>NC_068276.1:49088702-49414569 GCF_025860055.1 Xyrauchen texanus
ATCATTCCCATAGCGAATACGCAGCTCGAGTTCCTATGAAAGGAAACATCTCAGTTACGTGGAACGCAACCCTGGTTCCCTGAGTGGGTACGAGATGCAGCATAGCTAACTATACTCTCTAGTAAATGCATACAGTGAACACCTTTATGTAGCCCATGACATAACTCCCTATGGGCATTGCTTAAGTGCCATCAGCCAATAAATAGCATGATTGTATAAGGGTTTCAGACTACGCGATACTCCCAAAGCGAACATGCATTCAGGGAACCAGGGTTACATTCCACGTAACTGAGATATTTCTCAAGAAGTCAGTATGTGAAAAGATACTTACAGTTGTCTCTAAGTATTTCAAAAATTAAGTAAAAATCACCTCACCAACACATATCACCTTTAAAATGGAGACAATATTGTGGAATTTCTCAGTTCTGTGAGATACTGACATGTCTGAACAATCTTCAGTCCAATGTAAATATGGACAAAAGTAAGAGTACCATCTTGTACATAGAGCCTGTTTCATTTTTGGTGTTCTGAACAAGTTGTTCAAAAAATATTTATAAAGAAGCATATTTATGAATGTATTAATGACAAATAAATGATCTGTAATTGTGTTTATAAACATGATATACTGACAGCTTAAAAAGGTAGGATAATCTACAACTAATGCTTTTTAATTATGTTATTATAAATGTACACTCAATGAGCACTTTATAAGAACATCTGTACATCTACATATTCATGCAATTATCTTATCAGCCAATCGTGCAATGCATAAAATAATTCAGATAAGGGTCAGGAGCTTCAGTTAATGTTCACAACAACCATCAGAATATGGATAATTTGATCTTGGTTATTTCAACCATGGCATGATGTTAGACGGGCTGGTTTAAGTATTTCTGTAATTGCTGATCTCTTTGGATTTTAATGCACAATAGTCTCTAGAGTTAACTGAGAATGGTGCCAAAAACATTCAGAGAGCACCAGTTCTGCAGATGGAAATTACTTGTTGATGAGAGGTCAACAGAGAATGGCCAGACTACTTGTCTGCCATTTTATTATGACCATAGTTTTCTTAATAAAGTGTATGTTGGTAGTGTTACCATATACTGTTACCTTTCATTTCTCCTTGAGTAAAGTTGAAAATATATCATGTTCTACAGTATTTACCTGAATACACCAATATCAGGAGTAAGTTTCTATGACAACCCTGCCGGATATCAAACCTTCAACTTGTGTGTTATCGGCACACAGAGCAAACTCCATCCCTCATATCTTTGCCTCTCCCTGCTGCTTCTCTTCGCTGATCTTTCGGCACACCCATCCATTCCTCTTTTACAACCCTAAAGCACATATGCTGAAAGACTTCAGCAACATGTTAAACTAAGTTTTAGTTCATATAAGATTTAATTACAGCAAACATACCCTCAAATCACTTATAGAGTCATCCTTTCAAATATCAAAGGTCTAGCACATTTCATTATAAACTAATCTTGGGAGAAATCAGTGATTTGCACACACTGTGAAAGTGATTAGTTTGCCTTATGCCATTGGCAGTTCCAAGGGTGATAGTAGCAGTAGGACCACCACTTAAATGTTGTGACCTGCAGGCTGCTACGCACTTGTATTTCCATTAACTTTCAGCCCTTGATAAAGAGGAATTTGAGGATATAGTACAATAACTAAACACAATCACCTTTGGAAAACTCAATCAGTTCAGCATTGCTAAGATTAAGAACTGCTTTAATAAAATTAGCATTAAACTGTTTTATAAAATGAACGCATCCAAGGGTTTAGGGCCTTAGAAATACTCACAGATTTGGCCAGATATTGTTATGAATGAGCAGCGAAGGCAAACGAGGAGATGCGGATCCAAGTGCAGTTCAACTTTATTAAGGAAACAAACAAGGCAGGTACACGGAAAACACAGGAACAAAGGAAAAACCCTCAATGGGGAAATAAACATAAAACTAGGAAACACGGGCAGGGGAAACATTCCAGGCTAACAACATTCAACGATAGACAGCGACTGAACAAACAGACAGGGTTTATATACATAGACATAGGACAAAGGGGCCAATGAACAAACAGAACTCAAAACAAGATAACAAGGTGAATAAACAGAAACCAATGGTAAACTAATGAGGACAGGTGAAAACAATGACAGAGAACACGAACGCTAACAGGGAGACTGTGGAGCTAAACAAGGGACAAAAGTGAAAACTACGGAATACAAAAGGGACAAAAATGGTAAACAAAGGGGCAACGGTAAAACAAGACAAGGTATGTGTAACAGATATTACCTTAAAATTAACAGTTGCAATGTGTGTTTTGTTTCAGCAAATTCAGTCACATTCAAATGCGATTTTTGAAAAATTTGAGATTTATAAAATCCAAGTTTTATCCTTCCTATATGCTGTACTACTCTATATGTCAATTTTGAAAATAAATACCTTATCAGACTAATAAATATGCTACTATTTATTTAGAAGTATTTTAAATATGCAGTTTAATGAAAAGCTGATCTGCAGTTTGCTGCAGAGCAAATTAATAAAAGAAAAATTATTAAAAGAATAAGGTTGAGAGGTGTGAAATTGTAAACAGCTGTTTGTATTTGCAATTCAAAGTCTGGATGCCAACAGGGATTCTCCCTTCTGGCTCAGCTTCCTTTTGTTCATCAGGATTCTTCATAAAGCCAAAGAAAACACACACACACACACACACACACACACGCACACACTCATGCACTCACACACATATTGGTGCTGCTATCCTTTTGAAGACTCTCCGTAGACATAATGATTTTTATACTGTACAAACTATAGATTCTATCCCCTAACCCTACCCCTAACCCTAACCCTCACAAAAATGTTTCTGCATTTTGACATAAAAAAATAATAATATTTTAAGCAATTTAATTTATGGGGACACTAGAAATGTTCTCATAAACCACATTTATAGCATAATACCCTTGTAATTACCAGTTTATAACCTAAAAAAATACTTGTAACCACCCAAACCTGCCCACACACACACACACACACACACACACACACACACACACAGACAGAGACAAATACTTTAACACAATCAGCATCTGATGATTTATTTTTCTCTCCCCATGAGTTTATGAAGAAATATCTGCTGCTCTTGGCATCAAGTTGTACTCTTAAAAGGCTGTTTTGACAAAACAATCTCAAACACAAATATTTCATTGTCAGAGCAAATTAATCCTGATCTAAGTTTCATTCTCCATCAACGGCAAAGCAGCTGGTAGAGATGGGGGTCTAACCATGCAAATCAAAATATGAGCCTTGTGCTTTTTAGAGCATCTCTGTAGGAGCATAGTAATTGCTATTGCTGTCCTCCTCAAGGCCAAATAAAATGAAATCACTGGAGAGAAAAACTTATGGATCCAGCATGAAGCCATTATACAAGAGATGTCTTGCTTCTTCAAGCAAACATAAATTCCTGTTCAGGAATCTTATAATAAATATCAAACCTAAAACTCTGCCTTGATCAATAAGAGTAAGAAGAGTAATTTTCAAGAGTGTTACACACCAAAGAGAGAGAAGAATATCAGAGCTGTACGAAGAAACTTAACAGGCTTTTGTCTCTATGGGAGGCTATCTGGGTACCCATCAAACATCCAAATATCCATGGCCACTTTTGTTAAACAGAACAAAGGCTTTTTTTCTCTTTTTTTGTGTAAGGAAATTTGGCCACTCTCCTCTTTCATCTCCCTTTTCACCTTGTAAGGACAATCACATAGCATGATTCCAATTTGTTTTATGCATAACTTTCAACTTTTTCTGCCCCTGTAGAGATAACAATATTTCCTCCTATAAGAATATTCTGATTGCTTGTTATTTTACCCCTCTTCTCATTTAGTTATCACAGTTAAAACCAATAAAAGGCTGGCTCTGATTAAAGGTTGTAATTAGAAAGAGCAAAATAACACGCATGCTCAAGGGGAATTGCTGACAAGTGATGCTGTAAGTTGCTTGTCCTTACCCAAATCATTAATGGACTAGACAGAGCTGTGAAGATGTGGTTCTTTCTGACTTAAGTTCCTTTTCTGTGAGTACAGCATGTGTGTGTGAGAGGGAAAGATTTCCCTGAAATATTGCATTGCAAAAGCAAAATGCAGGCTTGAGACTATTTTACATTTCATACAATTCATTTTCATGGATCTGAAGCCATTTTTCTGTTTCAGTGTTGCCGTAGTTACTGTGTTTTGGCTTTGTAGGGTAGTATAAGTGTTTGATTTGTAAATTACATTTTACATTATCCTGCTTAAACATAGCTACTTACCTAATCTTTAAATATAGGGATATAAAATACTGATTTTGAGTTGAAGTTATTAAATGACAAGAAAGAGAATGCAGAGTGAAACAAGACATTATGGCGATTAAACAATCAGAAATAAATATTCTAGAGAGCCATGCAATAATACTGTATATATATATATAGGTAATCACAGCAGTGCTGATTTAGGGCCATTCAATGAACAAGTAAATTAAAATAAATTAGGAAAAACTGAGTACAGTCATAAAAACGCATTTGTGAATGGAACTACTTTAATATGTGATGGATCAGAATCTGCCATTGCTGGTTCAAAACAAATGATGTGTCGAAGCATTCGTTAGTAATTCAAAACTCTCACTTCAGAAATAGTATCACGGCTTGTGCTGTTTCTAACAAGTTATTGGATAAACATGGATGGATGGATATGTGTGTGTGTGTGAGAGAGAGAGAGAGAGAGACTGAGTGTGTGTGATCACCTGTTGCCACTCCTAAGCAGCGATGCTGTAAGCTTTCTGAAGATCAGCTTTCTCAGTGGAAAAATAGCGGTCCAAGCGAGGGTATGTCTCCCTATTTCGTGGTAGCCGATCCGCAAGAGTCAATCACTTTAAACGGAGGACATTGCGGTTTTATAGTGTATCCACTCCAGTGTGGAAATTCCGATAAAAGGTAAGCACCTACAGTTTGTGTAATTAACCAGTCTGGTGTGTCTCTAAGCTATGATGAGCCATAATGCTGAAGTTGTTAGTTTAAAGCCATTTAAAGCTATTTTCTAGCTTTAGTTGTAGTAATACAAGCGATCATATAGTGCTGTATGTAAACGTCTGACACAAATTCACTTCATGTCACCTAACTGGCTCATATTACACATAAATATTATGTTTTGCCCCACTTGCTGGCTAACATATGTAATGTAAAAAAACAAACATGTAAAAAAAAAAAAAGACAAACTAAAGCTTTTAACAGATCGCCACAGCTTTTACACTTTAGTTTAGAGCGGCACTAACACAAGCGGAATGATACTCAGTGGTCATGGAACGTCTCTCGTCCAGTCAGATTCGAGGACCGGAATTAACTGTTGTGTATATATATATATATATATATATATATATATATATATATATATTAGGGCTGTTGATTTAACGTGTTAATTCAGTGCAATTCCTTTTATAAAAAATAACGAGTTAAAAAAGTTAACGCAATTAATCGTAATGCCCCCGGACCGTACTATGGAAGATTCCTGCGAAATGCAAGCTTGTAGTACCACCTGTTTACTCCAGAGGGCAGTAAGTGAAACTTCAGCTGTGTGGCAACACTCAGTTCATACAGAGAAGAAAACAACCTCAGCAGCAACAACACAAACATGCGTTACGTTCTTGCATTCAAAACACTTGATGGAGCGCAAATCCGCACTAAGGGATCTCAAGATGTGTTCTAAGTATTAAACTATATTTAATTTGACATGGTCACCTAAAAATGTTATGTTTATGATGCAACGCTCCCTAGGCGCTACATAAGCATGTCTGACTGTATGTGAACTGTATGCCAATGATTGACTTACGATCAATAATATGGTAGTAAACAATACATTGTATTCTAAAGTTGCTTTTTGTATTGTCTTATCAATGATTAACTCTTCTGCCACAAGAATGTAATGCATTTGAATTATCTGAATATATATATATATATATATATATATATAATTTATTAAATATTTAAAGATAACTATGTATAATTATTTAATCGTTATATATTGAATTATTTTTATATGAGGGGCTTTCTCAGCAAATATTTTATATGTGATTAAATGCGATTAATCTCGATTAATTAATCAATTAATTAATAAACGGGACACTAGTAATTAATTCTATAACAATTTTTAATAGATTGTATATACATACATCAGTTTGTTGTATACAACTATATATTGTATACAATACATATATACAGTCTATATATATATATAATTACACTGAAATGGCAAAAAATTATACTGATGCAATGGTACTAAAGCTAACAATAAGGCAATAGCAATGTCCTTAGAGGCTCCTGAGGATATCATTATTGTATGCTTGTTTAGAGGCAACACGATATGCTCATCTGCAACCTCTATGCCAGAGGGATTTGTTAAATATTCTTTGTGCGAAACATCTTTGCCTCGATAAATTAATGTTTGAGTAATACAAGCAGAAGTCATTATCTTCTGAGACAATTACTGGGTGTAATATGTTCATTGCGAAGTAAAGCATTGTAAAGCTCAGTTTTGTCCTCAGGTTGCCAGTGTTCTTAGGAAATAAGATTTATGAACTACAAACATGTGTTCTAAAATAGCATTTATCTTGTGTTGCCTCAAAAAGATAAATGGCATGGTCAGTATGCATTCAAGATTTAGTGGAGATTAAGCCAGTTTTCTGGAGCTGCTAGATATTTATGTAACACTCCTCACATAAATATAATAATTTGGTTTAATATTGCATTGTGTTGTAATTGATTATAATAAAGGTTCTGCTGCATTTGAAGCTGAAAATGACTTTAAGCACACGTCTATGAATGGTGCACACGGTCCGTATCAAGACAGTGTGGTGCCCCTGGGCACTATACCTCAAAAGGCCCCCCCCCCCAATCAGACAAGACATAATCAAGGTGATTTCTCAAATGTAATTTCCTAACTTGTCCAACTACATACATGTAGGCATATGAGCAGTGAGCACTATATTCAAATGTCTCAATTTATTAATACTACCATTAAAACACATTTGATTTTTAATCAATGTAGAATGTGTAACTTAAAAATAAACAGATTTGTGTGTGTGTGTGTGTGTGTTTTGTTGGGTGACAGTTGTAGGTTACAGTTTGACAAGAGTTTAGAGTGTGACAAAAGCACTTTGTTGTGTTTTATTGCGAGTGTACACGAATATAAGTAAACACTTTGCAGTTTGAATGATGTCCTGTATGAACAAAATGACGGAGTATGTTTTTATGTTTGATCGCGCCCACGGCTCTCTCTCTCTCACGTCACACACACACACACACACACACAGTTCGATCGCGACCACGGCTCTCTCTCTCCACTGATCTATATAATGACATTCTATAATAGATCAGTGTCTCTCTCACACACACACAGTTCGATCGCGCGCGCACACACAAACACAAACACACAAACACACACACACACACACACACACACACACACACACACACACTCCAGCATTGCAATCTTGATCAGACTGTTCATTATGCGAAATAGAGCGATATGTATCGCTATTTAGTTTTATTTATTTTTATACCGTGTATTCTCCGTGTAAATTCGTGCACCGAGACGTGACGCCCGTATCGTTTCGGTTCAATACGAATAACTTACATGTACCGTCCCACCCCTAATATTTACCTTCATTAATGTCCTCTTCCTCACCCGAGTCTTCCTCGCTCCTGTCTCCCCCAAGGACAAGGAGAATATCCTCATTCGCCTGGCGGTCATCGCCGACGCCCTGACTAACATTAGCAGCTGCTGCATCTCCCCCGCTAGCAGAGCCGGCGGTGTCAGACTTAGTGCTGCTGGTGTCTGCAATTCCAGTGTTCTCCCAAAAAACTAGTGATATAACAAAAAAATTGTCGATCCCTGGAACATTTTTTATTGTAGCTAAACGTCTAGTGTCCTTCTCTTTCTTTAATCTTCTTTTTGCGAAACCACTCAATTGCCGTCTGTCCATTTTGGATTTTGATTCATTTTCTGTAGCCGTTAAAAAAATGACACATTTGCGCGAACTTGTTGTGGACCAACTCAACTCTGACAGATTGGGGAGGGGGGGAGTGATAGTGGTCATGTAATCTTCATTTATTTATAATTTATTATTATTATTATTATTATTATTATTGTTAAATTAGTGTTCATAAACAAGTTATGTATGGTCTTTCAAGAATTTCAAGTTAATAATATAACAATTTACGAAAAATATTTTTAAAGCTTTTGTCATGTGGTGCCCCCCTAGTGGTTGTGAATGGTTGGTGCCCCTGGGCACTGGCCCAAGTGCCCTTATGGATGGATAATCCGGCTCTGTGCACACCTATGAATGCACATAGTAAACAACAGGTAACAAAGTAGCTTGTAAACCACAAACAGCCTAGAGTTAAGCTAATTAACCTTTTACTTGGTGCAATAATTATTTATTCAGATAATTATCAATAATACATTTCACCCTTAATTAATTTTATCATTGTGCCATGGTTGTATAAAAGCACTAAGTCACTTTAGACTGCAAGTTACACAGCACCACAAGAACACATGTTAGACATGTTAAAATCACTGTAATGCATAATTTTATGGCTTGCTGTAACACTTCTCACATAAATAGAATTAAAATGGTTTAATGTTGAAAGTACAATAGTAAAAAACAACCTTCTACCTCTCTCTCTCTCTCTTTCTCTCTCTCTTTCATGGCTTTCCTTCCTTCCCTTTTTTCTCCAGGTAATTTTCAAAAAGCAATAGGAATGCTGAGGTGAGGAGAGGAACACCGGTATCAAACCACTGTAGAGAGAGCAAAAGCTAGCTGGCATGATACTCAGAAAATAAAGCCGGGCAGGTTTTGTCATAGACCTCAAACAACAAACTTTAACCTACTGAGATTCAGCAAAGAAGTAAACAGATCTCAGAGAACAAACAGCTTTAAGTGGATTTAGGAAGATATGGCAATTAGTCTAGGTTCTGGGTAAGATTTGTATGCACTTCATTTAGCGGAGAATATCTCGACTGTTATAGACTAATATGACCCCATTGAACAACATGGGATGTGTGCCAAAATCTCTAACCGGGACGAAAGTCCTGAAAATGACCACAATAGGTGACACTAATACCATACTACAAGTGAATGGGACTTTTTTTTTTATCTTTATAGATATTCTCATACATTTCTACCAGTTTAATCTTCATATTAAGAGAAATACTTTTTGTATTACACTTTGTCTTAAAAATAAAATAAAATATGCAAATTAGGCAATATCTCATTAAATATGCGTACATATAACCTCTTGAAGCTACAGATTTTCTGAGGTGATCACAATGTTTACAATGACCATGTAGTGTAAGTGTAAGAATGGAGGGGGGGGGGGGTTGTGCTTTATTGAATGGAAAATTATAAATACAAATGTATACAAACACTGGACTTTTTTAAAAGAAAGAAAACAAGCATTTGATTAATATACATACATTTTATATCCAACCTTGCTATTATCATTGGAACGTTAACTTAAAGTGAAAAATACAAAACAACAGGTTTATTCCCTGTTTTGCAAGGTAAAACTTTCACAACAGAGTCCAGGTATGGGGATGATGGGTATGTAAAGCAGACAGTGTCTCCATACAGCTCGATGATTAGCTGCTTTGCAGCTCGGTTTGACACTACTTGAGTTGAACCTTCATTGAGCCTGTCTCTGATGGAAGTCAGACTGTATGCTGTTTTGCTCAAATCAAGCCCAAGAGCTAAAAATCTAGCCTTCAAGGAGTTGTCTTCAGCTGTTATTGAATCCTCCTTTTCAAGGTTTTTCAGTATGTCCTCAATTTTGGCATTATACTTATTGAAATAGACTTTACGACAAGGGTCATGATATTGGATATCAGCTGCAAAAACATCATCTACCTCACACATTACCACTGTTTGAGTATACACATGGTCCTTGGACAACATGGCCGCATTTAGTAGTTTCTGGGCCATCGGTTTTTCACAGATTCTGAACAATTTGTGTATTTTCTTCTGTTTAACTGTTTTGCAATCTGAACCACAAAAGATACATAAATTTTTAGTTGCACTGGTCTTAAATCTCCTTTAAATCTTCGCCGCTCAGTTGGATCATTAATAGGTCTCTGCTGAGATGGCTCAGATTGTTCTAATGGTTGAGTTGTGTGATCAGCCTTAGCCATATCCCTTTGAAATGTTTTGTAGCAAGATTTGGTGTGGTATTTTATGATATCTTGCTCTTGCACTGTCAGTTGAAGAACCCTAGCAGTTCGAGTGTCATTGATCTTTGTTTGTTTGGCAAGCGAAACAATAATACCCCTGCCAATTTCACCACTAGAGAGGTACTCGGATTGCTTCTTCTTCTGGCATAGGATGCACTCGTCGAGACTGATCAGTTTAGCACTAGGTCTAGGTGTAGCACAAGGAGCAGTGAGAGGTACCTCATCCTGAAAATAAACAATTATAGCCTACTACTGTTAGGTTGCTCAAAAAAGCTAGATTAAATTTTTTCTACCATAAAATATTTCCCACTTCAAACAAAAGTTGCCTTAAGCATGGCATGTCACTTTTCTATTTTTTAACCCCCATAATCCACAGATAAATTAATTAATTAAAACTTATCTTACCATGTTTCCCGCTGTAGCCCAGTCCAATGAAGTATTATCTATGTGACACTGGATGGATAAGTTGTTCTCTCACTCTCTCCAGATCTTTTGGAATTTTGTAAAATAAGGTAATTGGTATGTACCAACTTATCTGTTCTTTGTGAGGAATAACTTCATGACATGAAGACACTGTAACTTCTTCAACTTGTCTGAGACTATGTGATCACAAGTTTTCATTTTGCAAAAAAACAAAACAAAAACACTAGCAGCTAGCTAGTTAACAAACTGTAGTTAGCTAGATACAATACACACCAAATTAAATATAAAACTGATACAAATTCATTATAATTATTTAAATACACAAAATTACAACTCAAATGATAATGACACGTACTGTAAGTGTACACGCCAACACAAAGAATAAAGAGTAGATTTCCTTACTTTTCTTGATCTCAAGTAATCTTGCTTGACAGCCATGTGCTCTGCTATGACCTCAGGTCACTATGGCTACCAAGTAAACTTTTGTCCAATTAAAAGTTGGACTTGATGACAGCAATATTTAGAATAGGTAGGAAATGTAAGCTTTTAAAGTTTAGGTTAATAAATAACTGGGAATTCCTGTATGTTGGTAGTTGTATGTAATAGGTTGACTGTTTTTTAGCCATTTTCTTTATATCAAATCAGAATGCTTACACTCTTCTATGACCTTATAATCATGGTCATTGTGAACATTGTGATCACCTCAGAAAATATGTAGCTTCAAGGGTTTATATGAATGCAGATATTGCCTCATTTGCATATTTTATTTTATTTTATTTTTTAGACAAAGTGTAATACAAAAAGTATTTCTCTTAATATGAAGATTAATCTGGTAGAAATGTATGAGGATATCTATAAAGGGAAGAAAAAGTCCCATTCACCTGTAGTGTCATTATAGTGTCACCTATTGTGGTCATTTTCAGGACTTTCGTCCCGGTTAGAGATTTTGGCACACATCCCACGTTGTTCAATGGAGTCATATTAGTCTATAACAGTTGAGATATTCTCCGCTAAATGAAGTGCATACAAATCTTACCCAGGACCTCTACTAAATATCACAGGTCTAAATTTAGCCCTTGAAAAACATAAAAAAAAAAAAAACTTACATTACAATATGGTAATACTTACATTAATACGGACTTCTAAAGCTTGACCAACATGATCTCAATTTCCCCCCACATAATTTCAGACCCACTTTGCTGAATTTCAGACAAGCGCCAAAATGTGGTGACTGTTCATGATCGATGCTAGAGTGAAAGAATGCTGTTTTGGTTTCTGTACTGTTATGGTTAGGTTTAGGGTTTGGATTAAGACTATAATAATGATATAACTACTCAAATGTTTCTGAAAATCAGACATGTCATGTCTCATGTCACATTCATTCAAAGTAGGAAGTGAAAGAACACAGTTCTTAGTACTGGATGCGCACAACTGTAGTTCCAGCTTTGCCCACTTGGGGCAGTTCGGACCTATTCTAGCAGAAAAAATTTACCTCCTGTCACCGATTTTCCCATAAGTAGAAAATAGCTCTATAGACAATGTTGCTTTCCCTCTTAGGTGAAGCTAGCATGCCACTAATGATACAGATGCACAAAAGTGATTGTCACATCAGCAACAGTAGACGGTTAGCTACTACATTCAGCTCTGTGGAAAAAAGTAAAGTAGCCATAAGCTTATTCCCTACTCATAACACATTCTCAATAACATGCTGTCAAAACGAATAAATAATATCCTATTTTCACATCACACCTCATCCATAAGCATCATTGTCGTATTTGGCAGAATAACCCTGACATCAACATCACACTCATTTTCTTCCAAAGGAGCTATCAAAAGAACAAATGCAACCTGTCTACCCCTGTAGAATTTGTATAGTGTTACTATGGCCCTTGATTGAATTTGCAAATGGTTTTCACCAGCTTCAGTTTCACTGGCACTATGATAAAAACGAGATGGAAAATAACCTGCTGAAAAGCCCTGAATCTCTTTGCCTAGAATTATTTATTTTTTTATTTTATTTTTGCCTTTTTTTGATTGATGATTGATGACACAGAATGTTAAAACTTGCTAATCCCTTAAGAATCTTACATCAGATACAATGACTTCATTGTAATTTACATTTTTGGAACTATTTGAAAAAAATATAATAAAAAAATCAAACCCACAACAAACATAAAGGCTCTGATTTACTAAGACCCCAAATAAAGGGTAAAATTATCAAATTGCTTGTGCAAGTTGTGGGTATATTGCCGGTCATTTACTAAGAACAACGGTGCAAATAGCTACACATTCAGATATGTTGGACAAACCATCCAAAAAGAGGGTTTTGCATGTGCCGCTGGAACCAAATGCACACTCATTTACAGTACGGCTCTCACTAAATAAAAATACATAAACAAATGTTAATATAATATGGCATTTATTCATAAATAAATGTATACGTTCTTCCAATATCATTATAAAAAGCCTGCCATTTAGCAAGTATAATAGAAAAAATCTATGTGTGTGATACCCTTCACTTTAACTCATAATTCACAAAGAAAAAAATACAATATTATACGTTAAGCTATTGCATAGCTTATATATACTGAAATGAAATCTGAAGTTCAAACCGTAAATATCATGACCATGATAAAGTTGTGCTCAAGAGAGACATGGAGGCTGCGTGGAAAACAGTGTTTGCTGCACATTTTGCGGGAGCCAGACACACTCGTTCGGCGTACTGGTGTGCACTGGCTGGCCCACTTCAACTGAGCACTGGAGAGGATCACCACTTAAAATATTTTGCCAGTTAAAAACAATGGAAAACATTCGGTTACGACATAATTTGAGCATAAATTGTCAGTAGGCATTTTATCTAAGGGTTATGGGAGTTGTATGATCATCGTCAGTATGTTATCAATGTGTCATCCATGTATTTTATTGTTCTCAACATTGCTTTTTTTCCCCACAATGCAGCATGATGCACAGTACAAATCAAATTAATACCTGCCTTTCATGTGTATTAATTTTCTCTCTCAGTTTCCATTTCTGAAATGATTTTCAGGCTTGATAAATCACTTTGTGGCTACAATTTTATTAATTTGCATCAACACTATTTCGACACTTGTAAATTGCATTTTAATTTCAGGGAATCATGCAAAATTGCCAAGACATGGTATTTTGCACATCTGAAAGTCACAATCCTTAGAATTTTTTCAAATTTTTGCACCTGCTATCAAGTATGCTCATGTTTTTATACATGCAAACCTGTAGTAAATCTGGGCCAGTGCAAAAGGATAGGTGGAGTTATTGATCTGTTGATCCATCTTGGGGTGACTCATAAACCAGTGTGCACTTGCAAAATACAGGTACACCATAGCACTCTAAATGTACCTTTTCAGAAACAATGAGAAAGTTTGGAGTGCAAATCTGAATGCAAGGGTCTCGAGATGTTTTTTTTTCTTCTAAATTTCAAACTGTTTCACATGACACAGCATAGCTACTAAAACACTGTTTTTTGACACGACACAGCCAACGCTTTCCAAACATTTCAATACTTTTGTCAATCTGCATCATCCCAGCTAATGTTGCCTCAGATGGACCTCACCAATTCAATCCTAATTATAACATCCCGTCTGTTGTGTTGAATCAATCTCTATTCAAGTCAAGTTGTTTTTATTGTCGTTTCAACCATATACAGTTAGTACAGTACACAGCAAAACGAGACAACGTTCCTCCAGGACCATGGTGCTACATAAAAACAACAAAGGACCAACATAGGACCACATGAGACTACACAACGAAATAAAATACCTATATAAACTACCTATATATACCTATATAAAGTGCACGTGCAAACATGTGCAAAAAGTACAGGACAGTACAACAAATTACTGACAATGAACAGGACAATAGACAGTGCAGCGCCGACCAGTACTCAGTAGTGCAAAAAGATGACAGTTTCTAAAATGTAAACATAACATACTATGAGATAGTGTTCTATGCACATAGCAGTTATTGAGGTAGCAGACAGTTATAAAGTGACAGTAATTAAAGTGCAACTCAGGACACGTGTGTGTGTGTGTGTCAAACCAGTCTCTCAGTATTGAGGAGTCTGATGGCTTGGGGAAGAAGCTGTTACACAGTCTGGCCGTGAGGGCCCGAATGCTTCGGTACCTCTTGCCAGACGGGAGGAGGGTAAAGAGTTTGTGTGAGGGGTGTGTGGGGTCGTCCACAATGCTGGTTGCTTTGCGGATGCAGTGTTTTTTGTAAATGTCTTTGATGGAGGGAAGAGAGACCCCAATGATCTTCTCAGCTGTTCTCACTATCCTCTGCAGGGCTTTGCGGTCCGAAACGGTGCAAGTCCCAAACGAGGCAGTGATGCAGCTGCTCAGGATGCTCTCAATAGTCCCTCTATAGAATGTAGTGAGGATGGGGGTTGGGAGATGTGCTTTCCTCAGCCTTCGAAGAAAGTAGAGATGCTGCTGGGCTTTCTTGGTGATAGAGCTGGTGTTGAGGGACCAGGTGAGGTTCTCCGCCAGGTGAACACCAAGGAATTTGGTGCTCTTGACGATCTCCACAGAGGAGCCGTCGATGTTCAGCGGAGTGTGTTCACCTTGTGCTCTCCTAAAGTCAACAACCATCTCCTTTGTTTTGTCGACATTCAGGGACAGGTTGTTGGCTCTACACCAGTTCGTCAGCCGCTGCACCTCCTCTCTGTATGCTGACTCATTGTTCTTGCTGATGAGACCCACCACGGTCGTGTCATCGGCGAACTTGATGATGTGATTCGAGCTGTGCGTTGCTGCACAGTCGTGAGTCAGCAGAGTGAACAGCAGTGGACTGAGCACACAGCCCTGGGGGGCCCCAGTGCTCAGTGTGGTGGTGGTGGAGATGCTGTTCCCGATCCGGACTGACTGAGGTCTCCCAGTCAGGAAGTCCAGGATCCAGTTGCAGAGGGAGGTGTCCAGGCCCAGCAGGTTCAGCTTTCCAATCAGGTGCTGGGGAATGATTGTGTTGAATGCTGAGCTGAAATCTATGAACAGCATTCGAACGTATGAGTCCTTATTGTCTAGGTGGGTGAGGGCCAGATGGAGGGTTGTGGTGATGGCATCGTCCGTTGAACGGTTTGAACGATACGCAAACTGCAGTGGGTCTAGTGAGGGGGGCAGCTGGGTCTTAATCTGCCTCATGACGAGCCTCTCGAAACACTTCATGATGATGGGTGTAAGTGCGACGGGACGGTAGTCGTTGAGGCAGGACACTGAAGACTTCTTTGGCATGGGGATGATGGTGGTGGCCTTGAAGCACATTGGAACAACGGCGCTGCTCAGAGAGATGTTGAAGATGTCGGTAAGAACATCTGCTAGCTGGTCTGCACATCCTCTGAGCACTCTGCCAGGAATGTTGTCTGGTCCAGCAGCCTTCCGTGGGTTGACTCTACATAGAGTTTTCCTCACATCTGCCGTGGTAAGACAGAGCACCTGGTCGTTGGGAGGAGGGGTGGACTTCCTCGCCATCACGTCGTTCTGCACTTCAAACCAAGCGTAGAAGTCGTTCAGCGCATCTGGAAGGGAGGCATCTTTGTCACAGGCAACTGATGTTGTCCTGTAGTTGGTGATGGCCTGGATGCCCTGCCACATGCGCCGTGTGTCACCGCTGTCCTGGAAGTGACTGTGGATTCTCTGGGCGTGTGCACGCTTTGCCTCTCTGATTGCCCGTGACAGTTTGGCCCTAGCTGTTCTTAGGGCTGCCTTATCGCCGGCTCTGAAGGCGGAGTCTCGGGACCTCAGCAGCGTGCGCACCTCCGCAGTCATCCACGGCTTCTGGTTGGAGCGTGTGGTGATGGTCTTGGAGAAAGTGACATCATCAATGCACTTGCTGATGTAGCTGGTCACTGATGCTGTGTATTCCTCCAAGTTGGTAGAATCGCCATATGTTGCAGCCTCCCTGAACATGTGCCAGTCAGTACACTCAAAACAGTCCTGAAGAGCAGAGATGGCTCCTGCTGGCCAGGTTTTCACCTGCTTCTGAAGCGGTTTTGTGCATCTGACGAGCGGTTTGTATGCTGGAATTAACATAACAGAGATGTGGTCTGAGTAGCCGAGGTGGGGTGGGGCTCCGCCCGGTACGCGCCTGGGATGTTTGTGTAAACAAGATCAAGCGCGTTCGCCCCTCTCGTTGCAAAGTCCACATACTGATGGAATTTAGGGAGCACTGTCTTGAGATTTGCATGGTTGAAATCTCCGGCGACAATAAACAGTCCGTTGAGCGTTCTGCAGTTCGCTCATAGCCCCATACAGTTCATAGAGCGCTTCCTTAGCGTTAGCGCTGGGGGGAATGTAAACTCCGGTTATGCAAACAGTGGTGAATTCCCGTGGTAGATAAAAAGGTCTGCATCTAACAGTCACAAGCTCCAACAGCGATGAACAGTAACTAGAGACTAGCATAGAGTTCTTGCACCATTCCGTGTTGATGTAACCACACAAGCCACCACCGCGAGTCTTACCGCAGAGAGCTGTATTTCTGTCGGCACGAAACAAGGCGAGCCCGTCTAGCTGAATGGCGGCATCCAGAACTCTGTCGCTGAGCCACGTCTCCGTGAAAACAAAGACGCAGCAGTCTCTAAACTCATGCTGCGTAGCCTGCTGGAGTCGGATATAGTCCAGTTTATTGTCCAGGAGCAAACATTTGAGAGCAGGATAGACGGGAGAGCCGGCCGGCTAGGGTTTGTTTTTAGCCTAGCATGGACCCCCGCCCTCTTTCCGCGCTTCCGCTTTCGCACACCGCTACGACATCCTCTCCCCGGCCACCGGCATCAGGCGACGCCGAGGGCTGGAGGCCTGGTCTCCGCAGCAAGCCGAGTACGCGTAGCGCCTCCTGCAGGTCATCATGCAGCTTGGTTTTTGCATGAGTCTTATATTTCAGTAGTGTCTGGAGATGGTAGACACGAACACCGGTTGCTCCGATGTCCATGTGTTGCAAAAGTCGGGCTTTTTTAACAAAAATAGCACCATTGTGGATCCGGAGTGGCCGCTGCGTGCTACCGCGCCGCCATCTTGGAACACTGATCTATTGTGCCAGGAGTTGAAAATGTGTGTGTGTGTTTGGGTGGTTTACAAGGACATTTTTAGGTTACAAACTGGTAATTTCAAAGGTGTTATGTTATAAATGTAGTTTATGAGGATATTTCTAGCGTCCCCATAATTCAAATCACTTAAAAAAACAGTACAGTAAATTTTGTATTTTTTTTTAGAAAGTAATTTCTTAACTAAATTATTTCCATATTTATTTGCTACTCTATTTATCTCTTTCTGATTGTTTGTCTAACTATGTATCTCTCTTTCCATCAGTCTGCTTTTTGTACACGTTCATGCAGACATGCTGCCACGTTTTCGATGTTGCAAGGCCAGTGCAATCTCTACATTGGCTACTGATGCTGGACAATGTTCTGAAAGCAGGTTTCTACCAATTGTTAATGGAGGTTGAAAAAGAAACAAACATCCTGAAGCACATTTCTAAACAGTAGACAGATCACAGCTCTGAGAAACAACCAAACAATCCACCAATTGCACTGGGGACTGTAGAAGCATGTCTTTCAGATGGCAGGAAACGAAAGTGTCAGATCCAAATGAGGTTCTGTTTTGTTTTGTTTTATCTGTCATTGGCATATGGATTTATTTTTCAATCCTATTTGAAAATGGAACATGTTCAGACCTGTTAAAAGTCTCTGCTGCAAAATGCCTGTTGTCCAAATTGTTGCTTATTTTAAGTATGCTTGTTTAGAGGAAAAATTCACCTGATTCTCATTTGAATCACTTTAAAGATATTAAGGAAAATTGAGAAAACACCAACTGAAGAGCATTGGCCCAGTAAACATGCATAGCATAGTTTGGCTCTCTCACTGTTTTCAGAAATAAAATGTTTTTTGAACATTTCACTAATGTCAAAGCACAGATGAAAATTAAACAGCTTGCGGAGAATGTCATTTGCTTTCAAATCATACTGTCTGTTTAGCAGCCTGTGTGGCTGTTCTGGGAGAACCATGCATATCCTTATAAACAGCAGCCCTCTCACAATGCATTATACATGAGGATATACTTGCTCACACAAACACACTCCAGCCCCTTGAATGACGAATTAGAAAAACAGAATCCAGTAGTCTTAGCAGCCGACAAAAATAGCAAAGTCCTTCTTACAAATGTCCAAAATTCACAATAAATTAGACTTTATTTCAAATCTAATACTACTAGTTATCCTAATGTGTGCTTTTACATTTTAAATGGTTTAAGACATTATACGTAAGTGGTATGTACATTCTGGTTTTGATTATGAACAGTCTTCAATTTGAGTAAAAGCATCATACACTTTGAGTTCAGAATTAGGAGGTAAAATGTCCTTATGACATCACTGATCCATTATGGTCAACCTTAAATGTGAAGTGTAATAGGCTGTTATCAACAACCTGGTCTCTAAGTGAAAACGTGACTGTAACAGATGGTTATATCCTATATAATTTAACGTTAGTCAACATCGCTTGCACACAGCTCAGTTACCGAACATAACTTTATTCTTCTATCCCCTGTACTTTAAGAGCGCCTTCGCTTATCCCCTCTTTTAGTCATCAATGTACTTTTCACACTTACTATTAGGGCAGCATAAGTTATATTCACACAACTGCATACTTTCAACTTTTTCAGTTATTTAACTCTTTTTTTTTCCTTTCCAACTTAAACTTCAATAACATTGAACACATACACATTTTTTGTCTCTCCTTTTTTCCTATGCTGAAGGCCAAGGTAGACTTCCTGAACCTTCTAACACTGCTGAATGGATTATTCTGCCCTTTTCTTGACAACAGGTCTTACAATTCTAACATTTTACTCACAAGTCCAATGTTTCAGGAGGACAGGAAATGCTTCCTGACCTGGCCATAGTCCCACTGGCATCCAGCTGAGCTGGTTCTGGAAGAACTGTGAGATGAGCTCTGTTCCTTCTCAATGTCCCCAACTCAATCTCAACCTGATATGATTTGGGTGTTGATGCTGGACCTTGGACAGGTTTTAGATGTCCTAATCCACACCTTCTGACCAGGTATGAGGTAAGTCCTATCATTTGGATCCAGACACAGTGTGTTGATCCAAATGTTTCCTGTTGTTTCTCTTTTAGTATTCTGCATTTCTTTCTGAAAAATTTCAGTTTGTGGTTCACTGGTTGTACTGGAGTCTGCAGAAATAATTCACTTTTTGGACTGTGCTGTGCCAGAATAGCTGGTGAACTGAGTTATTTCTTTACGTTTGCATACGCCCCTTTCTGCTGTGCATCTCATATCCATGTGCTATCATTTCTCACCAGATTTCTCAATGGTTTTGTGAGATTGGGCAGGTGGGGAGAAAACTTCCCAACATAGTTAACTATCCCCATCAAGCGACTCACCCCTTCCACATTTTGTGGTTCTGGCATATTGATCTTGTCTGGATCTGCTTCAATCCCTTGTGCACTTATAATATGTCACAGAAATGTAACTCTCTCTCAACAGCAAACTCACATTTGTCACATTTAGATTTAACCCTGCTTTTTTACTTTTTGAGCACTTCACACAGTCTCTCATCATGTTCTCTCTTATCCTCTCCAAACACAAGGACATCATCTGCATGGCAGAGAGTTCCATCTGATCCTGCAATGATCTGTGAGATTCTGAGTTGGAAATGCTCAAGGGCTAAAGATATCCCAAAAGGAAGACGATTGAAGGGTGTGATGAATGTTGTCAAAGGTTCTGAGTCGGTAGGTAAGAGAATTTGCCAGAAACCTGATGTGGCATCTAATTTAGAAAACACGTCTGTTCCTTCTAGCTGTGCTAACGTGTCATCGACTGCTGATAATATGTGTCTTTCTCTGTGTACATTCTCATTTAGTCTTATGAGATCAACACAAATTCTGATCTTGTCAATTTTGGCACAAAGACTATTCCCGCACACTTTTCAGTAGGCTCTTCAATCAAATAACTCTCATATCTTCCATAATGTGGAGTTCAGCTTTCACTTTATACACAAGAGGTGGGTACATGTTGCAGGGCTGACAGTGCATTTGGGGTAGCTCCATCAGTCAGTTCAATTTTGTAGCAGCCTTGTAGTCTCCCCAGACCTGAGAAGACCTTGGGGAACATTGTTTTATACTGTTCTCCAGATTCTTGTGCGTTGGCTACTTGTTGCAGCATTTGCAAGCTTTGGATTGCAGGTAGACCCAGCAGAGGCATCACTAAATCAGTTACCACATATATGTATTTTGGAATTTTCCTTTTGCCTTTTCAGTCATGCATTGAATGTACCCATCACCTTTTAAGGAGCACTGTTAGGGCCCAAGATAGTCTTCTTATGACCACAGCTCCTGTATCCAGTTTAAAAGTGATTGGTTCTTTACTCGCCATCATTTTCTGTTGCCATATCTTATCTTGATTTTGGGTCTGAATCGCTCTCATGAAAGCAGACTCATCTGTTCTGTCTACTACCATTTCAAGTATTTGAGCTGGTCTGCACACTGCAGCAAAATGTCCCCTCTTTCTGCATTTTCGGTAGTCCGCCTCTCTGGCCGGACACATCTTCCAAGGGTGTTGAGGGCTTTTCCCACACCTCTTACAACATTACATCTATTTTATTTTCTGAGCTGTATTATGAGTGCTGTGAACTCTCTGGGCCATTCCATCTGCTTTATGTGATGTTATTCTTGCTTTTGACATTTTTCTGGTCAGAACTACATTCACATTCACTTCCATTTCATCAGACTTTTCACATTTTATTATTGGTTGCTGTATTTTAATTTCTTCGTTTTGCCTGACCTGGGTTATTGTTTAGTCCAGTGTTAAATTTGGATCTTATTGCAGCTTTTCTGAGAGCTTCGCATCTCTTATGCCCACTACGATATGATCTCTGATCATCTCTTCAAGTAGAACGCCATATTTTCAGTGTTCTGCAAGCTTTTAAACATCCATGATGAAACTCTCCGCAGACTCACTAGGTTGCTGATATCGGCTATTGAATTTCACTCTCTCATAAATGATGCTATGTCTGCCAATAAAGTGCTCACTTAAAGCATTTTTGATGTCCTCATAATGCTTTTTCTCTTCCTTAGGGGTAACACATTTGAAATATTATCATCTTCCTCCCCTATTATGTAAAGAAGCGAGTTAACCTGATATACTGGGTCTTTATCTGCAAGGCCCAAAGCTACAATGAATCGCTCAAATCGGCAGTAGTGTAGCCTATGAGGGTGTTGGATTTAGAGTCGGAGGACCATGGCTCAAGACCGTGCATAAACTCAAGCTGACATGTGACATTACAGAGTCTTAGAAGTGGCACAAAATGATTTGGTTGCTTCAGAAAATTTGCTTTTTCATTTTGCTTCTGCATTTTAAAACTTTAATGGTTAGATTTAGGAATTGATAAGGTAAGGATGTATTTTATAACTTCTCATTTATACTGTATTTTAAAACACTATTGTTCAGGTAAACATTTTAGGTTAGGGAGGTTTAATATATATATATATATATATATACAGGATTGGGAGGGTTACTTTTGAAATATATTCCACTACTGATTACATATATTCCACAAACATATTCCGTTAGATTACTCAAGGTCAGTAATGTATTCTAAATACTTTGGATTACTTTGATTACTAGATTTTTTCACTTGTTTTGACAAGTTTTCTAAAAACTCTGCCAGTACAATAAGACAAAATTAAAAATGCATTCTCTAAAAAAATCTAAATATCTTATGCAGTGTTGTTTCTAAAAAAAGATCGATCTAATTGATCTTGTTTTAAGGATTTTTAGATATTTTTACAGGAAATCAATA
The DNA here is from genome assembly GCF_025860055.1 of Xyrauchen texanus. Classification (NCBI taxonomy): domain Eukaryota; kingdom Metazoa; phylum Chordata; class Actinopteri; order Cypriniformes; family Catostomidae; genus Xyrauchen; species Xyrauchen texanus. The sequence goes on from NC_068276.1 coordinate 49,111,215, forward strand.
CAAAAATTATTATCAAAAATATGATTTTTGCCTTAATATCAAAGGTCTTACTAGAAAAAAGAAATTGTGATCCAACATCAATATTCTTGATAAACAATATGATCGTGCCTGGTAACATGTGCATGTAAAATGGCTAGAAATAGCATTTTAACTTAGCGTAAAGCTGACAATTTACACAAGATTTATTTCTATTTCTTCTGCTCCAAACTTACTTCTCTGTCTGCTCGTATGAATGTAACACATCATAAGAAAGTGTTTCACCGCTGTACAAATGCGCTTTGGATCGCAATGGCTGTATCCCTTTGTTAAATCCAGTGTTGAATAAAAACGAGACACACCCAACCGATCGAGCAGTTCTTCAATGCGAGGCATTGGGTATGCATCATATTTTGACACTGCATTCACTTTTTATAATCCACACAAAACCGGAATGACCCGTCACACTTAGAGACTAACACTACTAGACTGGCCCAATCACTGTGGGATTCTTCTATTACCCCCATGTCAAGCACAGCCCTCAATTCCTCCCACAATACCTTTTTTTGTGTTCGGGTAAACGGTAGGTATGACTACACCTGAGGATGTTTCGATACAACGTTATATGAGATTTGTACACCCGGGTAGAGGCGAGAACACATGGGAGATTCTTTCTTCTTCTTTCTTTCAGGATTTCTTTTGGAATCTCCACTCGGAAGATAATTCTGAAGAGTGTCTCCACAACACTACTTGGTGAGATTTTGTGCAAAGGCACTGCTTCCTGATATCGTGTTGCGTAGTTCACCAGAACCAACACAAATTGATGCTTGCATCGTCCGCACTAATGGCCTGACAAAGTCCATACCAATTCTTTCGAAGAGGACCTCTGGACTGGCCAAAAGCGAATGGGCGGGCGAATTCCCCGTAGGTCAGATATAAACAATTTACATTTTGGTAACTTTTAGCAAGTTTTTAATTTCGCACCTCTTTATTGTGACCCTTTTTCACTGAAACACTGTATGACCAATGATGTCTCATGCACAACCACCAGCCAAAAAACTGAAGGGGACAGTCATTCGGGATTTCATTCAAATAGTCATGTGCGTGATAATAATAATCATATGTCATTTAGTATACATCATAATGGTAATGGCAATTGTGATGTTTGTGGCATATTTATATTAGAAAAAATAAATAAAATAAAATTATGTGTATATATATATATAAAAGTTCAGTGACCAAGTTAACAGTGTAGACAGCTTCTGAAATGTAAGGTAAGATAATATTTGAATGCTTTGATTTTTTGTTTCTCGCATCACTTGACCAATGTTTGAAATGTCTGAAAGCAGTCATTACATTATATGATATTCTTTTGTTTAATATAAAAAAAGAAATTCATTCACACATGGTTGCTACATTTTAGTTCTAATTATTATCTTAAATATGTTTCTTAAGAGTTCATTTGATATAAACTGTTGAATTCCTAATGTTTCTTAAGAGTTCAGTGTAAAGGGATTAATGGAAAGTAGGCGAGAACTGGCTTGACAATACAAATAATATTTTAGTATGAAACTCAAACAAAAAGACAAACAAACAAAGTGTCTGACTGCTACCCATAAATCTCTCTGTCCCACTGCAGTCTCCAGTCGGTCTTTATTGCTCTCTGAGGCTTGATTAGTGTTACGTCTGAATAATGAGGCTGACGAAGAGATGCGGATCCAAACGCAGTTTGAGTTTATTTGGTAACAAAACACTAAATGAACAAAAGAACAACCCACGATGGGGAAAAGAAACATAAACTAGATAAGGTAACCACGGTAGAGACAACCAGGGAACAAGGGAGAGACGCAAACATCAGGCAAACATCAAACAACGATCGATAAAGACTTGAACAAAGACACGGGGTATAACTACACAAACATGGGAAAAGGGGCCAATGAAAGAACAGAACTCAAACAAGATAACAAGGTGATTAACAGAAACCAAAGGCAAATTAACAGGGGCAGGTGTAAACAATGAACAGTGAACACGAACGCTAACAAGGACTATGGAGTTACATAAGGGACTAAAGTGAAAACTAAGAAATGCAAAAGTGACAACAAATGGTAAACAAAAGGGCAACAGAGAAACAAGACAGGGTAATCGTTACAATTAGCCTAATTAGGGGCCGGGAGTGTAGCATCACGACCCACTCCCACCCTCCACCCTCTGCCCTGTCCCATTCAGTTTATATGCTTTCTTTCCAATAATATCACATATTCTCAAAAACTCTTAAAAACGGCTGATGAGATTTAGAATGTGTCCCCTTTAGTTTTCAGATCATTCCTTCTCCCCTGGGTACAAGAGACAGAGCTACTGTATCAAAGCAAAAGCTTAGAGACATGAGACCAAGGACCATTTTCAAGAAATCTCTTAAGTAAAGAATTTTATAATATTATGTAGGGGATGATGTACAGTCAGCCGGTTGTTAACACAAAATAAACACAGACTATGTCAGTTAGAACATTATGGAATGTAGGACTTCACCACAATACAGTCTTTCTTCTTATATACTTCAATTGAGTTTGTAGTGCAACAATAATATAACATTTCCATTTAATCAAAAACACTTGTTAAGCCATCAGACTCCTCAATACTTGACTGACACACACACACGTGTCTTGAGTTGCACTTTAATTATTGTCACTTTATACCTGGCTGCTACCTCAATATGCATAGAACATTATCTCATAGTATGTTATGTTTACATTTGGCATTTTTAGAAACTGTCATCTTTTTGCACTACTGTGTACCGGTCGGCGCTGCACTGTCTCTACCTGTGCTCAATGAATGCATTGTTTTTATCCACTTTTGATATCTAAGGAGTGTGCCATAACTGCAAAAGGCATTGAGGTTTTTGAAGTTCCATCTCATGTGTTCAATAATCATTAATGTCTATCCAAAGTGACAATCAAGCCATACATGACAAGAATACTTTATTTTGATAGGTGCCAGTGTTTTTCTCTCCCAATGCTCTCTCTCGCTCTTTTATTGCTCCTTAAAAAGATGACCATGGACAGGTATTTTTATTAAAGGAAAGTTCTGGGTTCAATACAAGATAAACTATCTCTATTTAAAGCAGCTGTTGCATAATATTGATTACTATAAACAATAATTTTAAATCATCCCTCGTTTTTTTTTTTTTTTTTAAGCACATATTAGGCATTTACAATGGAGGTAAACTGGGCCAATCCACAAATACATTCAAATACAGGAGATGATTTTATCTGTTTTAAAAACATAGCCACAAGAATTGAACATAATATGTGACTCTTGTGTGATAGAATCGTTCACTAACTTTGTCCGTGTAAGGTTATATCCAATGATTCCACTTTATTGTCATGCACACTGATGGTGAACCCTGTTATCCCTGTAACTTTTACACAATGCCTCCTCAAGGTTACCAAAAAAAGAGTTGACGTTCTTGTTTACACGGAGGGGGAGTAGGTCATTTTGGAGGGGGAGTAGGTCAGTCCGAATGATGCCCCGGCGTGATTTGGGCCTTCGGAAATTTCTGTCATTAAAGTTACGTTGACTGTTCTGCCGGTTCCCACCTCCTTCTTTCCCATCCTTTACCCGAAACCCAGGAAGGAGGAGGGATACACCGCTGTGTCTCCTTCCCTGGCAGACGGCAGTGGTGAGGACTCACGACAGCACATCCCTCTTCCTTCCAGGGTTTTGGCACCAATGTAACGGGTAAAGGAAATTCATGTGTCTCTCTCTCTCCAACCGGGGTCTCTGGCTGACCTTTACCTGACTCAGCGACGGCCTTGCAAGCTCACGGCCCAGCCACGCCCTCCTCCTCGTCAAAGTGACACATTTAAAAATGCACAAAATAATAAGAAATAATTTGGCCTTTTCGACCCAAAATCCAATAATTTTTTTATTTCTTTTCTCAATATTTAATTATATTTCAAAATATAAAAGATGAAAAGGATCACCCAACTTTTCCACAACTTGGCACTAACTAATACCCTCCTCTAAAGGTCAAAGTATGCTTGGCACATCTGCATTGCTGATCCATATGCATGATGTACATTTTGTCACAATCCAGACCATGTGCCGGACAGATTTTCTTGACTCACATCGTCTTCCATAATCTTCTCTTTATCGCTGTTTTCTTTCATTCCTTTAATGGCCAAGAGCAGGGAACTGATGTCTGTCAGTGATAACATGCAGGGTTGTGGAGGAGAAAATTGCTTGTCATTTTGTGTTGTGGTGATCATAGGCTGCTTAAATATATGCTTTAGCAGCACTCACTAGTCCAAAATAAATTAATACTTTTTTTGATGCTAGATATTACCCCACTTCAATTGAGAGGAGAAGCTTGAGAACAAAATTCAACTAAAATGTGCTTGGTTATCAATGCGTGTTTACAAGAGGAGAATATTTTGTGACATGGGGAAGGCCAGCGCCAGAAAGAATGGCAGAAAGAACATAAAAATATTTACACACAAAATGCCATTCTTCTACAAATTAAAACACACAGGTTGCATCTTCTAAAAAGCCAACATTGATCAAAATATCATGTTTGAACGCTGATGTAATGACATGTTTGTCTCTCACTAGCATTTACACATATTGCTGTCAGTTTTATTATCTAAATTTTGCCCTTAAGCAGGAATAGACTCGCATATTAAAAGGTTAAAAAAGAATCTCCAGAAGAGTGATAGAGAGGGAGGAAGGCCTTCAGAGCCACCTCAAGCTGTATCCTGATTGGTTCAGGGGGTAATGTGAATAATAATACTAGGCTATTGCAAGGAGTGCCCAAAAACAGACTTAGATTAACATTATTTAATTCCTTTGCCCTCCCATTTTACCAGGCACCCTGTGGCAACAGAGCTGATCTTGAAACGAAAATGAAACATTTGTTCTGCAACCCTCTACAGCACCTAAGCAGCAGTGAAGCATTAGCTCAAGCTAAGAGGCTTGAGGCCTATGATTGATGGCAAGCAGAGTGAGGCTAACTTTAGCCCTTAATGGTTTACAATATGCTTGCGTCGCTCTCTTATACTCAGGCCAAATGAGCCCAGGTGCCAATTTATCAAAGTGCTCTGGCCTCAGCTGAAAATCAGGCTCTTGCTTCCTAATGCCCTTGATAAATGTCCTTCTTTACTTTTCTTTATTCATCCCTTTCACCTGCCTGCTGGGAATGGGACCCTTTCAGCAATTAATTTCAATCAATATTTGTTTGCATGTGTGAGACCTCACTTATCATATGCCTTCTTTGTATTTCATCACAAATGCAGGCTGATTGGAGTAGGGCTGGGCAATACATCGAATATCCACAAAATATTCACAATGATTTTGATGACGATGTCAAATTCAACTATTGTGAATATCGTGATGATTTTAATGTTCCTTTATTTGGCCATTACTTTTCAGTAGACTAATGTCACATTTCTTCAGGGCTGTATAATAAATCAAAATAACATCAAAATGGTGATATGATCATATGTGATTGTTTAACTGCAAAAGGCTGCAATTAAAGACATATTTACACTGTCTGTGTGAGCTTCAGAATGAACCAGTGATGCATTGATTTGTATTCACGCATGAGGGTGGCAGGGCTCGTTGGCTAATGTTTTTAGCACAGTTCACCTGCATTGTGATGTCCTGCTGGTTCAAACATTCACACGATTACAAACATTAATAACCAATATAAAGTTATTAAACAAATCTACAAACGCGGAACAGTAAAGCAGAGTTTGACAGTGGTTCACAAGAAGTGAAACCCATAACTGTCAAACATACATTGCACTTTCCGTTTCATAATAAATGCTCCTGGTGAAAGTGAAATAAACATGACTGCACTGGCAGTATCAAAATAAAAAACCCAGGATGAAGTAAATACTTTATATTAATTTATCTATAACATATTGTATCCTGAAAATAATAATAATGCAGTATTATAATATTATAATATCAGTATTATAATATCAGTATTATTCAAGTTTATAATAATAAACTTGACTGGGTTCCAAAGTAATAATTTAGTACTATGCACATTTCTGTACATTTGGTTTCCAAAAAATAAGTGAAGTAGGTTTTGCACACCTTGTTCATTCACTAAGAAAAATGTTTTCATAAAATATATAAAAGGTAAATAAGATTTTTATTAAGCTTCCATATATGATTGTATATGAAGTATTAATGTGCAAATCGATGAAAATTATTACATTTTACTATACCTTGTGTTAATTTAGTGAAAAACTGTGAAACATGCCTTAATAATTTTTAAATAGATTTTTATTTAATGAAATATTAATTCTACTTGGCTACAATGGCTGTTTAAATGAAAAGATGGTTCCTCTGATAGGGAGGAAAAAAAATAACTTTTATGCTATTTCAGAATAATACTGAATATCGAATATCATAAATTTGTTGAAAAATAATGTGAAAATTTCTGAAGCCATATCAACCAGCACTAGCTTGGAGGCTGCTTTCAAGAGTAATGCCTGTTGGAAGTTCCAGTGGATTAATAGTGCTGGACACCCAATGACTTTCCAAGAAATCATATTGCACCCTATACCACCCACAAGTACAGCAACATGATCACATGACAAGTCGGCATGTTGTTTCCAAGAGTTCCAGTACCCAAGGATCAGCCACATTATGCAGACTCACTAACAAGGGCCATCTCCAGAGGTGTATAGTAATGAAGTACAAATACTTCTTTACTGTACTTAAGTACAGTTTTTCAATATTTGTACTTTACATGTATAAATAATTATTTGGACTTATTGTACTTTTACTTCTCTTAATTTGGAAGATAAAATTAATACTTTCTCAAAACAAAACAAAAACTGTGGGTGCAAAAATGGATGCAGATTGTGGATAGTGATGTCTGATACGTGAAATAATCATTTGAGTCAAATCATTTAAATTTGATTCCTTTGAACCAATCAAAAAGATTCCAAAAGTGTTCTGAATAATATGTATTGTGAATGACTGTGAAGCACGTGTCAGATAATGTCTGTCTCCATTTGGGAAGACAAAAAACTGCTCATGTGAGTATAAATATGTATCTGTTTATTGACAAATTAGTTTGATAAGTTTAGGCTTAAAAATGATGAAAGTTGTGAATTAATGATGAAGTTATGTGTTATCAGTCTCTCGCTTTTCCAGGAAACCTGTTCATATAAAAGCAATCAAACGTGTTTAGCTTTTACTTTTACCCAAGGCATGATTTGTATCAATAATTAACAGCACTCATGAATATGTCTAACAATATTTATTTTATAAACTAGGGTTCTGGGTGGCTTTTAGAGCATCAATGCTACAATATGTGGTAACTAGTGTGGATGGATGCTGGGTCATGCTATGCAGTTGTCAAGGTGATCTGCTGTGTGTTTTAGTACATTGCTACAGTATGTGGTTGCCAGGTTGTTACTATGCTGTTGCTAAGTTGTTTTCGGTGTTTGTAGCACATTGCTATGCAGTTGCTAGTGTTACCCGCTGTCACGAATATAAGGCAATTAAGGCAGACGAAGGTTGAGGATCCAAATGCAGCTTACTTTATTGTTCACAAAAACACAAAGGAAAACCCTCAGTGGGGAAATAAACATAAATAGAGAACTCAGGCAGGGAACACAGACCAGGGTAACAGCATTCACAAACATTCAACGACAGACAAGGACTGAACCAAAAACCAGGATATAAATACAAAAACATGGGACAAAGGGGCCAAGGAACAAACAGAACACAAACTAGATGACAAGGTGATTAACAGAAACCAAAGGCAAATTAACAAGGGCAGGTGAAAACAATGACAGGGAACACGAACGCTAACAAGGAGACTATGGAGTTAAACAAGGGACAAAAGTGAAAACTAAGGAGTGCAAAAGTGACAAAAATGGCAAACAAAAGGGCAACAGTGAAACAAGACAAGGTATACATAACAGAGCCCCCCCTCAAAGGATCGGATTCCAGACGATCCTAAAGAAAAAAACCAAGGACAAAAACTCACAAAAAACAAAATGAGGGCACCAGGGGCAGACAGGCAGACCAGGGGGGCACAAGAGCAAGAGGGAAGTCCAAGGGGGCAACGAGTGGCAGGCAGGAAGTCCAAGGGGGCAACGAGTGGCAGACAGGCAGTCCAGGGGGGCAAAGATTGGCAGACAGGCAGTCCAAGGAGGCCGAGAGGACAGGCAAGCAGTCTATGGGGGCACAAAGGGACAGGTTTAGGGGGCCAGGGAGGTATCGACCGAGCAGGGACAGGTTTAGATGGCCCGGGGGCTGGCCATAAGGCAAGGGCCGGCTCAGGGTGCGTAGGAGGAGGCCACAGGATAGAGGCCAGTTTTGGTGGCTTGGGAGATGGCTGTGAGCCAAGGGCTGGTTCAGGGGACCTGGGAGGTGGCCACAGGACAGAGGCCGGTTTTGGTGGCCTAGGAGATGGCCATGGGGCAAGGACCAGTTCAGGAGGTCTGGGAGCTGGCCTCAGGGCAAGGACAGGTTCAGGAGGCTTGGGGCCTGGCCGCAGGGCAAGGACAGGTGCAGGAGGTCTGGGAGCTGACCTCAGGGCAAGGACGGGCTCAGGTGGCCTGGGAGCTGGCCACAGGGCAAGGATAGGTTCAGGAGGCCTGGGAGCTGGCCACAGGGCAGGGACAGGTTCAGGAGGCCTGGGAGTTGACCACGGGATGTGGGTAGGCTTGGGGGTCCTGGGTGGTAGCCGCAGGATAGGGGCCGGCGGTGCCGCGTGAGGCGGAGGCAGGACCGTGGGGGGCTTAGGAGGCGGAGCCGAGGGAGGCCCAGGGGGCCGAGCCGGGAAGGAACTAGGAGGCGTCGGAGGCGAGGCTGAGGGAGGCTTCGGAGGCGGAGCCGGGAGTGGCTCTTGCGGCAGGGCCGTGGGAGGTGGAGCCGTAGGAGGCTCGGGTGGCGGAGCCGTAGGAGGCTCGGGAGGCGGAGCCGTAGGAGGCTCGGGAGGCGGAGCCGCAGGAGGCTGAGCCATAGGAGGCGGAGCCGTGGGAGGCTCGGGAGGCGGAGCCATAGGTGGCGGAGCCCAGGAAAGCTCGAGAGGCCCGAGGGGCGGAGTCCTGGTAGGCTCGAGAAGCTTGAGGGGCGGAGCCCTAGAAGACTCGATAGGCTCGAGAGACTTGAGAGGCAGAGCCCTGGAAGGCTCGAGGGACTTGAGAGGCGGAGCCCAGGAGGCTCGGGAGGAGGAGCTCTGGAAGCTCGGAGACTTGAGGCGGAGCCCTGGAAGACTCGAGATACTTGAGAGGCGGAGCCCTAGGAGGCTCGGGAGGAGGAGCCCTGGAAGACTTGAGAGACTTGAGAGGCGGAGCCCTAGGAGGCTCGGGAGGCGGAGCTCTGGAAAACTCGGGAAGCTCGGAGGACAGAGCTCTAGGAAGCTCGGGAGGCGGAGCTCTGGAAAGCTCGGAAGGCAGAGTACTAGGAAGCTTGGAAGGCGGAGCTTTGGAAAGCTCGGAAGGCTCGGAAGGCAGAGTACTAGGAAGCTCGGAAGGCGGAGCTCTGGAAAGCTCGGAAGGCTCGGAAGGCAGAGTACTAGGAAGCTCAGAAGGCGGGGCACTGGGAAGCTTGGAAGGCGGAGCTCTGGGAAGCTCGAGAGGAGCTGACTCTTGGATGGGCGCGACCACTGGCACTGGCCTTTGGACGGTCGTGGCTACTGGCGCTGGCTCAGGGACGGTCATGGCTACTGGCGCTGGCTCAGGGACGGTCATGGCTACTGGCGCTGGCTCAGGGACGGTCATGGCTACTGGCGCTGGCTCAGGGACGGTCATGGCTACTGGCGCTGGCTCAGGGACGGTCGAGGCTACAGGTGCTGGCTCAGGGACGGTCGAGGCTACAGGCGCTGGCTCAGGGACGGTAGAGGCTACAGGCGCTGGCTGGGTTACCGTGGTATGCGCCGGCTTGTGTTCGCTGGGCGCTGAGGGCAGAGCCAAGAGGGGTTTAGGGCACGGGGCTGTGGCAGGCGGAGGCTGGAGAGCAGAGACCTTTCCCCTTCTCCTCTTCCTCCAGGCTGATGCGACTGGCGAAGCTGGGACACTGTTCCTGGTCAGTGTGGCTTCAGGTTCGTGGCTGGCAAGGGCTCCGGCTCACTGACGGTGACATGCGTGGGCTCTGGCTCGCAGACCGGGGCAGGCGTGGGCGCAGGCTCGCTCACCGTGACATGCATAGGCTCTGGCTCGCTCACCAAGACATGCGTGGGCTCAGGCTCGCAGACCGGGGCAGGCGTGGGCTCTGGCTCGCAGACTGGGGCAGGCGTAACAGGGAGAGCCTGGGACGGCTGAAGAGTCTCCACAGTAGGTGGGGAGGTATGCATGGCCCACAGTGAACGGGGAGCCGCACAACAATAAGGTCAACTCCAGGAAGTCGCGGAGAGTCCAGCCGCGTGATGCCGGCGGCAGCCGCTCCTTCAGCCAGCCACTCAGGTTTTCCCTGAAGAAGACCACAAGGGAGGTGTCCGGGAAGTCCGCAACAGCCGCAAGACCAAGGAAGTCGCGGACGGTCCTCTTGCCTCAGGCAGAGCAGGTGGTATCTGGCACGTAAGACCGCTGGATCCATGGTGGTCTGTCGTTCTGTCACGAATGTAAGGCAATGAAGGCAGACGAAGGTTGAGGATCCAAATGCAGCTTACTTTATTGTTCACAAAAACACAAAGGAAAACCCTCAGTGGGGAAATAAACATAAATAGAGAACTCGGGCAGGGAACACAGACCAGGGTAACAGCATTCACAAACATTCAACGACAGACAAGGACTGAACCAAAAACCAGGATATAAATACAAAAACATGGGACAAAGGGGCCAATGAACAAACAGAACACAAACTAGATGACAAGGTGATTAACAGAAACCAAAGGCAAATTAACAAGGGCAGGTGCAAACAATGACAGGGAACATGAACGCTAACAAGGAGACTATGGAGTTAAACAAGGGACAAAAGTGAAAACTAAGGAGTGCAAAAGTGACAAAAATGGCAAACAAAAGGGCAACAGTGAAACAAGACAAGGTATACATAACACCCGCGCTGTGACGTGAGTGCAATACTCTCTCGCACCCTACGACCAATGGAAATGAGCACAAGGAGGATACACTAATTCAGATATGGACCAGATATCAGAAGACTAAACTTGCTCAAGAGACAGGCTCGACAACAAGGGGTGAAGGAAACAACAACAACACTTGCTGTAGTAAAAAAAGGTAAGATGTATTGAAAAAACAAAACAGTTAGTTCCCCATTTTAATTACTATTGGCTATTTTGTCATTTCTTTTGACCTATTTCTTAATAAATATTAAGACATTTATCTTTTATTTTGTAATTTAGATAATTAGCTCAGTCCTAATTAGTTTATTTATTCCTTTTTTGATAATTATTCACTATAATTGTTCAACGAATGACCCTTTGGAGTACTGCTTTTCAAATATTCTTTGTCCTCTTTTGAAAAAAACAAAGAAAACAAAATACAAAACAAAATACAATACAATTTCAGAAAATTATAAATCACATTAATTCAAATTGGCATTCAATACCAGTCTCAATATAAATTGAGATTACAATTCAGTTCAGTGTTAGTGTAATGAAACTGCTTCCCCGGAATTCCTTTTCACGTACACACAATCCTACCACTCTGATGATTTTCAGATCCTGATCCAAGGTTCAGTCCTTATATGGTTACTCGCCAGTTCCTGCACCCCATTGACACCTTTTAGCCTGAGGCAGGGACAATTTGAGTTCAGAATCCTCTTTAGAAATCATCAAATACTGAGCAAAATGGGATCAGCATCCAACTCTGGTGAAGATTGGAAAAGAGAGAGGAAAGGGAAAAAATTTAAAACAGGGGAAGGAAAAAAAAGTTTTTTTCTTTTTTATGTTGTTGAATCCGAGTGAGCACTCACTCACTCACGATCGTTTGACTCGATAACGTTAAATCCACACTTCTATATTCAAATCTCTCTCTCTTATTTCTGAAATCCAACTTTTAGTTATGTAATTTCTAATCTTTTTTTCTGTTTTAGGGCTTTTTAGGCGGCACAACAGAAGCAGCTTCATCAACCGTGCTCTCACCAGAGGGGCTTCCTCAAAATCTCCCGCTGTCTGCAATGATGCAGAAGATACAGGGTGGAGCTAAATTAGCATTATGCCAAATGAAACTTATTTCTTAACTCCTTAAATTTTCTTAAATTATCTTCAGAACAACACTCTCAAACTCAACAGATATCAATTAAATTAAATTAAATGTACATATATATGCATACTATAACACTTTCATTTTATAACTTTTTTTTCTAGCTTCGACTTGGACTACTAGTAACCTGGGTTACACTAGGGTGTCCAGGTGGTTGATGGGATGTTGCTTTTTGGCCCAAATGAAAATACCCCAGTCTCTATTCTGGTTACTAAATATGACTCAGTTCAGTGTTACTTCAGTGTTACAATTTGTTATGGACTGTTTTTTGTTTTGTTTTGTTTTTTTCAATCATATATCTAATCCACATAGCCTATATAAACACTATTTCAGTTATGTTGTGGTTTAAATGGCATTAAAGTTCGTACTTACAATTTCAGAACTTGTAATTTCAATGTAATTAGCATTCAAGTGATTTTAGTTTGACAGAATTGGCCTGTTTTGTCATTTTTCATCTTTTTCACTTTCTGAGCACCAATGTACTGATGTACATGTATTCACATACACAGTTCATATTAGGTGTGTCTTATTTGCCACACATACTGATGAAACATGATATTTAGTTACACAAGCCTGTCACCTCATATAAACTAGCTAAATGAGTCTTATTTCCTGGCAAACTTTATTCTTCATCAAAATGACAAAAAAATTAATTAAATCTAAACTGTACAGTCACCAATTTGTTTGATTCTTGCTATGCTTCTTAAATGGACATGCCCCAATTACAGAAAATCAGCACTCCAAGACAATCTCACTGGATTTACAACTTTGTGGTGGTGTTCATGTACACTAATCTCATAAATATTGTAATTCTGAGATTACTTGTATGCGTCATTAAAGGGATACTTCACTCAAAAAAGAAAATTCTCTCAAAAGTTTCTCACACTCATCCCATCCCAGATATTTATGCCTTTCTTTGCTCTGCAGAACACACACATACATTTCTTTTAGAAGAATATCTCAGCTCTTTGGGTTCTTTCAATGTAAGTGAAAGGTGGCCAGAATCTCTGAAAAGCAAATTAAGGGTACATGAAAGTAATCCAAGAGACTCCCGTGGATTAACTAATGTCTTCTGAACATAGTAACTGAATATATAACTCATTTTTCACTGTACATTTTGACAGCAGTCTCCTTGGCAATCATTATTTGAAGCTCACTTATATTTTCTATAGCGCCATCTAACACTCTGAGCATTCATCAAACACTAGGAAGTGCCTTAAGAATACAATGGCAATATGTAGAGTGAAAAATGTATTTTGGTCTGATCTCACCCTAAATAAACTGGATCTCTTCAGAAGACATTGATTAAAACACTGGAGTTGAATGGATTACTTTAATGTTGCCTTTATCTCCTTTTTGGAGCTTCAAATTTCTGGTCACCATTCACTTGCATTGTATGGACCTACAGAGCTGAGATATTGTTCTAAAAATCATTGTTTGTTTTCAGCAGATGAATAAAGTCATATACATCTGAGATGGTATGAGGGTGAGTAAATAATGAGCACAGCCAATCAAATAAGCTGTCATGGGTTTAATAAGCTGTTCCGTAATTTATGCAATTTAATTGTACTTTTGATACTTAAGTACATTTAAAATCAATTACTTTAATACTTCTAAGTAAGTTTTTTTTTTTTTTTCTCTCATGAGCTACTTTAACTTTTACTTGAGTCAATTTTCATGAAGGTATCTTTACTTTAACTTAAGTATGACGAATGCATACTTTATACAACACTGGTCATCTCCTTTCAGACATTTTTGCATCAGTAACAACAGCAAGAAAGAAAAACAGAAATACAGCAAGCAGAAGCAGGCACGCCACACACTCATCTGGACTCTTGCCCTGTGGAGAGGTCAAGCCATCATCCGTCAGACATGGATGTTTGAAGTGTCATTAACCTCCACCAGAGTGATCAAGTGTTAAGTACAGTCTCCTTGAAATGCATATAAATTGCCCTGACCAGTGGAGCTTATGATTCAGCAACATGCAGGAACATTTTTCACAGCCCTTGACAGTGTCAATGAGTAGTGGGAAGGAAAGGAACCAATCCAAACTCTACATGGATGAGCAACAGTGACCAACTGTGTCAACTCTGACACTATGGCTGCATCCGAATTCTCTTATATTATGTGCTGAATTTGATAAAGAACTTATGTGTCAACCATTAATGAAGTATATTTTCTAGGTATGCAGGGTGTGTAATATACATTTCAGACATTCTACTTTACATCCACCATGTTGGCATTGTTCCTTAACCTATATGTTCTTTGACCTTTAGAATTTATCTACAGGATACATCTTTCTTATTACCTAAAGCTTTTAAAAGAGTTTTGTCTTTTTTTTTTTTACTTTTTAATTCAGATAGCTATTTATGAAATGTATAATTATTTCAGAAACAAAGGTATTTTCTCTCAATACATTTTGGCTGTGAACTTGCGGGACGACATACCAACACAGAAATATAATTACAAACCACTGCGTAGGCCACTACACTGTGCCAACGGTGTACTGTAGGTTTGACGCATGAGCATAAACTAGCCTTAAAAAGTTAAAGTCTTGTTTAGTTAATCTAAAACTCCTGAGTATATGTGACAGGGCGGAGGGTGGGGCAGGTTCTGCACACCCGGTCCCTTATCAGGCTAATTAAGCTTCCGAGAGGGATAAAGGCTGACTGCAGATGGTGGTACGGGCAGCTGACCATCGTGTGTTTATGTTTGTGTCTTTTTGGTTCAGTTTACCATTAAACTATTATTTATATTGTCAAGCCTGTTCTCGCCTCCTCTTTTCTCTTAATCCCTTTACACTCCACAGTCAGCCTATATCCCTCTCAGAGGCTTAATTAGCCTGATAAGGGACCAGGTGTGCAGAATCACCACCCGGCTCTGCCCTCCACCCTCTCACAGTATATTTTAAGATTCAATGCCATGAACTTGAACATAATGAACATGAACATACATTTTGGCAAATCATTGGTTGATTTTTGTCCGCTTCTAGCCATCTGGCTCAAGAGATCTACATCATCCAGGTATGGTCTATGACTACTGAGTATTTGAAGTGTACATCCTACTCATTTGATGCACTTTTTGCCTACTGTGTAGCAGGGAAGTGTACTTTATTTAAATGCAAGGTGTGTCATCTCACACAATCTGAATCTAAACTAACATGCTGTAGATGTTCCATTAACAAGGAAAGGCCGTTAGCTTTTTCTTTAAAGTCTACAAATTGTTCACAAGGGAGACATCTGAGCCTGTGACAGCATTCTGAAGTGTCAATACAATCCAATGCAGTGAAAGAAACATTCAACATCCTGTTTCATGCTTCTTTCATCTCTCACTCTTCCCTCTTTTCTCCCTCACTGGACAATTGTGGACATTTATTTTGTTCTTCCCCTATTTCCTGATTCAAACTAGGCAATTTTATTTTGACATTAATATGTATGTAAAGTGAAGCCAGGATAGCCTTATGCATTTTGATATCTGCCTCACTGCTATTTGCTGATGCAGCTTTTATTTTCGGAATAATCTGTGACATCCCCTCTGTGAATTGTGGTTCTTTGAGCTTTGAAGGAGTTTTAGAGAATATAGTTAATGTTTAAGTGAAAATAACAGGCATTTTCCAAGGCAAGCCTCATTTTCAATTCACCGTTCTTTGGATTCGTTTTTTCTTTAATACAAAAGCCAATTCTGAATATGCAATCTTGCAAAGAAAAATTAAATTGCTTCCATTCTTTGGTCTTTTCCTCTCTCTTTCCTTCATTCTTTTTCTGTGATATAAATGATTTCCATCTGTTATTTATGGATGTATTAAGCCAAAAGCGTCTGTTGCCTCTGACAATTTATTATGCATTACTTTTGATGGCTGAAGGCAATGCATTCTGTCTGATGAAACATTACTTGTGAACATCAATTACAGTTACAGAGTGGTGCCTGATTTTTATGTCTAGGAAATGACTGGGGTGAAATACAGAAATGTTATGCGATTTAGTTCTTCAAAATATATAATTTTTCTCTGATGTATCTAAAAACCGGTAACTGAGTATACCACTAGAAAAATCGATCTTAGTTTATAATGAAATAAAAATAAAAAATACTCTATATTAGGGCTGCATCTAATGTTTTTTTGATAATCGATTAATCTAACGATTATTAGAATGATTATTCGCCAATTATCGCAACGATTAATCATTAGCTCTTAACCGATTATTCAGCTTGTGCCTGACTTAAAAGGTTGTATTAAACATGCTTACTAACAATAAAGAGGACAAAATCATCTTTTAAAAGTACCTCAAAATGACATTCTCTTAATTAAAGGAAAAATTATTTTTATTAAGTTTAATTCAGTAAATAATAAAAAAAACATCACGGCAAAAAAAAAAAACATTGTTATCAAGTGCTTTTGTCTTGTTTTAAATTTTAAAATTGTCTAAAAATTCTTAAAGATACACTTACTTGAGAAGCAACTTATAATGTATCTTGAATATAAGTGTATTTTTTTCACCTGGTTATACTTCTACGAGTGCAGTAAAGACAAAATACACTTATAGTCAATATCTATCCTCTAAAAGTCTAAATATCCTATATGCTGCTTCTCAGGTGAATGCATTTTTTAAAGGATATTTTTATGTATTTGTATTTTTAATATTATATTCAACATAAACAAAAAATTATTCTGCAATCTAAAGCATCTAAAGTAAATTGTGTGTTGTTTCAAAGGTGTTTTAGATATTTATATTGGAAAACAAGCCAAAAAAATTATTTTGATGCAGTATATAATGGGGTGAAGACTACTGTCACCTTTTTGTTCACTTCAATCCATCTTTAACTCATAAAAGAAAACTCTATTTTCTCTTATTAATAAAGCTGTGAACTGCCAATTTTCTTCACGATAATAAGCACACAGTGACACATATATTATGATTCAATAAATCACAAGCCATCACGTTATTATAAAGCTGCATTAAGTGTGCGCACTAGAGGGACAAGCGTCCCCGCGACAGTGTGCATCAGCCAGTTCAATACAGTTTCAATCTCTCCACCTTTGATCGGGACATTTGCGCAGCTCATAGAAGAGGCGCTGACCGCACAGAGAAATGCCAGTTTCGGAGTTTGCAGTTAATTACATGACAAGGTCCTTATTATTTGAACTTTATTAAAGCTATAATGCATTAAATATAACTGCATTAAAGATATTGCGCCGGTGTCCTTTTAAGACGCTCGACATGCAAGTTTTGGTTCAGCGGATCGGCAGCTCTGACTCTGCTCTACTCATTCCACAATGAGAGTGCTTCTGTATTTACTTATTTTGTATTTATGTATAATTCCCTCACACTTTGCGATCTACATCACCTGAAGCAGGTTGGAATGTTTGGAGTGCATCTGCGTCTTTGTTTTCTACCTTTTCTTTGTCAGAGCCGTACTGCAGTGCTGCTCTCGTGCACCATCATTAGAGTTTAACGTGTTCTCATGTTACGTTAAATGAGATAAAATTCAGACTATTCAACAACAAAAAATTATGTCGGCAATTTCTTTTTTTTCAAAGTTGTCGATAACGTTGACTAATCGTTTCAGCCCTACTCTATATAAATCCAGGTACCTCATATTACTATTAGGCCTAATAATAATACTTCTGCAGTTTTCCAGTTATGTTGGTGCTTGGTAATTCTTTTCAACATTTGCAACCGTATTTTGTATGCCTGTAACTTCATGAGACAAAGGCAGATGGAGAGAGGCATTAGAACACAGAGACAGTCACACTTGAAAGCCCCTGGAGCACATGGTAAATTGCCTTGTTCAAGGGCACAATGATAGTGGTCACTGGAGGTTTCATGATTTGATTTGAACCATGGCCTTCCTGTCTTTGGTACAAGGCTCTTACAACAGAGCCTCTTGACCCCTTTACATATCTTTCTTAAATGTACTATTAAACCCTGATGCATCTAGGCAATTCCACAAAAATATCAACCATACCATGGAAACATGGTGATTTCAATATTATTTTAATTTATCGTGCAAAAAAATAAATAAAAATAAAACATTCAATGAAAGTGAATGATGAATGAGTCAAAAGTTCTGTTTTAGATAAAATGTCAAACCTGGAACAACATGAGGGAGAATAAATTGAGTAAAGGTTTTATTTGTATTTTAATATTGTTTTTTTTATTATAGTGCATTAAGTGTAGGCCTATAGATTTGACCCTATATGGCACAAAGACTAAAGGTGGTATTTTGACCATGTTTTACTGTATATATATTTCTGGTTCAGCAGTTACAAATATTATTACAAATAATACAAATATTACAATAGCCTGATCCAGTTTAGATCAGGCAATTAACTTGTGTTACAGATGTGACTAAAATGGACATAATTTTTGGGGAGATCACACACTTTGTAAAAACTCTGTGAATTGAAATGCACAATCCAGAAATAATAATAGCCACAGAATTTAGAAGGGTTGGCATTCCTAAGAAAATGTAATATTTATTTTTTATTCTTTGTCTTTTTCACATAAATGGGGAAAAACTGCCGTTAATGGTGTGACGTATCTTTGTCATGGACATGACAGTTGTGAAAGCAGCACTTTCATCATGATGGGAAACTATCCAAAACGCTTTAAAATCTGAGATATATTATATTACAATATATGACCTATCAAGGCTGCATTTTTGTTGAATTAACTAGATGCATCAGGGTTTAATGGTAGATTTAAGAAAGATACTTAAAGGTGTCAAGAGGCTCTGTTGTAAGAGCCTTGCACCATGGACAGGAAGGCCATGGTTCAAATCAAATCATAGAACCTCCAGTGACCACTATCATTGTGCCCTTGAACAAGGTAATTTACCATGTGCTCCAGGGACTTTCAAGTGGGACTGTCTCTGTGTTCTAATGCCTCTCTCCATCAGCCTTTGTCTCCTGAAGTTACAGTCATAAAGAATACAGTAGCTTTAAATAAAATATTGTTAACAGTGAGAATAACGGCTAGAATTGAAGGGTTAGTTCACCCAAAATGTTAAAATCTGTCTTGATTTACTAAATCTTTTGTCATGACAAACCTGCATGACTGACTTTCTTCCGTAGAACACACAAGGAGGAATTATTTTTAATAATGTACTTGCTGTTCTTTCCATGAAAAAGCATGATGCAAGTATTAAAAAGTAACATGAAAGTAGTCCATACAATTATAGAGCACAAATATTTCAATTTTGTACATTTCTCACACAAAGCTATCATATGGCTTCAACATGGATTTGAAAAAAAACATTATGGTGCATAAATAATGACAAAATGTCATTTTTGGGTGAACTACTCCTTCAAAAAAGCTAGTTAGCATTTCTTTATAGCAGGATTGAGTTGCTAGAAAATGTTGATTGGGAGAATATTTGAGAATGTGAGCTATTTGAAATATCTCATGGGATCAAAAGACATATACCATACACACATGCACTTTTATTTGGCCCCACACCTCAGCAAAACCGTCCTCTCCGTGAATTTGCAATCAACAAGCTAACCACAGTGAAATATTGTTACCCTTATCAAATTTTCATGTGCTTTTCGCTTCCAACCTAGCATTTGTTATTTGTACACTGAGTTGTTTACTTAACTATTTATTTATTTTTAGGAACTGTGAAATTGCATGAGCTGAGATGCTAGCTTGCCAATTTTGTGTGCCGTTCAGCACTTCTCCCACCCTTTTTTCTTCTATGCTGCAGTTCTGGATGCATGTGCTGCATTTTGGATGTATGTGCTGAATTTTGTTCTCAATAAAACATGGTTTCTAATCATTTCATTGCATGAGTAGCATGGGCTGTGAAGTAGTTTATTATATTTTTTATATACTTTTTTCAAACAACATAAAAGGTGAATTTAGAAAAAAATAACAGGGTTTATCTGCAATATAATAAAATGAATAGTGTCTCTGGTCTGTCAAGCTCCAAAGGACAAAAAATTTGAGTATTACCATAGGGTATTGTCCACATTGCCGTTAACTCTGGGGGAGAAAAAAAAAACATCCACCAGACATGAGGCAGTCTGACCAACAGCGGCTAACAACTGTTTTATTTTGTTTACATGACATTTAGGAACAGGCAAATCTGAAATTGATGATACTGCAATAAATGTGAACAGTAGTTCATTAAAAAAATGGCACAGCTGTTTCTGCAAAAGGTTGCACAGGCAACATAGATGATATTAGTAGAGAATTCCCAGTGGGTTGATTAAAACCCTGAGCAGATAACAGCCAGCCAACCAGATTGAAATGGGCAGTTTTGGCTAACTATTTTCTATTTGTATGCAATATGCAATAGATGTCTGTGTTTGTTTTCTATGGCTGAGATAACTTACAGGTCATCAAAGGTGCCTTTGAAAACTATACTAGTAAATATTCCACATGAGGGTCATGGTGCAACATGAGGGCTGCAGCTTTCGAATCCAGGGTTATGCCTTTTGGATTAACCAATGCCCCTAACATCTATTAGGCACTCGTCAACAACGTGCTCAGCAATATGTTTAATCAGTTCATGTTTGTGTACTTGGATGACATTCCGATCTTCTCTAGAACTCTCCAAGAGCATGTCTGGCGAGTGCTAAAATGTCTGCTCGAAATTAATCTATTTGTCAAGGTTAAGTGTGAGTTCCATGCCAAGTTGGTTTCATTCATGGGGTAAATCCTCAGAGGATATTCAAGCTGACCCTGTGATAACCAAAGCTAGTTGCACACCCCAGATTTGCGCAAGGCCTTGCAACGGTTTCTGGGGTTTGCCGACTTTTACCGGTGATTTATTTGCAATTATAGTAAGGTGGTCACCTCCCTCACATGCTTATCTTCCACCAAGATCAAATTTTCTTGGACCTTCCTGGCACAAGAGGCTTTTGATACTCTCAAATTTCGGTTCTCGACAGCCTCTATTTTGATAACACCGGAACCTACTTGGCAGTTAGTAGTGTAGTTTGATGCATAAAGTGAGTTTACTCTTTGTTCTGCAGTCGGTCAGGGCCACCGTCCTCCAGTGTGGTCATTTGTCGAGGGTGGCTTGTCATCCAGGCATGAGCATCATCTGTCAAAGATTCTGGTGGCCATCCATGAGGCAGGACATATGACAGTTTGTGTTTTGCTCGGTTTGTGCCCATGTTAAGACTCTTAACCAGCCAACAGCCAGGCTTCTTCTTCTTCTTCCCGTACATTCGAGAACCTCGTCGCACACCTCATGGATTTTGTCACGGTCCTACCGGCGTCCCATGGCAATATGCTCATTTTGATGGTGGTCGACAGGTTCTTGAAGGCAGCCAATTTTATCCCACAAGTTCACCAAGCTCTCCTAGGCTCATGAGATGGCGGTCGCTGTTGTGGGCCATATTTTTCGGATCCATGGGATCCCACTGGACGTGGTCAGATTAACCAATGATTAGTCTGAGCGAGCCAACCAAAGTTTAGAGGGTATGCTCCAATGTGTGGCTGCCCGGAATCCCTCGTCCTGCAGCGAACAGCTCCTGTGGGTTGAGTAAGCTAATACTGTACCTCCCTACTAGTGGCATCTATGGGCCTCTCTCCCTTCCAGTGCAGCACTGGATATCAGCCCCCCATTCCCCGATTGTGAGCCGACGTCATTATGCCTTCGGTTCACATCTTGAACCAGCGCTGCCGTCGCATATAGAGGCCGGCTAGACGGGAGCTTCTTAAGAGTAGGTAGCTGTGTAAAAGTGATGGCAGAATGACATATATATATATATATATACACACACACACACACACACACACACACACACACACACACACACACACAGCATATATACACTTGCTGCCAAAAGTTTGGAATAATGTACAGATTTAGCTGTTTCTGAGGGATATTGGTACTTTAATTCACCAAATTGGCATTCACTGATTACAAAGTATAGTTAGGATATACTGATGTAAAAAGTAGCACCATCACTATTTGAAAAAGAAAAAAATATATTTTTTTCATCAAATCTAGACAGGCCCCATTTCCAGCAGCCATCACCCAACACCTTATCCTTGAATAATGATGTTAAATATCTAATTTGATACTAGAAAATCACTCGTCATTATATCAAACACAGTTGAAAGATACTAGGTTTGTTAAATGACGGTTAAGATTGTCTTTGTGATTGTTTTTGGTTGCCACAGTGTGCAATTGACTGGCATGTCTTAAAGGTCAATATTAGGTCAAAAATTAAAAAAAGAAACCGCTTTCTCTTGTAATATTCAAGAGAATAATATTCTCTAATATTCAAATAAATTAATATTTCATACAAAATTGTACACTACAGTCTTCAAAGACAAAGGACTACTCACTCTAACAAGGACAGATAGAGATGTGGCACATCATCGACGATACATTCATCAAAGTATCAATTTTGAGAAATAGACGCCTCACATGTCGTCAACCTCAATTCTTCATTCAGTTGTACCCACTCAACACCAGTTACAACAACAGTTAATAGAAGACTCCGGGGTGCAGGCCTTGTGGGAAGAATTGCAAAGAAAAAGCCACTTTTGAAATTGAATAACAAGAAGAAATGTTTAGTGTGTGCAAAGAAACAAAGACATTGGACAACAGATAATTCTAAAAGAGTGTTATGAATCTTGGGATCAGCTAGACTCTAAGGTGCATGAAATGTGCCCGACAAGACATCTATGGCAAGTGCTGCAGGAAGCATAGGGTGAAATGTCACCTGAGTATCTGGACAAACTGACAGCTAGAATGCCAAGGATCTGCAAAGCTGTCATTGCTGCATTCTTAATTGTGTTGTCTCCCTTGATGAGAGTTTGTGACTAATGTACAGTACAGGGCACTTCTCCCCCTTCAACATCTGGGACAGTACCAGTCCCAACCCCCAGTCTGATGCATCCATCTGCAAGATAAAAGGGAGAGAGAAGTCAGGATAGTGTAACAATGGTCCAACACAACGTGCAACTTTCACACGCATGTATGCCTGCTAACATGGCTCTGTCCACTGGACCGGAACTGGTGCCCCCTTTTTAGTAAGATCAGTCAGTATGCTGGTGACGGTCAAATATTTACAAATATTCACAAACCTATGATATAGCCAGCCAGCCCCAGAATCTGTTTCACCTCCTTTTTGTTCTTAGATCTCAGGCAGGCTGCAATCGCTGCTGTTTTATGAATTTGGAGCTGCACCTACACATGACCCAATTGGAAGCCCAGATACCGTAATTCCACCCACCCAATTGCGCACTTATTTGGGTTTGCCTTGAGTACTGCTCATCTCAACGACCTCAGGAAAGCCCTCAGATGCTGCAGGTGTCGCTGCCAATCATTTCTGTAAATAAGGATATCATCCAGATAGGCAGTGGCATGAGCAGTGTGCGGTCTGAGGATTCGGTTCATTCTGCTGAAACGTAATAGTGTTTTCAGCTTCAAGTCTTCTACTACACTGCGGCTCTGCCTGCTCCTTTTATCTCCCTCCATTTCTCACTGTTAACTCAAAACAGCTGTCAGAGATAATTTTCCACAGGTGTCAATCCTTGCCATTTCCATTTTCCTGGCTTAGCTCTCCACAGACGTCACTCGGCCATGCCCATATCTCCACAATCTCCTTCAAGTCTAAAATAAAACAATGTAAATAGAAAAATGTAGTGTAAGTGGTAAACTGATGGGAAATTACACCACTGTTTTCTTAATACAAATACTCATACACCTGTATATTACCAATATACAGGGGGTCATTTTTGAGTGCATTTAAAGTGTATTTCATAGAGACACTCACTTTTGGCAGTGAGCCCCAAATAAATGTTGACCCTGTTCATACCCTCCCAACAACAGATAATCAAAGAGAAAGATTATTTTATGTTGCCTAATCGATAGCATTCTACAGATGCTGTCAATAGACACTAAGTTGTACAATATTCCTTTAAGAAACTATTCTGCAGTTGGGTTCTGAACTATCATGGAGTCATCCAAACATTAAAGTTCATGCTGTGCAAGTACTGTCAAATTATAGGCTGGTTTAAGGCCATGCACCTTTGACTGTCTCAGCAGCATTCTTCGTGGGCTGTTGCAGGCTTGTATTCTTGTGTTATTTACCCATTTTGTGTAACCACACAGGTATAAGAGACAACATAAGGAGAGGTTTATAATTTATCATTATTATTGTAATTTTTGGTTATCTTCAGTTTAATCAGGGAATGTTAACAATAGATATCGATGATGTTAACAATTTAATATTATTTTTCTTATAATTTATTTTTATAATTTTAAATGTATTCAAATGTGTTTTATTACTTTTTATTCTATTTTCATGTTCTTAATTGTTTTGTTATTGGTTTTGTTTTTGTTTGTATTTTATGTATCTTGTATTTTCTTTAAAATGCATATGTAATGCACTTTGAATTGTCATTGTGTATGAAATGTGCTATATAAATAAACTTGCCTTGCCTAGATCAGTGTATGGTGAGACTGAAATAAATTATTTTAAATGACAGTAGCTATGTAAAAATGTGTCTCCAAAGAGATAGCTTGGTAAATAAAGCTCATGCAGGTTTCAGTGCAAGCGTACATACTAGGACCTATCTTTGTTTGTTGCCTTTGTAAGGGTGCATATGTTTTATTTAGCACAGCAATGCGAGCTCTGAGGTAAACTCACACCATAGCATCTCCAACCAGCAAAAATCTGAAACCTGCTAGAATGGAGAGAAAGATTTGTTGTGAGAATGATGTGGCAGAAAATTGCTTGCTTAGATTCATTTCCTCTATAAATCAGATATAGTTTGGTGGCAATGCCCTGATTTAACCTCTGAACAAAAAGACTATAGTCTTAAGTCAGTGTCACTCTCTTCTGAAAAAAATATTAAATATTTTATAACTATTTTCTCCAGGAATAAAAGTATAATTCTGCCTTTTATTTCATTTATCATAACTTTTTCATGTAGGTAAAGTCAAGCCATATAAAAAACATGTTTAAATTTCTATTACTAGCACTTCAAGGTTTGAAAACTCATTTTAGATGGGTTAACCTTGATTGAAATGTAATTATGCTAAAATTTAATTTGCAATCATACCATTGCCATTAACAATTTCAGGGCTATAATTGATCAAATCAGGTTATCCCTTAATTGCATATGGATCATTCACTACCTTGCAGAGCACAGCTTTGATCTAAAATTAAATTCCATTAGTACACCAATTATCACACAATCAAATAAGATGGAAGAGAGGAACAAGATGAACTAGCCCTTGATAGGCTGGTACCAAACAGGAACAATTATACCCATATTGATCGTATACTCTGATAATTGAATTTTGCAAAGGCTAAAAATCAATTGTAATCAGACTGTGGAATGCCGTGTATGTCCATTTTCACATGGCACCTTATTTCTCACCCCATCTTTATCATGGCATTTTAGGTAAGACAGGTGGGATATGATAACCATAGCAACTATTAGAGTTACTGATTGTTCAGTCAAGAAGTCTCATGTGAGTGGGCTTTACCTTCTATGATTATTTTCACTTAATTTATCAGCTTAAGAGGAATGTGTGTAATTTTTTTGTTCCAGCAGCTTCACTAAACAGAACTGCAAAAATAATGTTTTCGAACAAGTTACAAACAGATAGTCTGGCCCAAGTTTCACTCCATTGATTGAGCCAAAGTCAGACTTAGACAAACAGGGCCATTTTTTTATAGCAACATAGAGCCAGAGTGTTTTTACTTTTTTCAGGGAATCAACCAATTGTGCATGTTTAGCTTTTTGCAGTATTTTAGACTACAATTAACAAAAGTTTTATTCTCATAAGCTCATATAAGAGCGTCAATGTGAGTTTTTTCTCAAGAGTGTTTATTGTGGCTCTGTATAAATATCTCAAAAGAAAAACATGGGATCCCAAAAGTGGGATTCCAAAAGTCTAAGTGCAAAGGTTTTGGAAATGATCAAGGAAAGGATAAAAGAAAACGGGAACTATCGCTCACTCTCTTCTTGTTTTGGCTCTTTTTCTGGCCCCTCTTCTCATTTAGCTGCTGTGCTGCAAGCTCCAACCCAATATTGCCATTTTTGTCTGAAATTCGTATGTTTTTCGTCTGGGTTGTCATCTACCTATTGTCTGGGATAGACAAATGCTTTTGGACATTAGTTTTTCAATAGCACACCGATAACCAGGCTTTAAATTCCTCAATGACGACCCGCTGTTTTCAAACACTACAGCGGAGCCCTTTGTCTGGGCTGCCCGGCCACGGAACAATAGCCGGAAAAGGATAAGGTGAGCCAACATTCTCGTCAGACTAAAACATCATGCAAATCGACCCCCTCTAAACAGCATTCTACTTGTAAATGTTCAGTCTCTGGACAACAAGGTCTGCGAGCGCGGATCTCTTTCCAATTAGAGATGAGGGACTTCTGCATTATCTGCCTTACAGAAACTTGGATGAGTGCGGAGATTCCAGACTCAGCCATCGAACCTGTGGGATTCTCAGTGCACTGAGCAGACAGAGTGAAATATCTCAGGTAAAAGCTAAGAAGGTGGTGTAAGTTTTATGATCAACAAATCCTGGTGTGATCAGAGGAACATACATTCTATCATCTAAATCTTTCAGCTCTCATGATCTGGAATTTATTATGCTTCTGTGTCGACCATTCAGGCTAACGAGGGAATTCACAGTGGTTATTATCACAGCTGTGTACATCTGCTCACAAGCCGACACAGACTCAAGAAACTTTATGAGAGAATAAGTGAGCAGGAAACCTCGCACCCTGAGGCCACGTTCATTGTGACCAGGGATTTTAACTAAGCCAACTTCAAGTCAATCGCACCGAAATACTTACAACATACCAGTTGCAAAACATAAGCTGACCGGATTTTCGACCATTGCTTCAATCCCTTCTGGGATGGATACAGATACCTCCCCCACCCCATTTGGCAAATCGGGCCACTCTTTCATTCTCCTTCTGCCTGCATACAGAAAGAAACTTAAACAGGAAGCACCCACTCTCAGAATGATCCAGTGCTGGTCAGACCAATCAGATTCTATGCTACTGGACTGTTTTGATAATGTAGACTGGGAGATGTTCAGGTCTGCCTCACATGTACAACATTGAGGTCTACACTGATACCATAACGTGTTTTATCAGGAAGAGCGTAGATGATGTCGTGCCGACCAACACAATTCAGATCTACCCTAACCAGAAACATTTGATTAATAGCGATGTACATGTGGCACTTAATGCGCAGACCTCTGCTTTTAATTCCGGGAATGCAGAGGAGCATAAACAAGCCAGTTAAACCCTCCGCAAAGAGCAATCAAATGACAGTACAGGGATTGAAGTTTGAAGGCCAGTTCAACACCGACTTTAGAAGCATGTGGGAGGGAATTAACACGGACTTCAGGGAATAAAAACTCTGCTGTGAACACCACTGCCTCTCTCCTGGATGAGCTTAATACTTTTTGTGCTTGTTTTGAGGGAAATAACACCATCCTCATGTTCTCAGTTAGTTCACTCTCCGTTTCTGTAGCAGATGTAACCAGATCC
This sequence comes from Xyrauchen texanus, assembly GCF_025860055.1. NCBI lineage: Eukaryota > Metazoa > Chordata > Actinopteri > Cypriniformes > Catostomidae > Xyrauchen > Xyrauchen texanus. The sequence goes on from NC_068276.1 coordinate 49,138,870, forward strand.
TTCCGACGGGTGAATATCTGTAAAGCCGCAGCTCCAGATGGCATTCCGGTCTGCGTCAACAGAGTGTGCGCGAACCATCTGGCTGGTGTTTTTATGGATATTTTAAACCTTTTCCTCTCCCTGTCTGTGGTCCTCACTTGCTTTAAAATGCCCACCATTGTGCCTGTACCAAAGCAACTCAAAATCACTTGCATAAATGACTGGCGTCCTGTTGTTCTGACCCCCATCATCAGCAAATGCTTTGAGAGGCTAATCAGAGATCGTATCTGCTCTGTGCTGCCTGCCTCACTGGACTCGCTGCAGTTTGCTTACCGCAACAACCGCTCCACTTATGATGCCATTGCACTTACACTACACACTGCTCTCTCCCACCTGGAAAAAAGGAACACATATGTGAGAATGCTGTTTGTAGACTACAGTTCATCATTCAACACCATAGGATGAAGTGGTCTGGTCACCAGCTCCAGAGTTCTGGCGGACGTCTTCTTCCCTGTGTTGTCCATCTCAGGGGAAATTAGGAACCTTTTTGGGGTTCTTAGCACAGGACCATGAAGCAGGGGGTGCCAGCTTCCTGCGGGGTGCTCTACGGCAGGGTCAAGGACTTAGCTCGAGGTGTGGCAGAGCTGCCTGGGGTCTTTTCAGCTGCAGGGGGATGTCCTCAGTGAACAGACAGGGTGCGAGATCTTGAGCTACGTCAGGGCAAGATGTGCTGGATTGCCTCTGTCTGTTTCTTCACCACCGATAACTGCTGGGCGAAGTCCTCAACGGTGTTGCCAAATAGGCCGATCTGTAAGATGGGCGAGTTCAGGAAACAAACCTTGTTGGCATCCCTCATCTCAACCAAATTCAGCCATAAGTGGCGCTCCTGGACCACCAAGGTAGACATCGTCCACTGCCCGAGTGCCCGCACTGTGACCATCACCTGGAGGGCGAGATCGGTTGCCTAGCACAGCACCTGCATCACATTGGGATCAGGACTACAAACGTGCAGCTCTTTCAGTGCTCTTTCAGTGCTCTTTCAGTGCCTTGGCCTGGTGTACTTGCAGGAGGGCCATGGCATGCAGCGTATAGGTGGCCTGTCGCCAGAGACAACGTAGTCCTACAGGCCCTGGAGGGGAGTGCTTACTGACTTATCCACCTGAGGAATATCCATGTACCCCTTGGCCACCCCACAGTTGAGGGTAGTGAGAGCAGATGAACTGGGAAGTTGGGTTCGGACAGAGAAAGGTGTCCTCCATGACCTCGTCAGTTCATTATGCACTTCCAGGGAGAGAGGAACCAGTGAAGCCGTGAGGAATTGTTAAGCCGTTAGGGCTCAGGGGCGGGTTCACACTCGCAGCAGCCTGGGAAAGCAGGCCTCGGGTCCTTGGAGTTCAACGTGCTTTTCGATGCTGAGATCGATACCTCATCCTGCTCGCAAGTTCTGAAAGAGACGCTAAGCTGGCTGTGAGGCGAGCTGCCTGTATCATTCCAGAACTCAACCGGGGCAAACGAGCGTACTGGGGAATGGGAGGTCCGTGGGGGATTACTCTGAGAAGTGGCTCCCATTGGAGTCCCCTAATCATCTCCAGCACCAACCGACCCGGCCTCGTACTCGTAGGTAGAAGGCCCGGCGCAGGGGGCCGCTGGAATGGCTTTCCCCCGAATGAAGGAAAGCTGCAACCGCAATGTTGCCATGGTCATATTCTCTCAATGAGAACATAAACCATCCTCGAACGCTGCCTCAATGTGACTATGGCCCTGACACGCTAGGCAGTGATCATGGCCATCAGAAGTGGAGAGATAACGATCGCACAGAGGAACACAGAGACGAAAAGGCATCTTTAAAAAGACGCTGTCCGTCAGTGTGTGCTCTTTTAGTCAGAAATACACTTTCTTCTGACATAGGAAATATACTCTTTCGCTGTCGAAGCACCCAGTAATGCGCCGTATATCCAACAGCATACACTTCTTCCTTGCTTCAGTAAGGTGAATGGAACCAGTATGTCCGGGGGAGTGGCATGCATTTTCCACTCGCCAATTCCCATTGGCCTTCGCTCAAAGATCAGAGGTGTTTGGGGCTCCCAAGAGTACTTCTCAAACATCTTAGCACAATTACTTATTTCTAATGAGAATAGCAAATTGTGCTTTGTGCCAATTCATTGTGCTTTGTGCAAGGTCGTTGTGCTTAGCGCTACGCTTAGTGCGCTCACGGAGATGGACTCCCTTAACTTTAATGTGTAAGAAGAACATGTTTGCAGAACCAAACATTTAATCAAACTGGGTTTAAATTTAACTTTGTTAGCAATGTTGACAGTAGTCGTCAGAATGTTCTTGTCTAGGCAATGCAGCATCTATAAATGATAACACAAAAAAAAAAAACTTTTAACGCATTTCTCCAAATCTATCTATACACAAATCTCATGATGATTAAGTAAACTGTCCATCTTCTTTCTGTTCTGTATTGCTCCCACAGCTATAAGCTAGGGATTACTGAATGGTTAAACCTGTTCCTTCATCTTTATTCATTTTATTTTTTTTCTGTGAGATGACATGTTGTCTTAAGGAAAAGGGTGAGCAAAACACTGAAGGTGAAATGGTTTTGAGAGAATCAGGAAAGAGAGTAAAGCAACACGAGGAGAAAAATATAGGAAATATGAGAAAGAGTGCTCAGACTGAATCCCAGAAGAACAATAAATTGGATGATCTTGTAGAGAGAATACTAATAGCAGTCTGAGGTCAGTGAGGACCCCTCATGCACCATGCCTCCGTTCTTTTCCATTATCATTTCTCACCTTGTTAGCCCTAACACTGGGCCTAGGGTCTGTTAGCAAGGCTTTCGCCGCATGATCAATACTGCAGTGATCCCAGTGAGAGACGAAGCATGGAACAGTAAAAACAGAACAGAGACGACAGTGGTGGGAGAGGTTAGAGGGAGGACTCTTCTCTGTGAAAGAATGGTCAAGGGTTTTAAAATAATTGGCACTACCTCATCGTGGTCTGAGGCAGCAGATGAATCAAGCACAATCAGAGAAGGCCCACAATGTTCAATTATTCATGTGTGTGCCTGTTACACCAGCTTGCTCCAATACAGCCCCCAATTGCACCATTTGCGGCAAGCCACCCAATCAGTGCCAAATGTTCGATGAAAAATATAGGACTGTGGCAATGTCTCTGTTTACCCTGTGAAGGCTGTACAAACTGAACTCAGATGTAAACAGAAAGTGTCTAAAGGCAAGTGAGTGATTGGATTTCCATTTTTAATGATGAACTGTCTAAGCAGATACTGTTATATGCAGAAAAATCATTTAGTTTAATGGAGGAGGTTTTTGCATTCTTTTATGTAGTTGGCGCATGACTCCCAACTAGGGGTTGGCGATGTAAACAAACATTCATATTGCGATATTCTTTAAATATTCAGTCGATGATGACATACAGTATATCAGGAAATAAACATTTTATGTTAAGTGATTCAAAAACTTCTGAAAACAAAATGACATTTTCTTTATTTATTTATAACAATGTCCAAATGTATGGCAGACCTGACATTTCAATTGCAATGAAAAAAAAAATCTATATAATAGAATCATTACAAATTAGAGGATAGATTTCTATCTGATGGCCAAGGGAAGGGAACACCTCATCAGTCCCTTCCCTTCTTTGATGACCTCCACGATGAGCTTGCTCGTTCGTGGAGGAACCCTTATACCTCGCGCGTTCACGTGCCCTCGACGTCGTTATATTCGACTATCGTGGGTGCTGAGGCGCGAGGGTATTCGAGGATGCCGCTGGTCGAAGAGACACTTGCGGGTTATCTCTCGCCGGGTTCGGCATCGTCCTTGATAAAACCTGCTCTCCCCTCTAAGCCATGCAGGACTACCTCCATGCTAGTGTGGAGGGCTTATCAAGCGGCAGGTCAGGCTGGTGCTGCGCTGCACACCATGGCTGTGTTACAGGCGTACCAGGCTGACCTGCTAAAAGATCTGAGTGCGGGTGAAACTCTCGACGAAGAGGCCTTTTCAGAGCTTCGTCGAGCTACGGATTTGTCTCTCCGCGCGACCAAGCAGTCAGCCCGTGCCACTGGCCGGTCTATGTCCGCTTTAGTCAGTACGGAGAGGCATTTATGTCTTAACCTGTCAGGCATCTGAGATAGGGACAGAGTTTTCTTAATCGATGCCCCGGTTTCGCCTTCTGGTCTCTTCGGAGACGCCATGAATACAGTTATCTCCAGATTCCAGGAGGTGAAAAGCCATGAGGAAGCCTTTGGGCAGTTTCTTCCTCGCCGCACTCAGGGGGCAGGGCCGTCGGCCACCCAGTCTCGCCCCGCCTCTGCCAGGAGAGAGGCTCAAAAACAGAGCGTGGCGAGTCGTGCTCCCCCTCGTAGGGACTGGGGACAGGCTCGTCGCCCTCAGCAGGCGAGGACCTCAGGGCTGTGATCTCTAAAAGAAAGAAGCCCTGACGTTCTTGTACCCAACTTTGTGAGGGTAGATCCCTTCAGGACGGGGCGCGTGTAACACCCACTTCGGCCCTCCCGATACCCTCACGAAACCTCTTCACTCCCGCCGCCTTTGGTGTTTCCGGTGATAGAGGCTTCCAACAAAGAGTTGGGTGTACCGTTGCTTCCTGCCTTAGTCCAGGACACGGAACACTCAACACCCCCTCAACAGGAAGTGTTGAAATTAGTACCCATCTCAGAGAACCTGGCTACAGAATTCAATTCACTCGCCGCCCTCCGCGTTTCAAGACCAGAGCAGGCATGTGGAAAGAACTGCAAAATCTCTTGGCAAAAGGGGCCATAGAACATGTTCCCCTTCCAGAGAAAGAGTCAGGCTATTACAGCAGATACTTGCTGGTTCCCAAGAAGGGTGGGGGGTTGCGTCCGATTCTAGATCTTCGAGACTTGAACCGCTCGGTCAGGGTGTTCAAGTTCAAGATGCTAACTGTCAAGTCGGTCGTGTCTCAGATCCAACATCTCAATTGGCTGGTCACGATCGATCTCATGGACGCATATTTCCATATTGGAATTCTGCCACAGCACAGGAAGTTCCTGAGGTTCGCTTTCGGGGACGAAGCCTTCCAGTATCGGGTTCTTCCATTCGGCCTAGCCCTATCACCCCGCACATTCACGAAATGCATGGATGCAGCACTGGTTCCTTTGCGACTCCAGGGCATCCGCATTCTGAATTATTTAGACGACTGGCTGATACTAGCACAATCTCAAGAACTGGCAGTTCAGCACAGGGATATTGTCTTGGCTCATCTAGGTTCTCTGGGTCTGAAACTCAACGTCCAGAAGAGCGTTCTTGCTCCAACCCAGGAAATTACCTATCTAGGGATTATATGGAACTCGTTCACGATGCGGGCACAGTTGTCTCCCGCTCGTGTCAGCTCCACCCAGAACTCCCTGAGCAATCTCAGGCTAGGTCAAAGTTGCACTGTTCATCAGTATCAACGAATACTAGGTCTCATGGCGTCTGCGTCCACGGTGATTCCTTTGGGACTTCTCCATATGAGACCGTTTCAGCTGTGGCTAAAAGCCAGGGGATTTCATCCAAGGGCCAGTCCCCTAAGGCAAATAAGGGTTACGCGCCGAGCGCTTCGTTCCCTTTCTATGTGGCTCAGACCCCGGTTCCTTACCTTGGGTCCCACTCTCGGTGCATCATGTCATCACAGGATGCTAACGACAGACGCCTCCCTGACGGGTTGGGGTGCGATCTTAAGTGGTCGTCCAGCCCAAGGGGAATGGGAGGGTCATCAGCTCGATTGGCACATCAACTGCCTCGAGCTGATGGCGGTATTTCTGGCCCTGAAATACTTCCTCCGACATCTGAGAGGCTGCTATGTCCTTGTGCGGGTGGACAACACAGCAGCAGTCTCCTACATAAACCGTCAAGGAGGTCTATGCTCTCGCCACCTGAATTTGCTGGCACATCGGATTCTCCTTTGGGCCCAGGGCAAGCTCCTGTCACTCAGGGCAATTTACATCCCTGGACGCCTAAATGTGGGAGCAGATTTGCTGTCCAGACAAAACATACCGAGGGGCGAGTGGAAACTCCACCCCGAGGTAGTACAACAAATTTGGGAGAGATTTTACAGAGCAGAAGTGGACCTCTTCGCCTCTCAAGAGACTGCTAATGTCCCTCTACTTCTCTCTGAGTCACCCAGCCCCCTGGGTCTGGACGCGTTGGCGCATACATGGCCCAGAATGTGTCTGTATGCTTTTCCCCGGTTTCTCTGCTCCCGGGAGTCTTAGCCAGAGTTCAGCCAGCAAGGGTCTTGCCTCTTACTGATAGCGCCTCACTGGCCGAACAGGATTTGGTTCTCAGAAATTATATCTCTCCTCGACGGCTCGCCTTGGGCGATTCCGGACAGGAGGGACCTTCTGTCTCAGGCACAGGGGACGATATTTCATCCCCGGCCCGAATTGTGGAAACTTCATGTTTGGCCCCTGAAGGGTACCAACTGAGGAACACAGGGCTGTCGCCTGAAGTTATCGAGACCATTCTTAGTGCTAGGGCTCCCTCCACCAGAAGAATCTACACCAATAAATGGGGTGTCTTCGAAAGGTGGTGCAGTTTACATGGTGCAGATCCAGTTAACTGCCAAATTGTTTCAGTTCTGGACTTTCTGCAGGAAAAACTGTCAGCAGGCATATGCCCTGCTACTCTCAGGGTTTATGTGGCCGCCATTTCGGCTTGCCACGCCTTGATGGACGGGGCGCCTTTGGGGAGGCAGGCAACTGAGGCCTCCTGTTAGGACCAGAACTCCCTCATGGGACTTAGCAATAGTCCTGGAGGGTCTGGCTGAAACCCCCTTTGAACCTCTAGAGTCAGCATCTGATAGACTTCTGACTCTGAAGCTGGTTTTTCTTGTGGCGATTACCTCCCTTAAGAGAATCAGGGATCTACAGGCTCTGTCTGTTTTGCCGGCCTGTTTAGAGTTTGCCCCAGGTATGGCCAAAGCTATCCTGCATCCTCATCCTGACTACCTTCCTAAGGTGCCTTTTTCGACACTACACCCTGTCACTCTGGAAGCCTTCTGCTCCCCACCGTTTTTAACGCCGGAGCAGGAAAGTCTTCACGGACCCTGCCCAGTCCGTGCCCTTAAAACTTATGTCCACCGCACTAGCCAGTGGCGTAAGTCTGGGCAATTGTTTGTCTGCTTTGGGGGCCGCAACAAGGGGGCAGCCGCTACCAAGCAGACTATGTCACATTGGGTGAGGGATGCTATTGCCCTGGCCTATGAGGCGCGTGGTCAAGCTTCACCAGTAGGTGTCAGGGCTCACTCCACCAGAGGGGTCGCCGCCTCTAAAGCCTTGGCTAGAGGGGTCCCTCTGCAGCAGGTTTGTGATGCGGCAGGCTGGTCCTCTCCGCACACATTCATCAGATTTTATAGTTTGGATGTTCATGCTACTCCGGATTCTTACGTCCTTGAGTCGACATCCCAAACTCATGCCTGAACAAGTTTGTGACGCGGCAGGCTGGTCCTCTCCGCGCACATTCTTCAGTTTTTATGACAGGCTCATGCCTGAACAAGTTTGTGATGCGACAGGCTGGTCCTCTCCGCACACATTCATCGAACTTTATGGGTTGGATGCTTTGCTAATCCGGACTCTTATGTCCTTGAGTCGACATCTCAGCTCATGCCTGAACAAGTTTGTGATGCGGCAGGCTGGTCCTCGCTGCACACATTCATCAAAATTGAATGGTTTAGATGTTTATGCTACTCCGGGCTCTTATGCCCTTGAGTCGACATCTCAAGCTCATGTCTGAGACCTCTCGCATTTTTGTGAGTACACTGCACAACCGTAGGGGTCCGGACAGCCCCAAGTGCGGCGGCGTGGGTATTGCGTTCCCCGTAGCGCTTAGCAGCACAACATCGTAGTGAAGCCTTTTGTAAAGGGAACGTCTCGGGTTACATGTGTAACCCTTGTTCCCTGAAAAAGGCGGAACGAGATGTTGCGCTGCTTTGCCGCACTGGGACGTCCCAGGACTGCTCTTCAGATAAAGGTATCTGTCGACACGCTGGTGACGCCTCTATTTTATAGCCTGGCCACAGGTGCATCTAATGATCTTCACCAGCCGAGGCTATAAATTCAGGTCAATGTTCATTGACGTGTTTCACACAAATTCACAGCTGCTCACAATGCAAGATTGTTCCCCGTAGCGCTTAGCAGCGCAACATCTCGTTCCGCCTTTTTCAGGGAACAAGGGTTACACATGTAACCCGAGACGTTTTATCTGTTTCATGTACATGGCATTATTTTTCATTCCAGATAGAAGATGTGGTTTTTCATTTTGTAATTACAAAAGAAAAGTGATTGCTTTGATTGTGAAACCAACCCCTTCTATCACATTTTATTTTGTTTTGTTTTAGTTTTCAATTGGATACTGGAAACCTTTTTGGTGACTATATCCACAATATAAATGCATGCTTGACAAAGATGTTATTTAATCATTTCTGAGGTAATTAACTCTTTGCTACTTCCTCTGTGTTTGTGGCACATTACATGCTGGTAGGTCAGCATGGTGGTGTCAGCAACATTAACTAAGGTGAGTGGAGCGAAGCAGAGTGTCAGTTCCACACCATGGAGGACGCAGCATTTTATTGACAATCTTTTCCTCATTGTCTCTCAGAATGTAAAGTGATTGGAAACAGAAGTTGTGCAACCTGGGTATTTTAGTTGTTTAAATAATTTTAAAACATTGCCGCATTCGACCATTTGTCATTTTGACACATGAAATCAAGAAATTAGTGAACTTGCTGGAACAAAAACCAGGCGGTGTGTGAAAAAAGCTCGGAGGATCATCAGAGACTCCAGCCACCCGAGCCATGGGCTGTTCTTACTGCTACCATCAGGCAGCCGGTATCGCAGCATCAGGACCCGCACTAGCTGACTACATGACAGCTTCTTCCCCCAAGCAATCAGACTTTTGAACACTTGATCTCTAACTGCACTTTATTAATCTTATTATCTCACACTAGACTGTCATAATTATATTCTCCACAATACAACTACTGTATGTATATTTTTTATAAAATTTATTTTTATTGTATGTGCATTCTGTATTGTTTACTGTACATTATATATTATTATTGTGTTGTGTAATTATGTGTATATTTGATATGTATATTGTGTTGTGTAAATATGTTGTTTATTGTAAATTGGTATGTCTCATCACTGTCATGACTGCTATGTTGCTCGGAACTGCACACAAGACTTTCACCCACTGTTGCACATTTTGTATATGGTCGTGTGACAATAAAGTGATTTGATTTGATTGATTTGATTTGATTTGAAAGGAACCACTTATGAGGCAAGACATAGAACTAGCTCATCGCTTTTCACTTTAACCATCTGATTGAACCATGCATTCCCTAACATGCAGCATAATACTGCATAACCATGATAGGCAAAATTCCAGCAAGTTCACACATTTCTACCAGTATTTTCATTTAACCAGTATTTCGCACACCACTACTCCCAACATCCTCATAAGTGGTGGTGGCCCCATCAAGTTTTGTTTTTGTATTGGGGCTCATACCTTAATTGCCACTGGTGGCTTACTCATGGACTGCAGGTTTGCTGTCAGCTCCAGTATAGTTTGCACTGACACATTCATCAACAAAAGCATTTATTCAAACCCTGTGTTATATTGAGACAAAGCAATCTGCATAGAAACATGCTACACAATGTACGCGGTCATATATTTATAAGTGTGTGGCATCAGAAATTTGTGAAATGTTGTGTTTTTGTGGCTTAGTTTCAATATATGGTCTAATTGGACTGGGAAGCAGTTTTAAGAACTGAAAGGTTTAGTATGTTCTCATCCTACATCAAACAATTTTATTTCAAAATATCAAGGGAAATTTGATATCTCATGATGTGACCCATTTTTGTAAACCAAACATGTTTCAGATATAGATTAATATCAGGAGAAATCAGAAGCCATTAAGGGGACATCAGAACACACACATTGATGTCATCTAGCACCGTTTTATCTTGTTGTTATAGTAGTAATAGAGTAAGCACATTAAGGAGCACAAAGGCCTTGGTTGACAGGCAGCTTCTTTTCTTGTGTCACCATGGTATCAGATGGTGCTTACTCTGATTCCTTATACTGGTTTTAAGGAATGTTGATCACGTACCTGAGTTTGGCCACTCTGTTAAACCCCTTAAAACCCACGAGACTTGAACCTGGATCTCACACACAACTAACCAATTGCCTTTTTAATGTCACTACATCAGATCTTAGGCTGGACACTGTCAAATTCTTATCGCTCCATATATTTTCTTCAGAGCGAATGTAATATTTGGAATATTTTTGACAGGTTCCATCAAACTATTGGGATGCATATAGCTGGGCTGTATGCCAAGTGTTTACATTTATTACAAATAATTATTTGGCTATGCTGAACCCATTGAAGTGAGGTCCCTGGTGGCTGCAGGGGCCCTATGAAGCCTCATATGTCGCTTAATATGTAGGGCCGGCACTGTTTGGAACTAAATTAGGGCAGTTAAATGATTATATAATTTAGATTTTTGTGCAAACTGATTAAACATGCATCTCCTAACATTTAAAACTTTGTGTTTTGAAGCAGCTTTTTAAACTTTACTATTGATCTCCATAACCTTTATTCTTACAACAGGAAAAGCATTGTTGATCACAGTTCAGTATAACTGTGAAAAACCCACTCATAAATCCCCATTACCATCTTACCACTCAGGATGACCTCCCTCTACACCTTCATCATCTTTTCTTGGAGACCACCTTGCATCTCATTACACTTCTTATGTACTGTCCCCTCTTATAATTATCCCCAGATTTTACACCTAACCTTTTGGTTCCCACTCATTTATTGCCTCCCTCCCCTTCCTCTAATTGACTACAACCAGGTACAGTGACATATAGACTGGTTATCCAGGTTTGTGATCCTTCACAATTTCCATATTAGAGTTCTTCTGAGAGAAGTTGACAAAGGATAATTATGATGTGTGATTCAGGCCCACTCAGAGGGTGTGACCCAGTAAGGAGCCTGGTTATTATATTTGTACAGTACCAGATGACACAGATGAAGACATTCAAGAGCCTCTATCTCTAGGTCAATAAGACTGAGGAGGAGAATTTCCAGTGCTGAGCCAGAGAAGTCAAAATGAATGAATGGGGATGTTTAAACTGAATTATTGAATTATGTCCAAAATGATTGTTGAGGATTCCAAGGTTGGTCTTCTGGCCTCAAAACAGTATATGACAGTATATATAAGCCATTTTTTATACAATATATTATTCTAAAAATACTAAAATATAAGACTAAAATATACCAAATGTATCAACCTGTTTCTCACCATGACTATTTTATGGCATCAAAACACATTTAGAATTAGCGTATAATTTGTAAAGTGATACATGTTAACATTACATTACATAATCAGCTATTTACATTATTTTTTAAATGCAATCAAGTTGCATGGTAGCTCAGCTGACAGAGTGTTGCACAGTATATGTATTCTTTATTATTTAGCACCACTCTTAACTACACATTTGTGTAGGAACACACATCATATAATTTATAAAAAATGGTACCACAGTCCATGGCGAGGTCTAAATGGGAATGGGGGGCATTGCCCCTCTAGATTTGCCTTGAGACCCCCAAGAAAAATCTGATTCATCTGCCCTGACTGACAGAGAATCGAACATGATGCACTTTGCCACCCAGGCCGACAACAAACCGATCAACGGTGCTTACCCCACCCCCAAAATATAAAAGTGTCCCACCAAAGATCACATCCTAGTACCCACCCTGCCATTTGCATGAGACCAGGCTCAAATATGCTGCTTAGAATAAAAATAAACTATTATTATAATTAAATATACTAAAATAATTGTTGTAATACTTAATTTTATCACACCTTACACTCACATATATAAACAATAATACATTCAATTGGTATGGCATACTACAAAAAAAGTGTCCATCAGTACCCTCCAGGTCTGCTTCTGCCACCTCTCCCTCGTCCTCTCCACTCTTTTTGTTTTCCCTGAGTTGAAAGGAGCCTGGCAGGCTCACGTTTGATGTTTTTAAAGGTACTCACAGACAGAGTGCTGAGTTTGCATCAGCTCTAAAGATAGATGGCATAAGTGGAGAAGGCGGGCAGCCCAACCTGTCTCACTGATGAGAACTGTTCTGAACTCTCACAGATTGAATGCAGGCCAGAAGAGAGCCTACAGCATTAGAAAGAGAGAGAAACAAGATTGCACCAAAAATCTTCAGGTGTTACAGTAAAGACGAGAAACCATGAGTGCAAATCGTCTAGGTTACGAATGTAACCTCCGTTCCCCGATGGAGGGAACGAGACGTTGTGTCGGAGAAGCGACACTAAGGGTCTCTCTTGAGCCACCGAATATACCTCTGATCTATGAAAAAAGGCCAATGAGAAGTTGGCAGTCAGTATTTGCATACCCCGCCCCCGGACATACGGGTATAAAGGCGAGGCAAATACTAGAGTTCATTCAGGAATTTTCTAAGGAGCCGGAAATGGTCCGGCCACTACAGCGGCTCGGCTCAGCGATGTGGCCGGGAAGGACACAGCGTCTCATTCCCTCCATCGGGGAACAGAGGTTACATTCGTAACCTAGACGTTCCCCTTCTGTCGCTCTCTCCACGTTGTGTCGGAGAAGCGACACTAGGGGTCCAATTTAAATCACGCCATGCGCTGAGCCGTGTACGTGGTCTGACACAGGAGCGGGCAGGTGTTTTTTACGTGCCAGACGACCAGCTGTATCAGACTACACGTACCCTTCCCCAATGCCCCACCGAAGTCGTCGGAATCCTTTTGGTTACCCTGACAGGGGAACAAGGTGACGCTTGCCAACCTGGGAACGGGCCAAGCCTGGCTGGGCCTCTTTTCTCTCTATGTTTCTCACATAGAGCAATAGACAGCCGGGGCCCTTACACGCACTGAGGGAAGGGGGTCTTACCCAATTTCCTATTCTTTCAGGGGGAACAGACCCTGCGGAGACCACCCCTACTCAGCTGGGGAGGTAAGGTGGTGAATACATCACATGTGTTTTTAGGCGACACGTGGAAGTGGCGCAGTGGTAGATCCAGCCTCAGCGAGGGGGGAGTTCCTACACACGGCGACCGGAGGGCAGCCGAAACTTACCCAAGGAAAACGTGGGTCCGCTCGTAAGGGGATCGTATCGTGGAAAATACACACAGGGGGAGTCCGCGTAGGAGTCCTCACCCTGTGGAGCACCTATTCCAGTACAGGGTAGATTTGAGTACCCGCAGTGGATTGGGTCGGCAAGTTCCTCCGCCGAACTGCGGACCCATGAGGGCTAGGGAGGAATCGACCAGGGATTCGAGCTGAGTGGAATCTCCTGGGAAAAAAGACGCACAGTTTTACCTCAAGCGAGGGAAAGTGCGTATATGCAAGCGATTCACCTGGTCAGCCCATCAGCGTGTTACAGAGTTCTACTGGCTCGGACCTGAGAAAACACAGGATGAAACCGATTCAACCCTGAGATTTTAGTATCTTGTAAAGGTGTTGGGTGTCGCCCAACCCGCTGCTCTACAAATGTCTGCCAGGGAGGTTCCCCTGGCCAGTGCCCACGAGGACGCAACACTCCTTGTCGAGTGAGCTCGGACCAGCAAAGGGGGGGCACGGCCTGAGTGTGATAAGCCAGTGAAATGGCATCTACTACCCAGTGGGAAAGCCTCTGTTTGGAGACAGCGTTTCCTTTCCGCTGTCCCCCAAAGCATACAAAGAGCTGCTCAGAGTGTCTAAAGCTCTGCGTGCGGTCCAGATAGGTACACAAAGCACGTACCGGACACAGCAACGACGGGGCTGGGTCTGCCTCCTCCCGGGGCAGCGCTTGCAGGTTCACTACCTGGTCTCTGAAAGGCGTGGTAGGAACCTTGAGCACGTAGCCCGGTCGCGGTCTTAGGATCACATGAGTGTCTGCCGGACCAAACTCCAGGCAAGTGTCGCTGACAGAGAACGCTTGCAGGTCCCCGACCCTCTTGATGGAGGCAAGCGCGATTAGCAGGGCAGTCTTAAGAGAGAGGGCCCTGAGTCCAACTGATTCTAGCGGCTCAAAGGGAGGTCTCTGGAGGCCCGCGAGGACTACCGAGAGGTCCCAGGAGGGGAACAGGCTTGGCCGGGAGGGATTTAACCTCCAGGCGCCTCTTAGGAACCTGATGATTAAGTCGTGCTTACCAAGGGACTTGCCATCTACTGTGTCGTGGTGGGCCGCGATAGCAGCAACATACACCTTCAAGGTGGAAGGGGACAGCCTCCCCTACAACCTTTCCTGCAGGAATAGGAGCACTGACCTAACTGCGCACCTCTGTGAGTCTTTAGCCCGGGAAGAACACCAATTTGCGAACAAGCGCCACTTCAGGGCGTAGAGCTGCCTGGTGGAAGGGGCTCTGGCTTGGTTGATCGTGTCTACGACAGTGGGTGGTAGGCCAGCTAGATCTTCCGCGTCCCATCCAGGGACCAGACGTGGAGTTTCCAGAGGTCTGGATGCGGATGCCAGAGCGTGCCCTGCCCCTGAGAAAGAAGGTCCTTCCTCAGGGGAATTCGCCAGGGAGGGGCTGTAGCGAGGAGTACAAGGTCCGAGAACCAGGCCCGGGTGGGCCAGTATGGAGCCACTAGTGTGACTTGCTCCTCGTCCTCCCTGACCTTGCACAGCACCTGTGCAAGAAGGCTCTCTGGGGGAAATGCGTACTTGCGCAACCCCATGGGCCAGCTGTGTGCCAGAGCGTCTGCCCCGAGGGGGGCCTCTGTTCGGCCATACCAGAGCGGGCAGTGGGAGGTCTCTCAGGAGGCAAGCAGGTCTACCTGGGCCTTGCCGAATCGTTCCCAAATCAGCTGAACCGACTGGGGCTGAAGCCTCCACTCTCCACTGGGCAAGCGTTGTCGTGACAGTGCATCCGCTACCACATTGAGTTTGCCGAAGATGTGAGTGGCACGCAGCGACCTGAGTCGCAAAGCTGGCTCCAAAGGAGGAGACGACGGGCGAGTCGTGACATGTGGCAGGAGCGTATGCCGCCTTGGCGATTTATGTACGCTACCGCAGTGGTGCTGTCTGACCTGATTAGGACATGTTTGTCTCGAATTAACGGGAGGAACTGTCGCAGGGCAAAGAAAACAGTCAACAACTCTAGGCAATTGATATGCCAGCGCAGCGGGGCCCCTCTCCAAAGGCCTGCAGCTGCGTGCCCGTTGCAAACGGCGCCCCAACCCGATCTGGATGCGTCGGTAGTGACCAGGACGCGTCGGGACACCTGCTGCAGGGGCACTCCTGCCCGTAAAAAGCAGAGGTCTGTCCAGGGTTTGAGTGTTTGGCGGCATGCAGGGGTGATTATCACACGGTGTGACTGCAGCGGAGGATGCTATATGCCCCAGGAGCCTCAGGAAGAGTTTTAGAGGGACCGTTGTGCCTGGCTTGAACTTTGCGAGGCATTTCAGCACCGACTGTGCACGCTCGTTGGTGAGACGTGCGGACATTGAGACTGAGTCTAACTCCATGCCGAGAAAGGAGATGCTCTGAAACGGAGTGAGCTTGCTCTTTTCTCGGTTGACCTGAAGCCCCAAGCGGCTGAGGTGTTTGAGCACCTGGTCTCTGTGAGCGCATAGTAACTCTCGGGAGTGGGCCAGTATGAGCGGTCGCTGAGGTAGTTGAGTATCCGGATGCGGCTTTCGGGCGGGCAAGAGCTGCCTCCACGACTTTGGTGAAGACGCGAGGGGACAGAGACATGCCGAAGGGGAGGACTTTGTACTGAAACGCCTGGCCGTCGAACGCGAACCGTGGAAGGGTCGGTGTCGCGGCAGAATTGAGACGTGGAAGTACGCGTCCTTCCGGTCTACCGCTGCGAACCAATCTAGGTGCCGGGCGCTTGTTAAGATAGACTTTAGCGTGAGCATTTTGAACGGGAGTTTGAGCAGTGCTCAGTTTAAAACTCGCAGGTCCAAGATTGGTCGTAAGCCGCCGCTTTTCTTGGGTACAACGAAGTAAGGGCTGTAGAAACCCTTCTTCATTTCGGTTGGAGGGACAGGCTCGATCGCGTCTTTGAGCAGAAGAGTAGCGATCTCCGCGCGCAGGGATTGGGCATGTTCGCCGTGCACTGCGGTAAAGCGGACGCCCGCGAAGGGTGTACAGCCGTGCACAGGATAGGAGAAAGCCGCTGTTATGCGCCGTCAAATCCAACAGCATGCAGATCATCAGAGGAATACACGGGTGTGTGTAACTCGTAGCAGACAGCATACAAGACCATCGGCTCCGAAGAAAATTTCTGAATGAACTCTAGTATTTGCCCCGCCTTTATATCCGTATGTCTGGGGGCGGGGTATGCAAATACTGACTGCCAACTTCTCATTGGCCTTTTTTCATAGATCAGAGGTATATTCGGTGGCTCAGGAGAGACCCCTAGTGTCGCTTCTCCGACACAACGTGGAGAGAGCGACAGAAGGGGAACACCCTTTATGAGAAGTGAATGTACTCTTCACCATAATGTTTAATCTTCCTAGCTTTGTAGCTACAGCAAATTGTTTCACAACCATTCAAAATTATATTCTATCTTAAGTACTTGGACAGTTTTCAAGCTTCAGAGCCCAGAATTTATGAGCAGGGCATTTGTTAAGCCCTTTGTTAAAGCAAATGTATTAAATCCATTTTCAAAGGCCATGCCTTAAGTATGCTTAATATAGAAAACAGTCAAGATACATGATGATATTTGTTCTTTTACTGGCTCTAACTACTTGAAAAAACAATTTTGAACAGTCAGCCTTGAACTTTTTTGCTTGCAAACTCCTGCGATAAGGCAGAGAGGAAAACAAGTGTGTCATTGAGGAAAGGCTGCAATTCTTCTGAAGTGAGCCTGTCAGCTCCAACCAACAACCCCAGCTTATTCTACTTACAAGTAAATTAGAAAAGAGCAACATCATGTATGACCTGTCTCATGAGATCAGGTGTTTTTGATGTCATTTCTAAAAGTGTGTGATTAAATCCATAAGCACTATGGTTTATAACAAATCAAATGACTGTTCTGGGTTCAATATAAGTTAAGCTCAAATGACAGCATTTTTGGCAAAATGCTGATTAACACAGACAATAATTTCAACTCATCCCTAGATTAATAGTAGTAGTAGTAGTAGTAGTAGTAATAATAATAATTTTGGATACAGTTAGGCAGTGCATCTCAAACTGTTCAGGTCAAGTACCACCTTCAATCAGATCAGAACATGTGATGTGAAGTACCACCTAGTCACCAACAATGTTCACTCAAATATTTGTCAGCATTTGGCAAATATAAATTTTTGAGCAAAGTCTTGAGGATTGTGAGCAACATACAAAATACAAAACATACAATATTCTTATAGTTCGAACAATCAGCAAGAGTATTTCTAAAATACACACCTCCTATATATTTAGAAATATGAAGCCTATTGCTAGACACTGTTCCCCTTCTGTCACTCACTTGACGTTGTGTCGATTGTAGTGACACAAGAGGTCTCTTCTGAGACAGAATTTGCATGCCCCGCCCCCGGACATACGGGTATAAAGGGAGCGGGTGAGCGAATGCCAGACAGATTTTATCTTTGGAGCCGAGTGGTTGTGTGATCAGCGAGCTGTGTGTAACGACTGCTTCACCCACCTCTGTATGAGTGCTTCTGTTGGATCTGACGGCGCATTCCAGCGACTTTCTCCTCTCTGCACACTGTGCAGACACTGCCCCTGGGCACTTCAACAGCACTTCTCTCCTAAAAGAGTTTGAAATCTCTTTGGTATCTCATAGACACTGCCTCGTGTGCCTGGGTAGCGATCACATCCAGGCAGCATTTGTGGATGGCTCAGGTTCTCACTCAAAACAAACGCCACTCCAGCTGCCCCCTGCCTCGCTCCTTCTTCCAAAGGGATTGAGGACGACCCAGCTGGCGATGTAGACAATTTGGGGATGGCAGCGGGCTCGGTTTCGCCGGGCACAGCCCCACGAACCACCCAGCCCCCAGGCACGTTTGTTTGCTTCTGTGTGCGCTCGGGACGATGGTGGCTCGCATCGCGGCCAGTTTGCCTCATCCCTGGAGCCAGGTCTGGATGATGACATCGCCGCTGCATCGGAGAGCGTTCAGGCATCTGCCGCTGAAGACCTGACCGGACTCCCGTCCTCGGGCCAGCCCACCCAGTCAGTGTCTGCTGGGTAGATGGCCAACATGCTTTCCCGGGCCACTGTGGGCGTGGGGTTGGACTGGAACCCTCTGTCCTCCCCCCAAACCTTGCGGCTTGATAGATTGGTACCTCGGCTCTTGACGCCACTCTCAGGCACACCCCCTCCCCGGTACCTTTCTTCACGGAATTGCGTGACGAGCTGACGAGTTTCGCTACCCTGGATGATGGCGCAGTCCACAGGTAAACGGAGGTCCCTCAGGTGGACAGGGCAGTTGCAATCCACCTGTGTCCTGAGAACGCCGCCACTTGGCGGGACCGCCCGGTAATCCCCTCCTAGGCCTGTAGGACAATGTAGTCACTGACTGCGAAATCCTACAGCACCACTGGACAGGCTGCATCCTGTTTTTTAAGTGGGACCCCTTGTGTCACTACAATTGACACAATGTCGAGTGAGTGACAGAAGGGGACCGTCATGGTTACTGTTGTAACCTCTGTTCCCCGATGGAAGGAAAGAGACGTTGTGTTCCCCTTGCCACGTCACTATCCCTTCCAATGTTATGCTTATTCGCGGCTCTTCAGTGAAAACCTGTCTGGCATTCGCTTGACCGCTCCCTTTATACCCATATGTCATGGAACTGGGCATGAAAATTCTGTCTGCCAACTTGACATAGGCCTTTTCTCAAGTTCAAGTTCAGATGTACACAAGTCTCTCAGAAGAGACCCCTTGTGTCACTACAATCGACAAAACGTCTCGTTCCTTCCATCGGGGAACGGAGGTTACAACAGTAACCATGACGTTTTTCATCTCAGCCCACCTACAAAGTCTGCATTGATTATACATGTTAGCATGATTTTACTGTCTGTGATGGACTGGCCACCTGTCCAGGTGTTTCCCTGCCTTCGACCCGAGACTGCTAGGATAGGATCCAGCACTATCCGCGACCCTACATAGCACAAGTGGCTATAGAAGATGGCTGGATGATTTTACTGATATAGGTTTTACTATTGTTGCTGCATTTACCAGTTTACAGCATTTATAACTGTTATTTAATCATGGCAACAAAGCAATATATATGGTATAATATAGGTTATAACACAGTTAAGGTTCTTATATCTGCCATTCTTCATATCCTAATTAAACTGTATATTTAATTCTGCATCTCTGGGTCCTTCCATACAAACTCTGACAAGAACATCTTACTTTGTAAAGACTGAGGATAATTTTTTTTTACTATTAAAATGATAGTATAAGAAAGGGCAGGCAAAGTTATAAAGGATTGCAAAGAATTAATTATATCATTATGAAGCATTTTACCAACCGCTCTATGCTTCACTCTCTAAAAGCCACGGGAAGTGGACTTTAATTTTATGAGATTGTTCAGCTTCAGGAATCCTCCAAAATGCCAAATCGACTGAATTAATTTTGTGCAAAGGCATTTTTTTCTAAAGAATTTATATTCTAAAATTGAAGAGCTAAAAGTTTATAGAATATACAGTTGAAAATGTAACACTTTGTCTGATTATGTGACATAATTTTTTCTAATGCATCTAAAGAATTACAGCCAATTATCTTCAAGAAACAGTCACCTCGACAGTCTCATTAATCAATGCCAACAACTGAGTTTGTGAAATGGTAAGCTGGGATCTAATGACAGTAATCAACAATAATTAAAGGGAAATGATCACCATTTACCAAGCAGAGTCATTAAGGATGGTAGAAAAAAACTCTATTTGACCCCTGAAAAAAACTAGAAAGTAAGCCTATAACATACTAAATCTCTGTCACTGAACATGGAATTTTATCATTATTATCACCCCAAGTATTTTATTATTATTATAGTCACATTTGACCAATATTACCTAAATAGGCTGTTCCCTTTACAAAAAGCTTCACTATGATGCTGCGCTGCTAAGTGCTATGGGGAACAATCCTAGTTGTGACCGAGCTGAATAATGTGTGTAACACGTCAATGAACATTGACCAGAATATATAGCATCGGCTGATGTAATCATTAGAGGCACCTGCGGTCAGGCTATAAATGGATACGTCACGAGGTGTCGTCAGATCCTCTTTTTTCAGAGCGATTCTGTTTCTGTGTGTTTTACAAACCCTGTCAAAACTTTCTTTCCTCTGTTAGGAGTTAGAATTGGATAGGCAGTGTGCAGTGAACATTTTTCTCTTTTGTCTTCTGTTTAGAAAATATTATATATATATATATATATATATATATATATATATATATATATATATATATATATATATATATTTCTAAAAAAGAAAAGAAAAAAGAGAAAATGACTGAAAGCCGCAAATGGTGCATGTTCCCCTGTTCTCGCTCTATAGCTGAAGAGGACACGCATCAGTTTTTGCTCTGTTTGTTTGGGGGTAAGAGCACGCTGCTCTCGCGTTGCAGCAGGGCGGGTGCGAGCACTGCGATTTGCTTTAACATTCAAAGTGCTTTGCGCTCGCCTCGCTTGCTTCCGGGAGTCAGCACTCACGAAAAAAAAAAAAAGATATTTCGTGGGGCTCTTGCATGGATTTGGCTAAGGAGCAAGAGACGGGTTGATCCCTTTCTCTCGCTCTCTCCCCAAACCCAGCTGGTCCTTCACATGATCTCGAAGCGCGTTCCGACGCTTCTTCAAATCATGAGGAGGATCGCGATTCTCTTCCTGCCTCCGAGCTTTCCGTCCGCGATAAAAAATCTACGGAGGAATTGCTCGATGTTGTTACTCGTGCAGTTGCCAGATTAGACTGGCCACGCAAAAAAGAGACCCCAAAACCTCCAAATTAGGGGATAGATTTTATCTTCCAGTCTAAGAAAGGGTACGCCTCATGAGTCCCTTCCCTTCTTTGATAACCTCCATGAAGAGCTTTTTCGCTCATGGAGGAACCCCTAAAAAGAAAAAAATATATATTTTCGTCCCGTGTTCACATACCCTCGATGTCATTATATTAGACTATCGTGGGTGCTGAGGCACGGGGGTATTCAGTGATTCTGCCGGTCGTTGAGACGCTTGCGGGCTATCTCTCGCTGGGCTCGGCATCGTCATTTAAGAAACCCTCTCTCCCCTCAAAGTCTTGTAGGACAACCTCCACTTTAGTGGGAAGGGCTTATCAAGCAGCAGGTCAGGCTGGTGCTGCTCTGCACACTATGCTGTTTTACAAGCGTACCAGGCCGACCTCCTGGATGACCTGAGTGTGGGTTCTGCGCTTGACGAGCAAGCCTCAGACCCACCTCGATCCTGTCTGAAGGGAGGCTCAAAAGCAAAGCGTGGCAAGTCGTGCTCCTCCTCCCAGGGATTGGGGACAGTCTTGCCACCCTCACCAGCCCCCGAAGCAAGACCTCAGGACTATAATTTCTAGTAAGAGAAAACCCTGACGGTCTTGCGCCTAGATTAGGGGGTAGCTCCCCTCAGGACGGGGCGCGGCTTCACTTCACCCCTCCCGGAACCCCCTCAAAGCCCCACCATTCCCGCCACCTCTTGGTGTTTCGGGTTGCAGAGGCATCCGTCAAAATTGGGTGTTTTCGCTGTTCCTGCATTTTATTCAGGATGCAAAACACTCGACAACCCCTCAACAGGAAGTGTTAAAATATAATACCCATCTCAGAGATCCTGGCAGCGTGGAAACTTCTGCCAGATATATTCTTTTCTGTGGGTCTTATAAGGCCGTCAGGATTTAATTCACTCGCCGCTTTTCCGTGTTTCAGCGGCGTGTTCTCACTACTGTAAACCGGATTATCTTTTTTATGTAAAAAAAATTACAAATAAATCTCCTGGTTAAAGGGGCCATGGTATGTGTTCCCCTTCCAGAGAGAGAGTTAGGTTATTACACTAAATACTTCCTGTTTCCCATGGAGGGTGAGGGGTGGTGTCTGGCTTAGATCTTAAAGCTTGAACTGCCCGTGGGTGTTCAAGTCCAAGATGATGCCTGTCAAGACGGTCGTGTCTCAAGCCCTACAACTCGTTTGGCTGGTCACCATCGATCTTATGACGCACTTCTATACTTCATTTAGAAGTTCTGCCACAACATGGAAGTTCCTGAGGTTCGCTTCCGGGGCCGAAGTCTTCCAGTGTCAGGTTCTTTCACTCGGCCTAGCCCTTTTTACCCGCACATTCACAATGCATGATGTAGCGCTGGCTCCTTGCGACTCCAGGGCATCTGCATTCTGAATGATGTAGACAACTGGCTGCTCCTGACGCAGTTCCAAGAACTGGCAATTCAGCACAGGGACATCGTCTTAGCTCATCTGTTTCTCTGGGGTTGAGGCTCAATGCCAAGAAAAGCGTTATCTCTCCCACTCAGAACACTGTCTATTGGGGCATCGTATGGAGTTCAATCACAATGCGGGCACAACTGTCTCCCGCTAGGATTGAGTCCATTCAGATCACCCTGAGCAAAGTCAGGCTAGGTCAAGGTTGCACTGTTATCAGTATCAACAATTTCCAGGTCTCAGGGCGACCGCATCCACAGTGATCCCCCTGGACCTTCTGCTCATGAGACCGTTTTTGTTGTGGCCAAAAGCCAGGGGATTTCTTCCAAGGGCCAAAACCCCTAGGCTAAAAAGGGTTACGCGCCTTAGGCTTAATTCCCTTTCTATGTGGTTCAGACCCCGTTTTTCTGCCTTGGGTCCCACTCTAGGTGCGTCTTGTTGTCGCAGGCTGCTAATAGCAGACGCCTCCCTGATGGGCGGGGTAGCGGCCTTAAGTGGTCGTCCAGCTTAAGGGATAGGAGGGTCGTCAGCTCGGTTGTCACAGTCACTGTCTCCGGTTGATGGCTGTATTTCTGGCCCTGAAATACCTCCTCCTGAGGCTGCAATGTCTTGGTGCGGGTGGACAATACAGCGGTAGCCTCTTACATAAATCATCAAGGAGACCCACGTTCTTGTCAGCTGTATTTCTGACATGTCGGATTCTCCTTAGGGCCCAGGGTAAGCTCCTGTCACTCAGGTCAGTTATATCCCTGGATGCCCGTATATGGGAGCAGATTCACGGTCCAGACAGAAAAAAACAACGGGGGAGTTCCTAAGGTCACCCTAAGGTAGTAGTTGCCCAGAGTTCACCAGCAAGGGTTTTTGCCTCTTACTGATAGCACCGCGCTGGCCGAACAGGGCTTGGTTCTCGGAGGTAATCTCTTCCCTCGACGGCTCGCCTTTGGCGATTCTGAACAGGAAGGATCTTCTATCTCAGGCACAGGGCAATATTTCATCCCTTCCCCGAATTGTGTTATCGAGACCTTTTTAAAATGCCAGGCTTTTTCTACTTGGAACAAGTTTGGGTGAGATCTTAGGGCAGAAGAGGACATCTTCACCTCTATGAATAGCGCAATGTCTCCTCTACTTCTCCCTGAAATCAACCAGCCCCCTTGGGTCTGGACGTTAAGACACATACATGACCCAGAATGCGTCTGTATACGTTTCTTTCCCCAGTTTCTCTGCTCCTGGGAGTCTTGGCAATGTTCACCAGCAAGGGTCTTCCCTCCTATTAATGGCGCTGTGCTGGCCGAACAGGATATGTTTCTCGGAGTTAATTCCTCTCCTCGACGGCTCGCCTTGGGCGATTCCGAACAGGGAAGACCTTCTCATCCTTGGCCCGAATTGTAAAACCTTTCATGTCTGGCCCCTAAGGGTACCAAATGAGGTTCACAGGATTTTCTCTTGAGGTTATCGAGACCATTTCAAGTGCTAGGGCTCCCTCCACTTGGAACTGATCTGGGTAGATTTTACAGGGCAGAAGAGGACCTCTTCGCCTCTGTTGATAGCGCAATGTCTCCTCTACTTCTCCCCGATTCACCCAGCAAACCCCCCCCCCTCGGGAGGGGCTGATCGTAGTAACGCATTCATAGCACAAATGCGCCTGCATAAGTTTCCTTCTACTAAAGTTCTTAGTACAGAACCAGCTTACTGCCAGTTTGCTTCAGTTCTGGATTTTCTGTAGAAAGAACTGTCAGCGGGCACTTGCCTCACCACTGCCAGGTTCTATGTGGCCACTGCGGTTTGCCACGGCTTGGTGGGCGGGGTGCCCTCAAAGAGGCATCCTCATTATTGCCCGGGCCTACAAGGCGCGCGGTCAAGCTTCGCCAGTAGATTTTAGGGCACACTCTACCAGAGGACTCTCCTCCTCTAAAACATTGGCTAGAGGTCTCCCTCTGCAGCAAGTTTGTGATGCGGCAGGTTGTCCTCTCCGCACACATTCATTAGATTTTTATAGTTTGGATGTTCTGCCACTCCGGGCTCTTATGCCCTTAAGTCGACATTTCAGCTCATGCCTGAACAAGTTTGTGATGAGGCAGGCTGGTCCTCTCCGCTCACATTCATCAGTTTTTATGACAAGTTTGTGTTGCGATAGGGTTCTCTTCGCACACATTCATCGAACTTTATGGGTTAGATGCTTTGCTACTCCGGACTCTTATGTCCTTGAGTCGACATCTCAGCCCATGCCTAAACAAGTTTGTGATGCGGCAGGCTGGTCCTCTCCACACATTCATCAAAATGTAATGGTTTAGATGTTTATGCTTCTCCAGGCTCTTATGCCCTTGAGTCGACATCTCAAGCTCATGTCTGAGACCTCTAGCGTTTTTGTGAGTACACTGCACAACCGTAAGGGTCCGGACAGCCCCAAGTGCAGCGGCGTGGGTATTGCATTCCCCATAGCGCTTAGCAGCGCAGCATCATAGTGAAGCTTTTTGTAAAGGGAACGTCTCGGGTTACATGTGTAACCCATGTTCCCTGTAAAAAGCGGAACGAAATGCTGTGCGTCTTTGCAGCACTGGGACGTCCCAGGACTGCTCTTCAAAAAGAAGTATCTGACAACACCTGGTGATGTATCCATTTATAGCCTGGCCGCAGGTGCATCTAATGATTACATCAGCCGAGGCTATAAATTCCGGTCAATGTTCATTGACGTGTTACACACATTATTCAGCTCGGTCACAACTAGGATTGTTCCCCATAGTGCTCAGCAGCGCAGCATCTCGTACCGCTTTTTTCAGGGAACATGGTTTACACATGTAACCCGAGACGTTTCTTAACCCTAAAAAGAATAAGACAACAAAGAAACATCAGAAAATGTATTTAATGCTATTATCTGGAAAATTAGGGATCGAAAACACAATTTTAAGTTTTTCTTAAAAATATTGTTTATTTTATTTTATGTGGTGATAATGTAACCAGGTTCTGATGGGACCATGATCCAATCCTTATACTGATTTAAGGGGTTAACATTTGAAGGTAATGATAAATTGTACTGATAACTGTAAAACTTTCTCAAACATTCTCCATTCACTTTCCATTCATTTACTAAACACTTTTTTTAACCCTTAAAGTGCAACCTATCCCCAGAGATACACACATTCTTTGTCAGATTAAAATATTTAAATCACAAATTGTCAACATAAACATAATACAATTCCTAGCAACAATATTTAAATGGGGTTATCATGGATTTTTATTTTATTTTCTTCCTTTATTTTATTTTCTTCCTTGAGGTCCACTTGTTAAGTTACCTTGCACAAAAAAAAAATCATAATCTAGTTTACATGACCTTTTTCTACCATGTGATTAGCCCTCTGTCTGAAAGCTCTGACCCAATCTCATGAAAATTCAAACATAATTGACGTGTTGGCTATTTTGTATGGTCTCACAAGATGTTTGATTGAATTGTGGCTTAATCTCGGGACAAAGGGCATCCTGACATGTTTATTTTGTCAAAAATAAACAAGACATTTAAGACAGCTGTAAACATTACTAGCTTATTCTTCACCATTGCCTTTTACACCAGAGTATTCTAACATAATAAATAATTTAATCTCAAATTGATACTTTGTGAGGAATTATGTATTTATTTGGTGAGTAACACTCTAATAGGAATGATCTGCTCCCAATTGGGGTTCTGATCATGGATTATTATGCATATCAAACAAACTTTAAATTAAACATTAGATTTACATTCTTTACTCACCAGCAATATTGTCATATTGTTGACACTGTTTCATCTTTCAAAACAAGTTTCATTGTAAAGCCTGAATCATGGTTTTCAAAAAGACTGCATCGAGAAAATATGCTAAAAAATATTATTCCACATTGACGATTGTTTGATTAAGTCACTCGTTTCTAACATTGGGATCCTTCAGAAGGCTATGCGTGGATGCAGTTTGTCCACAACCAGGAATACAACAACATCTGGTACTTTATTCCACATCTGAATACTTTCGTTGTTTAAAAGCAAACTACAGTAAAAATATAATGCAACTTCCAGTATTGGCGTCGTAAACTTAAGGGGGGTACTCAGTGATTACTCAGTATCAGGCAGTCGCGGTGCACTTGTGCCCGCAGAGTGCTGCCAACTGGCGGAGTCATCCGAGGGTCCTGTCCAGGGCCTTTAGGTTTATGTCGTCATTGTGCCCACTGTTGGACGTGCCACCTCTGCCCTGCATGCCATGGCACTCCTGCAGGTGCACCAAGCCAAAGCACTTAAAAACTGCATGAGGGTAGTCCTGACCTGGGACTAATGCAGGAGCTGCACTTGGTTACTGATCTCTCCTTCCGGGCCACAAAGGTCATGGCGCGGTCTCTCGGACATGCGATGTCCACCTTGGTGGTCCAGGAATGCTACCTTTGCCTCAGCCTGGTTGAGTCGAGAGAAGCCGACAAGGTTCGATTCCTTAATGCCCCCCATCTCCCAGGTTAGCCTGTTTGGTGACAATGTCAGAGACTTCGCACGGCAGTTTTCGACAGTGAGGAAGCAGACAGAGGCAATTCAACACATCCTGCTCTGGCTCAAGATACAGCGCCCCGTCTTGTCGTTGCCAAGGGTGTCCTCCTACAGAGGTGTCACCGGCTCCGGTGTGCCCAGTGAGCCGGTAAGAAGACCACTCCTTCTCCCGGTGGAGGATTGGGAGGAGAATCTTTATTTCCCTCAGTTTTTATTTTGCTGCATGCCCAATGGGCTGCGGTACCCACTTTCTCAAAAAAAAGAGTTTCCTCACTTCCTTGGCCCTATTCTCGGTGTCCATGGCTGTTGTTATCATGCCCGCCAGGCACCGCTTCTTTCTGGTAGGGTCGGTGCCTCAGGGACAAGGTGCACCCAGCTCTAGCACAAATCCACCCTCAATGTGATGGCCTCCATGGGCTACGAGGACAACTGTGGCAGGGCGGCGGGCGGGGCCGGGTCGTGATCCTCCCGAGAGGGATAAAGGTCGACTGCAGAGGATCATGCGGGAGAGAGAGATCGTTAACGGACATGTCCGTCATGTGTGTGTTTGTCTTTTGTTTAAGTTTTATATTAAACTATTATTTATATTGACAAGCCGGTTCTCACCTCCTCCTTTCCATTGATCCCTTTACACTGGTCCCTGGTTTCGGCACCAGTGTAAAGTGATCAATGGAAAGGAGGAGGCGAGAACCGGCATGTCAATATAAATAATAGTTTAATGAATAACTTAAAAGACACAAACACACACATGACGGACATGTCCGTTAACGATCTCTCTCTCCCGCACGATCCTCTGCAGTCGACCTTTATCCCTCTCGGGAGGCTTGATTAGCCTAATGCGGGACCGGGTGTGTAGGATCACGACCCGGCCCCGCCCTCTGCCCTGCCACAACAAAATTTTTCCTCTTGGTCGGGACGGACAACACAGCGACGATTGCGTACATCAACAGACAAGGTGGTCTACGCTCTTGTCGAATGTCACAACTCACCCGCTGTCTCCTCCTCTGGAGTCAGCAGCGACTCATATCCTCAGGAGATATGGTATATCTACAATGGGTGAATGTGTATTAAACCAGAAATTTGGCTCACTCGCTACATACTCCATTCACCATCCTCTCACATGTTTGTATCCCCCAGTATGCAATATTTTTTTTAGGGTAAAGCATCTGTAGTGTGATTGGTTGGATGAAATCAGGGTTTGCTTGGTGGCATTTTTGAGTTTTAAAAATTAGCTCTGCTAAGCAAAGTTCTTCCAGCACCTTCAGCAGGCAAAGCAGATGTTTGGCACCAGTCCTAAGATGAATTACAACATTACCAGGTAAACATTGTTCTTGTTCTTGTGAAAATTGAGAACAATACTCATGAGCTGCTTGCAGAAATTTGAAAGATGTTCCGTCCAGGCACATCAGGTATTGCCAGTGCCCCAGGGGCTGAACATATTTGTTTTATCCTAGCAGAAGAAAGAGAAATCTGCCAATAGCCTTTGGTTAATTTTAGTATTTAAATACATTTCCAGATAATTTTGTACTTATTCAGACCACTGACTAAGCCAATTTTGGCCAAGGTATGGAGAGGTAGTAGTTGTCATAATATGCTCTTTAATTTATTGAAATCAATATAAAAGCATAAGGTACCATTTGGTTTTTAGAACTATAAGGAATCTACTTGATGTTACTCTATTTCTATTGGGGATATGGTATGTCAGGTGACCCACACTCACAGTAAGTATGTTAATATTAACTTTAAAATTTTAATTTCAGTCGGACTAAACAAATAACTTGTCTTTTAAAAATGTCATATAACCACTTTAGTCCTAGCCAGTTTGCTTTTTATGAAGTCAGACTAATACACCTAGATAATGTGATTGTAGATTGGCTTCGTCCAGCATTTAAACACATTATTCACACCACAACTTCGCTAAGCTCTGCCCCCCTTCATTGCTCCCTCTGACAAGCTTTGTAGAACTTCCCAGAAGATTGAATGGGAAATTGTTTTTCAGTAAAGCATCTCCATAAACTGAATGCATAATATTCTTACGTGGGCTGGAATGAAGAGTTGTTTTTGTAAGATACATTGTTAAATAACATGGTAATCTGATTGAAAACTGTTAAGACAGTGAATCAGAATCGAGGCCAATGATTACCACGGTCATTTGAAAAGAGAAAAGAGTAATTTGGTAGCAATTACATTCCTGATAATATTAGCGTAAGTGAACAGGACTGCTCATAATGTCTCACATCTCACTAAGATGCAGTGAACTCCTAATTTACTATCTCATCTACTTTGAGCTGAATCAATGCATAAGTGTACTGAAATTAAATTATTTGCTTTCATTTACCTTGGACCAAACGTTGGTGTCCTCACTAATGTAGTTTATGATGTTATATGTTCATTTTGGAATATGGGCTGACACAACATTTTATTTATAGCATGCTCTTCTCAACGTTTTTAAAGATAAAAAAATATGTAAAAAAAAAAAAAAACCTGTGTTTATCCTCTCTGGGCACCTCATGCCACTATTTAAAGTGACCCGGAAACAAAATGATTTATATATTTCTGGATCATTTCTATAAAACTATGCTTAAAACTACTCAAACACACATTATTCTCATAGACTCATAGTAGCAAGCAGCAACAGGATTAGTCCGATTCAATCCGATTCTGATTCACAAGCTCTCGATTCGATTCCGATTTGATATTGATTCATATGGGTGTATTTCTGTTACAATGTCCATTTTGCTAACCACATACTGACATTTCTACGTTTTGATGCAACATTTTGTGTGTAATTATTTTGGCACAGGGGCCACATCAGCCGTTAAGTAGAACATGGAGGAGAGAATATAAAAAGTTCTGCATAGTTGTATCTTTTAAGCCCAGAAGTAGTAGTACACTCATACACTCTGAAGTGTATATAGATTGATGGGAGCATTCCGTGATTGCTTGAAGTTTTGCTGCTACTTTACTATCATGTGCTGTTCGCACTCTGTTTGTAAATGCCTGACGAAGGTCAAGTAACCAAAACATTGTTTAATACATTTTGAAACCAGGATAGTGTGCAGGATTTTTTTTCCATTTCATTGACTTTGCTACATCTTGTGTCTGCCATACCTATCAATTAATCTCAGGTGTGCGAGGTTAGTTGTTCTTTGATTATATCATGTGTTAGTAAAACTGAATAAAGGCTGAATTTAACATTCTTCAGTGCAGTGGTAATGTAGTATTCAATGTAACACTCTACATCAGGAGTCTGGTTTAATAGTAAAATAAAATATTCGGAAATCATGGATTCTAAAAGCTTATTTTAATGTTGGCCACAAAGTGGACACTTTTGTTTTATTCTTAGAACATTATCATCCTGACCAGTTTACATGCTCATGGGTCATGATGTGGGTCTCGTCAATGGTTTGTTTGGCATCTCATTCAGTACACAGCTGAATAAAACAGGCTGCATGACAATGATAAATGATTACTGCCAGAATAACATTCGCATACAGGTGTGAGGGACATTTCACAAATAACACAAAGAACAAACATTTTCCTCTCTCGCTTGGTTTTGCTCGTATGTCCCCTCGCGATTCATGCATTTACATTTATTTATTTGGCAGATGCTTATATCCATAGTGACTTACAAAAGAGGGAAACCTAAGCGAATCATCTCAAGGAGACAGTGGTATGAAAAGTGCCATACTACAAATTTTCACTAGCATCAGAATAGTATTCAAAACAGATTTTTTTGACTGGTTAAGTGATCATAGAAAAGATGTGATTTAAGTCATTTTTTGAATACAGATAGTGAGTTAGCTTCACGGATAGAGTTGGGAAGGTCATTCCACCAATGTGGTATGATGAAACTGAAGGTCCAGGAAAGTGTTTTGGTGCCTCTTTGTGTTGGTACTACAAGGCGATTTTCCTTATCTAACAGCAGGCTTCTGGTGGGCGTGTAGCTCTGCAGAAATTATTTTAGGTAATGGTTTTAGGAGTGGTGGTGGCATAGTGGCTAAAAGCACAAGGCTGTTAATCAGAAGGTCACAGGTTCTAACCCCATGGCCACCACCATTGTGTCCTTGAGCAAGGCACTTAACTCCAGGTTGCTCCGGGGGGACTGTCCCCGTAATAATTGCACTGTAAGTCGCTTTGGATAAAAGCGTCTGCCAAATGCATAAATGTAAATGTAAATGTAAATGTAGGTATGCTGGAGCAGACCCAGTGACTGCTCTGTATGCCAGCATCACAGCCTTGAATTTGATACATGCATCAACCGGCAGCCAGTGGAGAGAGACATAGAGTGGTTTAACATGTGCTCTCTTTGGTTCATTAAAGACCAGAGGTTCTGCTGCATTCTGGATCATTTGCAGATGCAAATGATGCAGTGAGGCCTGCAATGAGAGCGTTACAGTAGTCCAGTCTAGTTATGACAAGTGACTGAACAAGCAGTTATGTGGCTTGTTCAGAGAGGAATGGTCTTTTCTTCCTGATATTGTAGAGTGTAAATCTACATGATCTTGCACAGTCTTTGAGATGTGGTCTGTGAAATGTAACTTGTCATCAATGGTTACCCCTAGTTTTCTGACCGTTTCGGAAGGTGATACTGTAGTTGACCCAGCTACACGGTGATGTTATGTTCAACAGCAGGGTTGGCTGGAAAGACAAGGAGTTCGGTCTTGGCTGGGTTGAGTTACGGGTGGTGATCCTTCATCCAGGCTAATATGTATGCCAGGCAGGCAGTGATTAGAGCAGTCACTGTGGTGTCATTGGGCTGGAAAGACAAGTAGAGTTACATGTCATCAGCGTAGCAGTGGCAAGAGAATGTGACTGAATGATGGATCCCAGTGATGTTGTGTATATAGAGAAGAAAAGTGGCCCAAGCACTTATCCTTGAGGTACCCCAGTAAGTAACTGATGTGGCTTGGATCTCTCACCTCTCCAGGCTACCTTGAAAGACCTACCTGAGAGATAGGAAATAAACCAGTTAAGCACAGTTTCTGTGATGCCCAGCGAGGAGAGGGTGGAGAGTAAGATCTGATGGTTGACTGTGTCATAGACTGCAGAAAGGTACATCAGAATTCAGGATGATCTGGATTCAGCTTTCGCTTGTCTCAGCGACTGATTGTCATCCAGCAGCTTGTTCTGTGAGAGATAGGCAGAGATTTGATTGAAAACTGCCCTTTCAAGTGTTTTTGAGATGAGAGAGACTGGTCTGTAGTGTTCTATTTGTGTGGGGTTAAGTGCGGGTTTCTTCAGCAGCGGGGTTACTCGAGACTGCTTAAATGTAGTGGGAAAAGTGCTAGTAAGTAGAAACGTGTTAATTATGTGAGTGAGTCCAGGTAGGATGGACGGAGAGATTGCCTGGCGAAGGTGAGAAGGAATGGGGTCAAGGGAACAGGTGGTGGGGTGGTTGGAGAGGAGGAGTTTAGAGACCTCAGTGTCAGTCAGACACTGTATTTGTAACCTTAATAGTAAAAAATGTGGCGAAGCTATCTGCTGACAGTGATGTGTCAGTTGGTGGAGGGCAGAGAAGTGTGTTGAATGTTCTAAACAAGCTGCGAGTGTCTGTTGTGTTGTTGATCTTGGTCTGGTAATAGGACATTTTTGTAGATTTAACGTTATCTGAAGAAACTGCAAGCAGACGCTGATACTTACCTAGATCTGCAGCATCTTTAGTTCCCCTTCTGTCGCTCTCTCCACGTTGTGTCGGAGAAGCGACACTAGGGGTCTCTCTTGAGCGCCGATATCCACCTCTGATCTATGAAAAAAGGCCAATGAGAGTTGGCAGCCAGTATTTGCATGTCCCGCCCCTGGACATACGGGTATTTAAGCGGCGCAAATACGGGAGTTCATTCAGAAAATTTCTTCGAGCCGATGGTTTGTCTTGCAGTTGCTGCGAAGTTACACACCACTAACGTTCCTGTTTCCTCTGACGATCTGCATGCTGTTGGATCTTGACGGCGCACAACAGCTGCTTTCTCCTTCGCGATTGCACGGCGTGCATTGTTGCCCCTGAGCGCTTCGACAGCGCAGACACACACACATACTGTGTATTAAAAGAGTTATTTCCTTAAAAGAGTGAATTTCTCTAAAAGAGCAAAACACAGCGGCGTTGAACGTCCTTTTCAGGACGCCGTCTTTTCAAGATGCCCTTCCGCCCCTGTGTTGTTCCTGGATGCGGTAGAGTGCTCTCCGCTTCAGACGGCCACAGGCGCTGTCTCGTGTGATTGGGCCACGATCACACCGAGGCGGCGTTTGTGGATGGCTCATGTTCTCACTGCGAGAACATGACCATGACCACGTTGCGGTCGCGGCTTGCTTTCAACAGAGAGCAAGCCACCCCAGCTGCACCCCGCATTGCTCCTTCTTCCCATGGGATTGAGGACGATGCGGTTGGCGCTGGGGGCGATTTGGGGCGGCAGCGGGTGCAGTTTCGCCGGGTAGCCCCCGCTGAACCTCCCGTTCCCCGACACACTCGCTGATCCCCGTCTACGCTCGCGGCGATAGCGGCTCGCCTCACGGCCCGGCTGTCTATCCTCCCGAGCCCGAAGCAGATGAGCTCGCCGCTGCATCGGAGAGTGTGATGTCTGATGCCGAGGATTCCCCTGGACTGCCGCCTTTGGGCCAGCAGGCCCAGGCTGAGGCCGACGCTCAGATGTCTGACATGCTTTCCCGGGCCGCCGTGAGCATGGGGTTGGATTGGAACCCTCCATCCTCCCCACAGCATTCACGGTTGGATGACTGGTTCCTGGGGGCAGCGCTCCGTTCGCGGCCACGCATCTCCCCGGTCCCGTTTTTCCCGGAGGTGCATGACGAGCTGACGTCTACATGGAGAGCCCCGCTCTCCGCTCGTCTAGGTGCCACCCGCTCCACTCTCACCACCCTCGATGGCAGAGAGCGCCACGGATACGGGGCGATTCCCCAGGTCGATAGGGCAGTTGCGTACCATCTATGCCCCGGTAGCCCTACCTCCTGGTGTGGTCGCCCCGTACTCCCATCCAAGCCCTGTAGGACAACATCCTCGCTCAACGCAAAGGCATACAGTGCGGCTGGACGCGCTGCCTCCGCCCTGTATGCGATGGCCCTCCTGCAAGTCCACCAGGCCAAAGCACTCAGAAACATGCACAGGGGTGGACCTGATCCTGATGTGCTGCAGGAACTGTGCTCAGCGACCGACCTTGCCCTGAGAGCGACAAAGGCCACAGCGCAGGCACTCGGACAGGTGATGGCCACCCTAGTGGTCCAGGAACGCCATCTCTGGCTCAATCTGGTTGAGATGCGTGAGGCCGACAAGAACTGCTTCCTAGACGCACCTGTCTCCCAGATTGGCCTTTTCGGCGACACCGTCGAGGACTTCGCCCCAACAGTTCTCCGCGGTGAAGCAGACAGAGGCCATCTCTCACATCATGCCCCGCCGCACACCTGCCGCTACGGGCCCTGCCCCGTCTGCCCGCCGAGGTTGTCCCCCTGCGAAGAAACCAGCTCCTGCTCCGCCTCAACCCAGGCCCAGCTCTCAGCCCCAGCGTCGAGCACCCCACAGGCGGCGCACGCCCCCTGTCTCACGAACCCCCTCTAGGACCCGGAAGGCTCCCAAGCGTTCCTGAGACAGCTGACCCAGAGCCCAAGACGTTAGCTCCGGCGGTGGTAAGACTGCTCCGTCCCCCGGTGGAGGGCCGGGAGGAGAATCCTTTGTTTTTTCATTTGCCACACCCCCTGACGGGGGCTGTGGTACCCACAATCTCAATAAAAGAGCTATTTCCTTTGTCTCTTGGTCACCTGGCCCGCAAATGCCGTTCTCACGGCAATCTGCTTTCAGATTACGACAGTCCCGGTACACCGGATGCGGCGATCCCGCCTTCCGCCTGCCTACGACTGCCCCCCGGCCGGCCGGTTCAGACGAGTCCAGAGGACACCAGCAGACCTCCTCCTCAGTCACGAACCTGCCCCCTGCCAGGTGCGCGGAGCAAGGTAAGTGCTTTGAGTCTATTCTCAGCACCCCAGCCTCAGGCCGCAACGAAGCCGCCCGACGCTGCATTACCTGTTCCGCCCCGCTGTGAGGCCCTGCCGGGTACGTCCAAAATACTCGTCCCTTTGGTGCCCCTAGCGCAGAGCTGGGAAGCATGGTTTTCGCTTCCCAACGCATCACACTGGCTGCACCGGACCATTCGACTCGGTTACGCAATTCAGTTTTCCCGGCCCCCGCCCCTTCAGGGCGTCCGCTTCCGCAGTACACGGCGAGCATGCCAGTTCCCTGCGCAGGGAAATCGCGACCCTCTTAGCCAAGGGCGCGGTAGAGCCCGTCCCTCCAACCGAAATGAGGAAGGGTTTCTACAGCCCTTACTTCATTGTACCCAAGAAAGGCGGCGGCTTACGACCAATCCTGGACCTGCGAAGTTTTCAATCGGGCCTTGTTAAAACTCCCGTTCAAAATGCTCACGCAGAGAAATATTCTGGCTGGCGTTCAGCATCTAGATTGGTTCGCAGCGGTAGACCTGAAGGACGCGTACTTCCACGTCTCAATTCTGCCACGACACCGACCCTTCTTACGGTTCACGTTCGACGGCCAGGCGTTTCAGTACAAAGTCCTCCCCTTCGGCC
Organism: Xyrauchen texanus; assembly: GCF_025860055.1. NCBI lineage: Eukaryota > Metazoa > Chordata > Actinopteri > Cypriniformes > Catostomidae > Xyrauchen > Xyrauchen texanus. The sequence continues at coordinate 49,174,323 of NC_068276.1, forward strand.
TGTCTCTGTCCCCTCGCGTCTTCACGAAGGTCGCAGAGGCGGCTCTTGCCCCGCTACGAGTAGCTGGCATCCGCATTCTCAACTACCTCGACGACTGGCTTATCCTAGCACACGAGAGAGTTACTATGCACACACAGAGACCAGGTGCTCCGGCACCTCAGCCACTTGGGGCTTCAGGTCAACTGGGAAAAGAGCAAGCTCACTTCAGAGCATCTCTTTTCTCGGGTTGGAGTTAGACTCAGTCTCAATGACAGCATGTCTCACGAGCGAGCGTGCTCAGTCGGTGCTGCATTGCCTTGCTTCCTTCAAGCCAGGCACAGTGGTCCCTCTAAAACTTTTCCAGAGGCTCCTGGGGCATATGGCGTCCTCCGCGGTGGTCGTGCAGCTGGGGTTGATGCATATGAGACCACTCCAGCACTGGCTCCAGACTCGAGTCCCGAGACAAGCATGGCACCACGGCACGCATAGGGTAAGGATCACCCCCGCCTGCCTCAAAACACTCCGACCCTGGACAGACCTCTGCTTTTTACGGGAAGGAGTGCCCCTGCAGCAGGTGTCCCGATGCGTTCTGGTCACAACCGACGCCTCCCGGTCCGGGTGGGGTGCCGTGGGAAAAAAGGCGCACTACTTAACCTTGACGTCAGGAAAAGGGCGCTGGGCGCAAGCGATCCACCCGGCCCCTCGCTCCGCTGCGTTGGCACATCAACTGCCTGGAGTTGCTAAACGTCCTTCTCGCCCTCAGGAAGTTCCTACCGTTAGTTCGGGACAAACACGTCCTCGTGAGATCGGACAGCACCACGGTGGTGGCGTACATAAATCGCCAAGGCGGCGTACGCTCCCGCCACATGTCACAACTCGCCCGCCGTCTCCTCCTATGGAGCCAGCAGCGACTCAGATCGCTGCGTGCCACTCACATCCCCGGCAAGCTCAACGTCGTAGTGGACGCGCTATCACAACAACGCCTGCCCGGCGGGGAGTGGAGGCTTCACCCCCAGTCGGTCCAGCTGGTTTGGGAACGGTTTGGCAAGGCCCTGGTAGACCTGTTTGCCTCCCAGGAAACCTCCCACTGCCCGCTCTGGTACGCCCTAACAGAGGCTCCCCTTGGGACAGATGCGCTGGCACACAGCTGGCCCTCGGAGCTGTGCAATTACGCATTTCCCTCAGTGAGCCTTCTTGCACCGGTGCTGTGCAAGGTCAGGGAGGACGAGGAGCAAGTCACGTTAGTGGCCCCCTACTGGCCCACTCGGACTTGGTTCTCAGAACTCAGACTTCTCGGGACAGCTCCTCCCTGGCGAATTCCCCTGAGAAAGGACCTCCTCTCTCAGGGACGGGGCACGCTCTGGCACCCGCGCCCAGACCTCTGGAACCTCCACGTCTGGTCCCTGGACGGGATGCGGAAGAGCTAGCCGGCTTTCCGGCGACCGTTGTGAATACAATTAACCAAGCCAGAGCCCCCTCTACCAGGCACCTTTACGCCCCAAAGTGCTGCTTGTTCGCAGATTGGTGTTCTTCCCGAACTGAAGACCCGCAGAGATCCGTGATTAGGTCAGTGCTCCTGTTCCTACAGGAGAGGCTGGACAGGAGGCTGTCCCCGTCCACCCTCAAGGTGTATGTTGCCGCCATTGCCGCCCACCACGATCCTGTAGACGGAAAGTCTTTGGTTAAGCACGACCTGATCCTCAGGTTCCTGAGAGGCGCCCGGAGGTTGAATCCCTCCCGGCCAGGTCTAGTTCCCTCCTGGGATCTCTCGGTAGTCTTGGCAGGACTCCAGAGACCCCCCTTCGAGCCGCTTGAATCAATTGGACTCAGGGCCCTCTCTCTTAATACGGCCCTGCTGATCGCGCTCGCCTCTATCAAGAGGGTCGGGGACCTGCAAGCGTTCTCTGTCAGCGACACTTGCATGGAGTTCGGTCCGGCAGATATGTCTGTGATCCTAAGACCGCGACCGGGCTATGTGCCCAAGGTTCCTACCACACCATTCCGAGATCAGGTAGTGAACCTGCAAGCACTGCCCCGGGAGGAGGCAGACCCAGCCCTTTTGCGCATTTACCTGGACCGCACACAGAGCACCAGACGCTCTGAGCAGCTCTTTGTCTGCTTTGGGGGACGGCAGAAAGGGAATGCCGTCTCCAAACAGAGGCTCACCCACTGGGTTGTCGACGCCATCACACTGGCTTATCACACCCAGGCCGTGCCCCTACCCTTGCAGGTCCGAGCTCACTCAACAAGGGGTGTTGCGTCCTCATGGGCACTGGCCAAGGGCACCTCCCTAGCAGACATCTGTAGAGCCGCGGGTTGGGCAACACCCAACACCTTCGCAAGGTTTTACAACCTCCGCGTTGAGTCGGTTGCATCTCGTGTTTTGTCAGGTCCGAGCCCGTAGAACTCGGTAACATGTAGACCGACCGGCCGGGTGGATCGTTTGCGCCCAGCGCCCTTTTCCTGACGTCAGGGTTAAGTAGTGCGCCTTTTTTCCCAGGGCGCTCCACTCCGTCAGGACCCTGGTCGATTCCTCCCAGCCCTCCGGGTCCGCGGTTCAGCCGGAGGAACTCGCCGACCAAGCCACTGCGGGTACCCTGATGGCTACCCTGTACTGGTATAGGTGCTCCACAGGTAAGGCCTCCTGCTCGGACTCCCCTGTGTGTATTTCCACGGTTCTGTCCCCTTACGAGCGGACCCCGTGTCTCCCTTAGGCAGTTACAGCTGCCCGGTCGCCGTGCTGTAGCAACTCCCCTTTCGAGGCTGGATCTACCACCGCACCATACTTTCCACACGAGCCCTAAGACGGCCGTGTGACGTGTCTACCACTTTTCCTCCCCAAGAAAAAGGGCAGGTGTGGTCTCCGCGAGAGTCTGGGTAAGACCCCTTCCCTATATGCGTGTAAGGGCCCCGGCCGTGATTGCTCTATGCGAGAAACATAGAGAGAAAGAGGCCCAGCCAGGCTGGCCCGTTCCCATGTTGGCAAACATCGCCTTGTTCCCCTCTCAGGGTAACTAGAAGGATCCCGATGTTCGTGATGGGGCATTGGGGAAGGGTACGTGCAGCCGGGTACAGACGATGCGTGGCACTGGATGAATCCCTGCCCGCCTCTGTATCGGCAGTTCACGTACATGGTTCAGCACATGGCAAGATTGGAATGGGTCCCCTAGTGTCGCTTCTCCGACACAACGTGGAGAGAGCGACAGAAGGGGAACGTTTGGTTACGTATGTAACCTCCGTTCCCCGAGGGAGGGAACGACACGTTGTGTCTTTCCTCCGCCATGTCGCTGAACCGAGCCACTGTTGTGGCCGGACCATTTCTGGCCTCCTCAGAAAAATCCTGAATGAACTCCCGTATTTGCGCCGCTTAAATACCCGTATGTCCGGGGGCGGGACATGCAAATACTGGCTGCCAACTCTCATTGGCCTTTTTTCATAGATCAGAGTTGGATATCGGCGCTCAAGAGAGACCCCTAGTGTCGCTTCTCCGACACAACGTGTCATTCCCTCCCTCGGGGAACGGAGGTTACATACGTAACCAAACGATTTCTGCCATCACCTCTCAGCTGCTCTGAGGTCAGTCACAAAGGACATCAGACAGCCAGGGGCTGGGTGGTGTAATACAAGCTGGCCTAGAGGAGAGAGGACAGATGTTGTCTAGACAGTTTGTTGAAGTAGAGCTTAGTGTGTCTGTGGCAGTGTTCAAGCGGGGAGAGGCAAGAGGGTTAAAGAGAACGGAGCTTATGGTGAAAAGAAACAAAGGTGGAGTCTGTTTTAATGTAGATGGGAGAGTCATGTTGAATTTAATAAAGTAGTGATCAGAGACATGTAAAGTTGTAACAAGAATATTTGAGTTGGTACAGTTATGTGTAAAAATGAGGTCCAACTGGTTGCCCGATATGTGCGTTGATGTGGTGTGTTGACTTTCCAAGTCAAATGAGGCCAGACGAGTATTCAGTTCAGTGGCTTGGAGCTTGTCTTGGTGTATGTTGAAATCACCAATAACCACAAGTTGCCAACCATCCTCTGGCAAGGAGGACAGCAGGACATCCAATTCCTCAAGAAAGTTTGTCAGCTGACCTGGAGGGCGATAGATGACAAAAATATGTATTTGTGTGGGTTGCATTGTAGTAATGGCATGGAATTCAAAAGATGTATTGTTACATAGTGAAGACTGTGGTATCATCTGGAGATACCCATGTCTTCATCAGTACCAGGATGCTGAGGGTGGAATATGTAGCAAAGGCTGGAATGAAGTCAGCTTTGTTCACAGCTGACTGGCAGTTCCAGAGTCCTGCTGAGATCGAGAGCAGAGCAGGTGCTGAATTGCAAAGTGGCCATAGGTTGTGTGGGTTGCGTTTGGTCTTGCATCTATATTGTGTAAACGGTCTGTAACAGATAACATGGATGTGATTGAAGGCATGTGTTATTCATGAAGTAGACATGTTAGTATATAGAAGGAAAATAAGTGAAGAGATAAAAGTAAGATACTTAAATGTAATGGTGTGTTGCGCCCTGTCGGTGTTGCTCGGTGGACTCGTACAGGAAGACTCGCTGGCCTTCACACAAACAGGTCTTCTCACAAGGAAGGATTTACATGAGGGCTACCACTTCCTCTTCCTTATCAGCATCCAGACAATTATATAAACGATTTTAACAAGCGTTCAGTGGAAAAAAACACACACTTGCACACACACACGTTTAATGGATGCGAGCTCAAGACAGTAATCAAACAGCACAAGTCTAGCAATGAATACCAATCTGTAACAATGTAAACAATGATATAAACACACTTACATACAACTGCAGACTCCTGTAGATAGATCTCTTCTCCTGCTGCGAAGATCTATTGATATTTTTATAAAGTTCATCACTGAAAAGGTTTGCTTGCAGACTTTGCATTAAACAGCATATGTAGCCTCACGAATGGGCATGGAGTGGCTGCATCACACTTTTCTTTAACATAATATTGCACTATTGAGCACTGTTCTTTTTTATTTTATTTTTTTTTCCCTGAAGAGGAGAAAGTGCACGCATAAATTAAGTATGGCATAAGGCGAAATATTTCCAGTTTTTTCAAGTATAAATCTATGATGGGGTGTTGCATCTATTATCTGGCAACCCTGAGCATATTAAAACCTTGTGGATGCAGGATAGGTCCCAAAGCCAGATAAATGAGATCTAATAAAAAACATTCATGATAAATCGCCATGCAATTGTAAATGAGGGGGCTCTAAGTAGAACCGGCCTGCTCACATAGTGTGAAACTTTGCAGAGGGTTGCCACATAGAGTGGGGATTTATGAATCAAGATCGAGATTGAAACCAAGATCGCAGTGCATCATAAATTCTATATTTTTACCTAGTCCAACTTTTAATCTGAGGGCCTTAAAGTTGAGCAAATGCATGCTCTGAAAGACAAAGGTAATATGTGAAATGCATTTACCCTGGCACATTTGATGTCCTTCCTTCAAATCTTTGATTATGCATTGTCATGCATACATGGACAGAAGACTAACTTGACTTTGCAAAAATCCACTGTTGCTCGATTATAACTGTACACGTAAATGTAATGAATGTTTGCATACACCCCCTGTGAAGAAACTATGGATTTTTAATTAGCACAGGGAATAAAAACCAACACTATATCACTGGGATGAAACCCACATAACCACACAGGTTTATTATATGTGCTCTGCTGGGAGTGCTAAGCTTCCAGCTTGCATTCTCTGGCCAAGGGCATCAACATCAATGCTCCCTCGTGTCCCATATGTGCTTGATCACTGACCAATGGGGAGATGACTGTAGCTCTCAAGCCTCCTCTGCAACATGCATGAGCCCCCATAGCAGTCTCCCAAATGTTTGTTCGAAGGGCTAGCCTTATGGAAGCCGGTGGTACCTCTCACATGTCAAATACAATTAGCTCCCAGTCTTTCTTATCCTCTGCTAACACACCTATTTCTGCCAGACCAATGCTGACTGTGATCAGTGGTATCCCTGCTTTTTTTCACCTAGTGGGAGATCTCCCAGTCATCAACTGGCTGCTGCTTGTTTGAGCTGTGTCACAATGACATATGCCCTCTGGACTCTCTTGCTGCCTAAGATGCAACGTGTGTGTGTGTGTACTCGCGCACAGTAGACTCACCTGAATAAAGGGATAGTTCACCCAAAAATGAAATTTCTCTCATCATCCACTCACCCTTATGCCATCCCAGCTGAGCAAAACTTTCTTTCTTCAACAGAGCACAAATTAAGAGTTTTAGAAGAATATTTTAGCTCTGTAGGTCCATACAATGCAAGTGATTGGTGATCATGGTGATTTTTATTTGCATATTTGCAGTGTCGATAACAATGATTGGACGAATACAGCTCACGACGAACACAAAATTGTCAATGGACCTGCTCTGCTCTTCTGTGGAAATGTTGCCAAGAAATTTAGCCACAAAAACATGGAATTCTGTCTCTTTATCATGGCAGTTATTGCATTTGCCATCACTGTACGACACTTTCCCTCAGATGGAAAATATAAACAGCATCTGAAAGTTTCAGCAAAGGTACAAAGAGTAAAAATATTAAATGAAGTAAGCACTGAGGCTTTATATGATTGGTTGTCTGTTGCTTAACAACTTTCTGAAACATTCTAACACCGCATCATTTCATACTCTGTACCTTTGGCACTCCAACATTGGCTAACCCTGCACAGGAGCATGGTTTTATTACCCTGAGTAAAAAAGCGGTGAAACTTTTCTTTACCGTGGATAAAAAGTGGAATTTAGAATGAAGCCCTGTAGAAGTTATCCAGAAGTCTCCAGTGATTAAATCAATTTCTTCAGAAGTAAAAATAGGTGTGGGTGAGAAACAGATAAAAATGTATGCCCCTTTTTTACTCTAAATCTCCACTTTTACTTTAACATTTTAAAATCACATGTAGTACCTGTTTAGTTTCAAAGTGAAAGTGAAAGTTAAAATGGAGATTTAGAGTTAAAAAAAAGGACTTAAATATTTTTCTGTTTCTCATCCACTAGTAATTTTATGCAGAGAAAAATAAATCCCAAAGATTATACAACTCAATCTCCAGTGAGCATCAATCAGGTATTTCTTATCCTACCTGATTATTATGCTGTCATGTCCTGAACCAGTCACATGGGCATCATTGTCAGCTGCTGAAGACAAATTTGAGGTTCATGAACAGCATTTTTTTCTTTCAAAGCAATAGTTTTGTTTTCCAGTCTACATTGCACTAAGCTTCTAAGAAAGTTCCTTTCATCAAAAGATACAACTACTGTATTTAGTGCATGTTTCATAGGGAGGGAAGGGTCTGACAACATCTCAACCAAAAATGAATTCGGTTAAATGGAATCACAGCCTTCAGTGTCTGTGAATCTACCCAGTTATGAGCCAACATCTGAAGCAATTTGTATTAAAGGCAGTTTACAACTGAATATTTATGTCCCAGATGTAATCAGAGCCCGTAGGTATACAGTGAAATATTAGTTCAGAGCCAAATGGTTACATAAACCCTCCCAAAGAGTATCTTTGCTCTACTTTGATCAACATATGCTCGCATAATACCAAGTCAATAAATGCTAATGTGACACTTTCAAAGGTGACAGGCCTGCATATTATATCCTAAGTAGATAATACTTACTAAATAACATAAACCAACACAAATCCCTTGTTTTTTCACCCTTCTTTTAATGTGAAAAAGCTTAACTCCCCTTAGTCTAATGAATAATACAACCCTCTCATTTAAGGTGAGGGCACATACCTCTAAAATTGCTAAATAAAACAACTGTTTTATGATTGTGGCAAAATCCATAAATCTGGAGTAATACTTTTAATTAATAGTTTATGCCAGAGAAGTTATAAACCTCCAAAAATGTAATGCAATTACTGAAAGCGAATTAAATGTTTTTAAAGTCGGCTTCCTAAGCCCTGATAAAAATAGCTAAATAACTAGAATAGTGAATGTTTTTTTCTCTCTCTCTCTTTCTCAACTATTTCTTCAAGGTTTTTTTTTTTTTTTTTTTTTTTTACAAAGCAATTTGATTGTAGCCTCTGAATATTTACAGTATAGAAGCACAAAGAAAAGGAGAACAGTTGGCGAGTGTCTTTGTACGCAGCTGCTCTACTAAGGAGCAATGAAAGTATGGAATATATTTCCCTTAATGTTCATTATGAAAAGAGGTTTTACATTTTTATGAATCATATTATAATACACTGACTTTTCAAGGCCATTGCATGATTCAGATTATAATGTAAGGATCATTAAGCCAAATTGCAAGCTGCAGCAACTAAACATTCTTACATGAAGCCGATTGAAAGGATTGAGAGAACAGTGGAGCACCTAGAAAGATGAAAATAGCCTTCTTTTTAAGAAATCATTTAAAACTGCCAATTCCCATTGATTGGACAAGTGGGAGATTGAGTAAAATCAGCAGGGATTAGAGGCAATGCAGATCTTTGGGATGGGATGTTAGTGAATTTGACTGTTTTTGAACAGTGAATTTGACACATGGATCTCATTCATAAATTTAAACTCCTTTTATTATTAATTACTTACATTTACTAATTTGAAAGAAAGAAAAATCTGATCATTGACATAGTCTGCAGTAGGAATGTTAACAGATTATCTGCATCTTTCATATTTTTTTAGATTACAATTCTGACAGCTATGCAGGTTGCAAGACTGTTTCCAGTGAAAGACAAAAAGCCCAACATTAAATACTCTTAACACCAAGGATATTTTAGGCTGAGGGGTACCAGTGGAGGCAGGTGTTCTAGAAAGTTATTTGTATGATTAAATCAAGGGCCGGGGGGTAGTGGTGTATGAAGAACTGTACCATTTCAGCTTCATGGCTGAAGAGAGCCATTACGATTAAAATGAACTTTAACGTTCTTTCAGAGCAGCAGGTAATTTTAGTTGGGCCCCTATAATGACAGAATGTGTATTTGTAAAAGGTAGAGCGAGAGAGTGTGAGAGAAAAGGAAGAGAGGCCAGAAAGCCATATGCACATCCACATGCAAATAGATCCATCCTTTACAACATGCCCACATGGAGAAAACATATATATATATATATATATATATATATATATATATATATATATATATATATATACTGTATGAGTAAATGTGTTTATGCATGAGTGGGTGTGTCCATATGTGTATGCTACTGAGCATCTGCCTGTTCACACACATGCGTGCCCTCATTTCGATGTGAGAGAACATTTAGAAGGATTTCTCTGTGAGCTCCCAGCAGTGTTTAGTGATAATAAGTGTAGCTCAGTAGCAGGTTACATTATTCAACACATTAAAGCATATGGCAGCTGTCAGATGCAGATGAAGTCCTGTTGACTTCTGAGATTCTAAATATTTAACACATTTCAGGAAGTCTTAGCTGCCCTGGCCCTCAGAGCAGGACTGCATTCCATATTCAACAGTTGTGGGTGGCAGGGGTTAAGGAGCAAAATGGAAAATGGTCAAAGAAAAGTGGGGATAAATGTTATAGCTTTCCCTTCAATGTCATTGTGATAATGAAACTGACAAAGTATTAATTATATAATATTATATGGTTAAATAAAACATGTATTGAATCAAATATTTAGAGTTTTATATCTAATATCTAAGTGTCTTGTCCACAGGTACAGCACCCATTTTAATATTAAAACAATTCAGAGGTTTATAATATATGAAGGTCAGAACATAAAATGAGTAGTAGAGTCACCACGACTACTCTACATGACGAAGTTATAAATTAAAGGTGCAGTAATTTTTCCCCATTAAAAAAAGTTTTACTCCAAAAGTAATTGTAATTTTGAAACATACTGTATGTATAAAATCATGAGCACTCACATGAGATGAGGACTCTAGACATATCAGTAACCTTATAAAAGCTGTTTTATTCTACTTGGGACAGGGGTGCCCTCGTGGTTCATTAAAGAGATAGTTCACCCAAAAATTTAAATTCTCTCATTATTTTCTCACCGTCCTGGGATCCCAGATGTGTATTGATTTCTTTCTTCTGCAGAACACAAATTAAGATTTTTAGAAGAATATTTCATCTCTGTAGGTCCATACAATGCAAGTGAATGGGTGCCAAAATGTTGAAGCTCCAAAGTCCACATAAAGGTAGCATAAAAGTAATCCACATGACTCCAGTGGTTAAATCCATGTGTTCAGACATGATATGATGTGTGGTGAGAAACAGATCAACAAACAGATTTTTTTTAAATTATGAATTCTCCTCCTTGTCCACTAGGGGGTGATATTCACACAGAATGCGTTTTACCAAAAACACAAGAAGAAGAATGAGAAAGTGAAAGTACAGTGGAGATTGACTGAGCAGGGAGGATAATTTATATTAAAAAGGGACGTAAATATTGAATTGTTTCTCACCCTCACCTATCATATCACTTCCAGTGTCATATAGAGTACTTTTATTTTGCCCTTGTGTGGAGTTTGGAGCTTAAAAATGTTAAAGAATCATTCAAAATGATTCACTTGCAATGTATGGATCTAAAATCTTCTGAAAAATCTTTGTTTGTGTTCAGAAGATGAAACAAAGTCATCCATATCAGGGATGGCATGAGGGTGAGTAAATGATGAGATCATTTTCATTTTTGGGTGAACTAACCCTTTAACCTCAGTCACTGTCTTAGTATTGGACACTTTCACTCTTGGATTAAATTAATTGTGGTGGATTCTGAATAGTGAATTTCTGTAAGTGAAAACTATTGATTTTGAATGATGCTGCATCCACACCAATAGGTGTCACTGTAAGTCCAAGATGACAAGAACAAAAAGTTACTGAGTGCACCTTTAAGCCTCTTATTTACTTTTAATTGTCATCAGTTATTTGCCAATTTGCACCATATGATATATATATAACTGAAAGTTCAGAACCAAAATGTTAATTTAATCTCACAATCACCACTAAGAGTATATAAATTACAAAATGAGTACTACAATTATCACATGAATGTGAGCTTAAACCTGTATGATCATTTTAGTTTCTGTTTCTAAACATTATCTAAATTTATAACAAGCTGCTACATAAGAATGAAACAAAAAATATCTTACAGGTTTAAAGACAACAAGTTTAACAACTCTACTGTCATTACAAGATTATAGCAACACATAAACATGTAAATTAAAAAAGTTGCACCTATAAAAATTGCTCTTGTATTTCTTGTCTGAGAATTTGTGTTAAATGCACAGGGACGGATTACCGACCGGGCCAATGGGGCCTGTGCCCAGGGGCCCTTGACTACCCGGGGGTGCCCTGGGATTTAAGGCTGCGCGATCTAGTTTGGTGATCCCCGTATGAAGGCATTTCAATGGCATTAATCCGCGCAGGTTATTGACGCTCTAACGGCAAAATTAAGTTATGTGAAGCGTTAAAATAACATGCGTTAACTTAACATTTACTTAACGTCTTATGGTATTTAGAAAACAGCGTTTCAAAGCTTAATACGGCGATACCAAACACGTGAATTTTTACCCTTATATATATATATATACACACACACTGGCTGCCAAAAGTTTGGAATAATGTACAGATTTTGCTCTTATTGAATGAAACTGGTACTTTTTTAACTAAAGTGGGATTCACCTGATCACAATGTATAGTCAGGACATTAATAACGGGAAAAAATACTATTACAATTTGAAAAAACAAAAAAGCTCAGAACTTCTTAAACTACAAAGTGTTCTCATCAAAAAATCCTCCACGTGCAGCAATGAAAGCTTTGCAGATCCTTGGCATTCTAGCTGTCAGTTAGTCCAGACACTCAGGTGACATTTCACCCCACGCTTCCTGTAGCACCTGCCATAAATGAGACTGTCTTGTCGGGCAATTTTCAAGCACCTTACAGTCTAGCTGATCCCACAAAAGGGGTTAAAATCCATAACACTCTTTTCCAATTATCTGTTGTCCAATACCTGTGTTTCTTTGCCCACTCTAGCCTTTTGTTTTTCTGTTTCAAAAGCGGCTTTTTCTTTGCAATTCTTCCCATAAGGCCTGCACCCCTGAGTCCTCTCTTTAATGTAGTACATGAAACGTCTCTCGTTACTTAACTGTAACCCCTGTTCCCTGATAAAAGCGGAACGAGATGCTGCGCTGACTTTATCGCTTTGGGAACAACTTTAGGTGTGACCAGTTGTGAATATGTGTGCACCACATCAAAGAAATTGACCAGAATTTATAGCCTCTGCTGGTGACATCATTGAATGCACATGTAGCAGGGCTATAAATAGATGCATCACAGGTGCATCGTCAGGTATTTTGTCTGAAGAGTAGTCCTGGGGCATCCCAGTGCAGCAATGAAGTGCAGCATCTCGTTCTGCTTTTATCAGGGAACAGGGGTTACAGTTAAGTAACCCGAGATGTTCCCTGTTAAAAAGCTACACTTTGATGCTGCACTGACTTAGCGCTTTGGGAACGAGAATACCCACGCCGCAGCACTATGGATGTCCGGACCCCTTACGGTTGTGTAGTGTGCTCAAAAGAGTGCGAGAGGTCTCAGATATGAGCTTGTTATGTTGACTCAAGGACATAAGAGCCCGGAGTGGCATGAACATCCAAACTATAAAATCGTATGAATTTGTGCGGAGAGGACCAGCCTGCCGAATCACAAACACGCTGCAGAGGGACACCTCTAGCCACGGCTTTAGAGGAGGCGACCCCTCTGGTAGAATGAGCCCTGATACCTACTGGCGAAGCTTGACCGCACGCCTCGTAGGCCAGGGCAATAGCGTCCCTCACCCAATGCGACATAGTCTGCTTGGTGGTGGCCGCCCCCCTGTTGCGGCCCCCATGGCAAACAAATATTTGCCCTGACTTATGCCACTAGCTAGTGCGGTGGACATAAGTCTGAAGGGCACGGACTGGACAAATCTGTGAAGTCTTTCCTGCTCCGTCATTGTAAACAGCAGGGAGCAGAAGGATTCGAGAGTGACCAGATGTACAGTCGAGAAAGGAACCATAGGCAGGTAGTCAGGTTGAGGGTGCAATATTGCTTTAGTCATTCCTGGGGAAAAAACTAAGCAGGCTGGCAAGACAGACAGAGCCTGTAGATCCCCAATTCTTTTTAGAGAAGTAATTGCCATAAGAAAAAAAAAACATCTTGAGAGTCAGAATTTTATCAGACGCTGACTCTAGAGGTTCTAAGGGGGTCTCAACCAGACCCTCAAGGAATATTGCTAAGTCCCACGAAGGGATCCTGGTCCTAGCAGGAGGTCTCAGTCGCATGGCTCCACGAACAATGCGAGTGAGTAGAGGATGTCTCCCCAACCTGCCAATCAAGGTGTGGCAAGCCGATAGAGCGGCCACGTAAACCCTGAGAGTGGCGGGGCATGTGCCTGCTGATAATTTTTCCTGCAGAAAGTCCATAACTGAAGCAATCTGGCAGTTAACTGGATCTGCATTATGTGCACTGCTCCATCTTTCAAAGACAACCCATTTATTGGCGTAGCTTCTAGTGGGGGGGGGGGCCCTAGCTCTTAGAATGGTCTCGATAACCTCAGGTGAAAGCCCAGTGTCCCTCAGTTGGTACCCTTCCAGGGCTAAACATGAAGGTTCCACAGCTCGGGAGGGGATGAAATATTGTCCCCTGCGCTTGAGACAGAAGGTCCCTCCTGTCTGGAATTGCCCAAGGCGAGCCGTCGAGGAGAGACATTATCTCTGAGAACCATACCCTGTTCGGCCAGCACGGCGCTTTCAGTAAGAGGCAGGACCCTTGCTGGCAAACTCTGGCCAAGACTCCCGGGAGCAGAGAAACCAGGGAAAAGCATACAGGCGCATTCTGGGCCATGTATGTGCCATCGCATCCAGACCCTTGGTGGGCTGGGTGACTCAGAGAGAAGTAGAGGGGACATTGTGCTGTCTGTTGGGAGGCAAAGAGGTCCAATTCTGCTCTTGTAAAATCTAAACCAGATTTGTTCCACTACCTTGGGGTGGAGTTTCCACTCCCCTGTTGGTATTTTCTGTCTGGACAGTAAATCTGCTCCCATTCAGGAATCCAGGGATACAAGATGCTCTGATTAACAGGAGCTTGCCCTGGGCAAAAAAGGAGAATCTGCCATGCCAGTCTGTTCAGCTGGCATGAACATAGACCTCCTTGATGGTTTATGTAAGAGACAACCGCTGTGTTGTCCACACGCACCAAGACATGGCTGCCTTTGGAGAAATTATTTCAGGGCCAGATATACAGCCATCAACTCAAGACAGTTAATGTGACAATCGAGCTGACAACCCTCCCATTCCCTGAGGATGACTGAGGATGCAGATGCCATGAGACCTAGTATTCATTGGTACTAACGAACAGTGCAACCTTGGCCAACCTGACTTTGCTCAGGGTGTTCTGAATGGACCTGATTCGAGCGGGAGACAATTGTGCCCTCATCGTGATCAAATTCCATACAACGCCCAGATAGGTAATTCCCTGAGTGGGAGAGAGAACACTCTTTTTGACATTGAGTCTCAGACCCAGAGAAACCAGATAAGCTAAGACGATATCCCTGTGCTGTAACGCCAGTTCTTGTGACTGTGCTAGTATCAGCTAGTCGTCTATGTAATTTAGAATGCGTATGCCCCGGAGTCTCAAAAGAGCCAGTGCTGCATCCATGCATTCCGTGAATGTGCAGGGTGATGAGTCTAGACTGAATGGAAGAACCCGATATTGGAAAGCTTTGCCCCCGAATGCGAACCTCAGGAACTTCCTGTGTTGTGGCAGACTTTCATATAGAAAGTATGCGTCCATGAGATCGATCGTGACCAACCAATCGCGAAGTTGGATTTGAGACACGACCGTCTTGACGGTTAGCATCTTGAACTTGATCGCCCTCGGAGCGATTCAAGCCTTGAAGGTCTAAAATCAGACGCAACCACCCATCCTTCTTAGGAACCAGGACGTGTCTGCTGTAGTAACCTGACTCTCTCTCTGGAAGGGGAACATGTTCTATGGGCCCTTTGACCAAGGGATTTTGCAGTTCTTTCCACAGTAGACATGCTTGCTCCGGTTTCATGGTTGAACCATGGAGGACGGTGAACAAATTGAATTCTGTAGCCTTTTTCTACTGTTCTTAGGACCCACAGAGAAACACCTGGCAGTAGTTTCCACACTGCCAGGTTCTCTGAGGGATGTTGAGGGGATGTTGATTGTCCCATGTCCTGGACTATGGCAGGAAGCAACGGAACACCCAACATTTAGCTGGAAACCGCTAACTCCCGAAACATCTGAGGTGGCGGAAATGGTGCGGTTTCGTGGGGGTATTGGGAGGGTACAGGTGGATGTTTCACGTGACCTGTCCCAAGGGGGGGCTACCCGTACATGGCTGGGTGCAAACCCGTCAGGGTTTTTCCCTTTTTAAAAATAACTGCCCTGAGGTTTTGCTTTGGGGGCTGCTGAGGGCGACGAACTGGCCCCCAGTCTTTACAAGGGGGAGCATGATTTGCCACACTTTGTTTTTGAGCCTCCCGTCTAGAAGGACCGGGGCGGGGCTGGGTGGATGACGGCCCCTCCCCCTGAGTGCGGCGAGGAAGGAATTGCCCGAAGGCTTCCTCGTGGCTTTTTGCTTCCTGGAACCTGGTGATAACTACATTCATAGTGTCACCAAATAAGCCAGAAGGCGAAACCGGGGCATCGAGAATTTTGTTCTTATCTCTGATGCCCGACAGGTTGAGCCATACGTGTCTCTCAGTGCTGACTAAAGCAGACATAGACTGGCCAATGGCACGAGCCGTCTGCTTGGTCATGCTGGGAGACAGATCTGTGGCTCGACAACACTCAGAGAAAGCCTCTTCTTCGACCGTGTTGACCGCACTCAGGTCCTTCAACAGATCAGCCTGGTATGCCTGTAACACTGCCAAAATGTGCAGGGTAGCACCAGCCTGACCTGCTGCCTGATAAGCCTTCCTCACAGGAGTGGAGGTGGTCCTGCACGGCTTTGTGGGGAGAGTGGGTCTCTATAGCGATGATGTCAAGCCAGGCGAGAGATAACCCGCAAGTGTCTCTTCTACCGGAGGCATCACCGAATACCCCCATGTCTCAGCACCCACGATAGTCGAATATGTCAACGTCGACAGCATGAAGACACAGGAAGTATAAGGATTTCTCCATGAATGAGGTCATCAAAGAAAGGAAGGGACTGATATAGCGTTCCCCTTTTTCTTTTCTTTTTTTTGTTTTTTGGTCACCAGACAGAAATCTGTCTTCTAGTTTGGAGTGTTTTAGGGTCAACAAAATGGTGGTGGCTGTAGGGATAGAATCAACAACCTTCTGCTTAACAGATAGCACTAAACAGACAGTTTAGTGCTTTAGCCCACTGCACCACCACCACTCTCTCAATTGCCCCTTCCTGAGAGTCCTCCAAAAATGCCAGATATTTGTCCCATTTCCCCACAAACAAGTCCAAATTACCCAGTTTTTTTATTTCATCAGTTGTCCACAATTTTGACAATATTTAAACGTCTTGCTGGATCAGGGAAATTGGACGCTTAACTCTCATGGATCTATGCCCTTTATAAGAATCAGACTGATCCAGACTTTTGTCATGGTTGGCGGAAGCCTCCATTATTTAATGATTCCATACAAACTTTTAGCAAAAGTGGAGGCAGTTCTGTAGTATAAGATGTAAAAAATCTCTATCATCTATCTATATTCTAATACATACATGTATATTAAGTAGTATTATGTTACATATATATGTATATATATATATGTGTGTACATATTTACATAGATGAAGGAAGGTTTTTATTTTTTATTTTATTATGTCTGCATTTAAGTGATTGTTTAATTTTAGCAGTATACCAAATTAAGTATTAAATCTACACACTAATCCTCATCAAAGACTTTTTAGCAAGTCAGTTCACTCAGTGACCATATTTTGAATGCTGTCGGGCAGGCTGGGCAGCTATTTTTCTAAATAAACAAGCAGTATTTAAGTGCAGATCTTTTCTACTTGAACGGGGATAAATGGAAATCAAAATTTTCAGCAGTAAAATCTGAGATAAACACTGGTATCATAAATTGTGCTTCTTTATCTCAGATTATGCTAAATAAATTAACTTTCCTGGCTTGTATAGCTAATGTTCGTCCGTGTTCATGAGTTGATTGACAGGTGATTTAAAAGGCTCTTTTACCTCTAAGGTGGGACTTCCTTTTCTACATCTGTTGACAGTTGGGCATTCCAATTTCTCCCATTCATATTAATAGAAGTGACAATTCTCTGCTTAATAGCCTCAGTTCTCGACCACACCTTAACCCTAACCCAGAATAAGAAAACATTACATTTACTATTTTCAATTGAGAATGGGCCTAGAAAAGATTTTGTCATATGAAGCCCCTCCCCCCTGCCCAAATACATCTAACTAAACATCCCCCAAAACACACACAATTTACACATTTTAAATGCTGCGACAGCTATGTTGCATTAACACATGCATTTTTACTTTTACAAGCTTTCAAGCAGTCACTGCCATATTGCAGTTATCTGTACTTTGCTTCAATAAAAGTTGACTTAGTACACCATTAGCTGTCCCTGAGTACACCATTAGAAGAGAGAGAGGAAAGAGATAGGGCAGACGGGAAAGAAATGGCCATGGGCTCAGAGGTCCCCATTATAACCTCAACCTCTCCCCTTCACAATTCACCACTGGTCCCAAAATGGAAAATATAAAGCTCCTTTCTCTCTACATGTCTTCCATTATTTGTGACAAGGCTCTAGAGAGTTCTGGTAGGGTTCTGGTAGAGAAAATTAACCTTAAAGAGCTTCTTATGGAGCTTGTTAAGTCGGAAACATACATGCTACTGCGGCCCACCTAACGCGCTTCAGTGTCTTTTAACTTCATGTCACTCCCTTCACCCGATCATACTTCCCCCCCCCCTTCTGTAAGCTCGCCTTAGAAAGGCTGAAATAAGGTTTCAAAATTAATGGCGAAAAGACACTTGTGCTAAAGTTTATACAAGGTATAATGCCATGATAGCAATATAAGGCACCCTGCTGAGGTGGAGAGCAAGGAAGTGCTATCTCTCCCTGACATCCATGAAAGCTAAGTTATACAGCAAGACAGAAAAAATGGAGGAATGGAAATTAAGAAAGATTTGTGGCTGTGCTTTTGACACCCAAGAAGGGCTTGGAATGGTATAGAAATAGTGAGCAAGAATGAAAGAGCGAGACTTAGTGAGGGCAGAAATTGTCAACCTTGACATTCTCTTGACATCCATGATAAAAAGGAAGAATAGGGGACGTGAGAGCAAGTGAGTGGATGTGAGTGTCTCTTGGGCATGGGGCAGCTAACTCAAGGGCCTCATCAACAGGTTACTCTCATATGCATGTTTCCATGGTAATGTCTATTACCATGGAATGTTGTATATATTGTGGGGTATAATGGCCCATGGCAGTGACCCAGACTCTTCATCTCTTATGCATACTGTTTTAACACATTCAGAAAAGACCAGCTTGGGTTAACACAGATTGTATGTACTGCAATTTAAGTGTTACAAATTCAGTGATCACATAAGAAGGGAAAAATAATCACTATGTAGGGTCTTTTCCAAAACCTAGTCAGCTGTCTTGCTGCCTTCTGGGTACATAAGCAGCCGCCTTCTATGGCAGCATCCTAACTGAGGCTATGTCCACACAAATACGTTTTCATTTATTCATGAGATTACAAATTCCCTTTACAAAAAGCTTCACTATGATGCTGCACTTTTGCTAAGCGCTATGGGGAACAATCCTAGTTGTGACCGAGCTGAAATAATGTGTGTAACACGTCAATGAACATTGACCGGAATTTATAGCCTCGGCTGATGTAATCATTAGATGCACCTGCAGCCAAGCTATAAATGGATACGTCACCAGGTGTCGTCAAAAACTATTTTTTCAGAGCGATTCTGTTTCTGTGTGTTTTACAAACCCTGTCAAAACTTTCTTCCTCTGTTAGGAGTTAGAATTGGTTAGGCAAGGTGCAGTGAACATTTTTCTCTTTTCTCTTCTGTTTAGAAAATATTATATATATATATATATATATATATATATATATATATATATATATATATATATATAAAAATTAAAAAAGAGATAATGACTGAAAGCCGCAAAGGAGTTTTTGCTCTGTTTGTTTGAGGGAAGCGCGCGCTGCTCTCGCGTTGCAGCAGGGCGGGTGTGAGCACTACGATTTGCTTTAACAGGCAAAGTGCTTCGCGTTCGCCTCACTTGCTTCCGGGAGTCAGCACTCACGAAAAAAAAATACAAATAATTGTTCGTGGGGCTCTTGCTTGGATTTGGCTGAGGAGCAAGAGACGGGTTGATCCCTTTCTCTCGCTCTCTCCCCAAACCCAGCTGGTCCTTCACATGATCTCGAAGCACGTTCCGACACTTCTTCGGATCATGAGGAGGATCGCGATTCTCTTCCCGCCTCCGAGCTTTCCGTCCGCGATAAAAAATCTACGGAGGAATTGCTCAATGTTGTTACTCATGCGGTTGCCAGATTGGACTGGCCACGCGAAAAAGAGACCCCCAAACCCTCCAAATTAGGGGATAGATTTTACATTTACATCTATGCATTTGGCAGACACTTTTATCCAAAGCGAATTAGAGTGCACTTATTACAGGGACAATCCCCCTGGAGCAACCTGGAGTTAAGTGCCTTGCTCAAGGACACAATGGTGGTGGATGTGGGGTTCGAACCAGTGTCCTTCTGATTACCAGTTATGTGCTTAGACCGCTACACCACCACCATGAGGCGTTCCAGTCTAAAAAGGGAACACCTCATGAGTCCCTTCCCTTCTTTGATAACCTCCATGAAGAGCTTTTTTTCACTCATGGAGGAACCCCTAAAAAATATATATATATATATATTCTTCCGTGTTCACATACCCTCGACGTCATTATATTCATCTATCGTGGGTGCTGAGGCACGGGGGTATTCAGTGATGCCGCCGGTCGGAGAGACGCTTGCGGGCAATCTCTCGCCGGGCTCGGCATCGTCACTTAAGAAGCCCTCTCTCCCCTCAAAGCCTTGTAGGACAACCTCCACTTTAGTGGGAAGGGCTTATCAAACAGCAGGTCAGACTGGTGCTGCTCTGCACACTATGCTGTTTTACAGGTGTACCAGGCTGACCTCCTGGATGACCTGAGTGTGGGTTCTGCGCTTGACGAGCAAGCCTCAGACCCTCCTCGGTCCTGTCTGAAGGGAGACTCAAAAGCAAAGCGTGGCGAGTTGTGCTCCTCCTCCCAGGGATTGGGGACAGTCTCGCCACCCTCGCCAGCCCCCGAAGCAAGACCTCAGGACTATAATTTCTAGTAAGAGAAAACCCTGACAGTCTTGCGCCTAGATTAGGGGGTAGCTCCCCTTGGGACGGGGCGCGTGCTTCACTTCACCCCTCCCGGTACCCCCTCGAAGCCCCACCATTCCCGCCACCTCTTGGTGTTTCGGGTTGCAGAGGCTTCCGTCAAAATTGGGTGTTTTCGCTGTTCCTGCATTTTATTCAGGACGCGAAACACTCGACAACCCCTCAGCAGGAAGTGTTAAAATATAATACCCATCTCAGAGATCCTTGCAGCGTGGAAACTTCTGCCAAATATATTCTTTTCTGTGTCTCTTATAAGGGCATCAGGATTTAATTCTCTCGCCGCTTTTCCGTGTTTCAACGGCGTGTTCTCACTACCATAAACCGGATTTCTTTTTTATGTAAAAAAAATCAAATAAAAAAAATATCCTGGTTAAAGGGGCCATGGTATGTGTTCCCCTTCCAGAGAGAGAGTTAGGTTATTACACTAAATACTTCCCGTTTCCCGTGGGGGGTGGCGTCTGGCTTAGATCTTAAAGCTTGAACTACCCGTGGGTGTTCAAGTCCTAGATGATGCCTATGAAGACAGTCGTGTCTCAAGCCCTACAACTCGTTTGGCTGGTCACCATCGATCTTATGACGCACTTCTATACTTCATTTAGAAGTTCTGCCACAACATGGAAAGTTCCTGAGGTTCGCTTCCGGGGGCGAAGTCTTCCAGTGTCAGGTTCTTTCACTCGGCCTAGCCCTTTTTACCCACACATTCACAATGCATGATGTAGCGCTGGCTCCTTGTGACTCCGGGGCATCTGCATTCTGAATTATGTAGACGACTGGCTGATCCTAGCGCAGTTCCAGGAACTGGCAGTTCAGCACAGGGACATCGTCTTAGCTCATCTGTTTCTCTGGGGTTGAGGCTCAACGCCAAGCAAAAGTGTCCTCTCTCCCACTCAGAACACTGTCTATCGGGCATCATATGGAGTTCAATCACAATGCGGGCACAACTGTCTCCCGCTAGGATTGAGTCCATTCAGATCACCCTGAGAAAAGTCAGTCTAGGTCAAGGTAGCACAGTATCAACGATTTCTGGGTCTCAGGGCGACCATGTCCTCGGTGATCCCTCAGGACCTTCTGCTCATGAGACCATTTTTGTTGTGGCCCAAAGCCAGGGGATTTCTTCCAAGGACCAAAACCCCTAGGCTAATAAGGGTTACGCGCCTCAGGCTTTGTTCCCTTTCTATGTGGTTCAGACCCCGGTTTTCTGCCTTGGGTCCTCCCTGACGGGCGGGGTAGCGGCCTTAAGTGGTCGTCCAGCTTAAGGGGATAGCAGGGTCGTCAGCTCGGTTGTAACAGTCACTGTCTCGGGTTGACGGCTGTATTTCTGGCCCTGAAATACCTCCTACTGTGGCTGCCATATATTGGTGTGGGTGGACAATACAGCGGTAGCCTCTTACATAAATCATCATGACCCAGAATGCGTCTGTATGCATTTCTTTCCCCGGTTTCTCTGCTCCCGGGAGTCTTGGAAATGTTCACCAGCAAGGGTCTTGCCTCTTTTTAATGGCGCTGCGCTGGCCGAACAGGATATGTTTTTCAGAGTTAATACCTCTCCTTGACGGCTCGCCTTGGACGATTCCGAACAGGGAAGACCTTCTCATCCTTGGCCCGAATTGTGAAACCTTTCATGTCTGGCCCCTAATGGTACCAAATGAGGTTCACAGGGTTTTCTCTTGAGGTTATCGAGACCATTTCAAGTGCTAGGGCTCCCTCCACTTGGAACTGATCTGGGTAGATTTGTCAGGGCAGAAGAGGACCTCTTCGCCTCTGTTTCACCACGATCAGCCCTCGGGGGCTGATCGTGGTGATGCATACATAGCACAAATGCGCCTGCATGCGTTTCCTTCTACTAAAGTTGATATTACAGAACCAGCTAACTGCCAGTTTGCTTCAGTTCTGGATTTTCTGTAGAAAGAACTGTCAGCGGGCACTTGCCTCGCCACTGCCAGGTTCTATGTGGCCACTGCGGTTTGCCAAGGCTTGGTGGGCGGGGTGCCCTCTAAGATGCATCCTCATTATTGCCCGGGCCTACGAGGTGTGCGGTCAAGCTTCGCCAGTAGGTTTTAGGGCGCACTCTACCAGAGGGCTCTCCACCTCTAAAACCTTGGCTCGAGGTCTCCCTCTGCAGCAAGTTTGTGATGCGGCAGGTTGTCCTCTCCGCACACATTCATAAGATTTTTATAGTTTGGATGTTCTGCCACTCTTATGCCCTTGAGTAGACATTTCAAGCTCATGTCTGGACAAGTTTGTTATGCGGCAGGCTGGTCCTCTCCGCTCACATTCATCAGTTTTTATGACAAGTTTGTGTTGCGATAGGGTTCTCTTCGCACACATTCATCGAACTTTATGGGTTAGATGCTTTGCTATTCCGGACTCTTATGTCCTTGAGTCGACATCTCAGCTCATGTCTAAACAAGTTTGTGATGTGGCAGGTTGTCCTCTCCGCACACATCCTTGGACTTTTTTAGTTTGGATGTTCTGCACTCCGGGCTCTTATGCCCTTGAGTCAACATCTCAGCTAATGCCTGAACAAGTTTGTGATGCGGCAGGCTGGTCCTCTCCGCTCACATTCATCAGTTTTTATGACAAGTTTGTGTTGCGATAGGGTTCTCTTCGCACACATTCATCAAACTTTATGGGTTAGGTGCTTTGCTACTCCGGACTCTTATGTCCTTGAGTCGACATCTCAGCCCATGTCTAAACAAGTTTGTGATGTGACAGGTTGTCCTCTCCTCACACATTCATCAAAATGTAATGGTTTAGATGTTTATACTACTCCGGGCTCTTATGCCCTTGAGTCGACATCTCAAGCTCATGTCTGAGACCTCTCGTGTTTTTGTGAGTACACTGCACAACCGTAGGGGTCCGGACAGCCCCCAGTGTGGCGGCGTGGGTATTGCGTTCCCCATAGCACTTAGCAAAAGCGCAGCATCATAGTGAAGCTTTTTGTAAAGGGAACGTCTCGGGTTACATGTGTAACCCTTGTTCCCTGAAAAAAGCGGAACAAGATGCTGTGCTTCTTTGCCGCACTGGGACGTCCCAGGACTGCTCTTCAAAAAGAAGTATCTGACGACACCTGGTGACGTATCCATTTATAGCCTGGCCGCAGGTGCATCTAATGATTACATCAGCCGAGGCTATGAATTCCGGTCAATGTTCATTGACGTGTTACACACATTATTTCAGCTCCGTCACAACTAGGATTGTTCCCCATAGCGCTTAGCAAAAGCGCAGCAGCTCGTTCCGCTTTTTTCAGGGAACAAGGGTTACACATGTAACCCGAGACGTTATACAGTTACACATGTAACCCGAGACGTTTTTTTCAAACTGTCACCCAAAACTCACACTACATTTCCAATGTGTGTAAAATGTTTAATAAACAATACAAATATAAAAAAATACAATTATAACGTTGGGTAACACTTAACAATTAGGTTCCGTTTGTTAACATTAGTTAATGCATTAGGAATCATGAACCAGAGTCAGATTGGAAGACAAAATTGTGCTGTGAATTTCCAGATTCTTTCAGCCCACTGAACATACAGTAGGTTTCACCATAAATATCTTTTTTAATCTATTGTTGTTATATATATTATTGATTTATTTATGGTTTCATAGGGTATGTTGTTCATATAGAACTGAACGATCCATTACATGACCCACTGTCTTATGTACTGTATAAGACACGACACAAAGTAATTTACTCTGTGCTTATCTTTCTGCAGTTGAATGGTAAACAGGTTAATAGCAATAATGAAATCAATTTTAATTATTTAGGAAACAAAAAATGTATTATTGGCAATATTTTAAATTCTTTTTTTCACAAATTTCAATGAAAATAAATGTAATTTATTTCAGTAAAGACTGAAAAATCTGCATTGCATTTAAAGCATTTCCCACAACTATTGCTATTGAGTCTCTATGACACAATGCAATTTCAAATTCAATACACAATATGATTACATAGTTAAAAACGCATCTTTAGACACCTGTGTTCTATTCTATTTGTTGCACTGTCGATAGCTTTTAGTAGCGCAAGGGCACATTCTGTTTCTTCGATTCTCTTTGATACGATGACAAAGAGGGGCACATTAAACATTGATGTATGAAGTAGTGTTGAGTTCGAGTCCAACTTAGTCGAGTCCGAGTCAAGTCCGCATCTTTAAACAACCTCGGACTCAAGACCAAGTCCATAACAGTCCGAGTTGAGTCTGAGTCGGAATGAATCTGAGAGAGACTCTGAACAGACTTCTTGGTGATTTCAGAATTAAATCATATGCTTTAGGTGTATGAAGACAAAACTGTCCTTCAACTCAAATCTTATATGTTGACTTTTTCCCCTCCACTCAAACATAGACTAAAGAAATTGAAAGCTGCATTAGTCATTACAACCAGAGTTTACCATCTGTCGCTCACTTCGACGTTGTGTCGAAGAAGCAAAACTAGGGGTCTCTCTTGAGAGCCTTTTGTATCTCTGATCTATGAGAAAATGCCAATGAGAAATTGGCAGAGAGAATTTACATGTCCCGCCCCCGGACATTTGGGTATGCTAGCACCTTGCATAGCAGCTCTGCCACCATTGGTGTATGAATGAATGGGTGAATGAGTCACAGTGTAAAGCGCTTTGAATACCATTAAGGTTAAAAAGGCGCTATATAAGTGCAGACAATTTACAATTTATTTTAAGTAGGCTATAACAGTCACAGCTACCAAAAACAATCAGTCTTCAGTTGAGTGAAAAGACACAAGTCACAACCAGCACCGAAGTCTACGAGTGTCGGATGGTCCTGGCC
The DNA here is from genome assembly GCF_025860055.1 of Xyrauchen texanus. NCBI lineage: Eukaryota > Metazoa > Chordata > Actinopteri > Cypriniformes > Catostomidae > Xyrauchen > Xyrauchen texanus. The sequence goes on from NC_068276.1 coordinate 49,199,447, forward strand.
AACCAGCACGATGGATTGGGAAGTGAGAGCCACGCATCCGAACTCCGTGCAAGGGGCACTAACGAGCAGGTAATAATGTGTCGGGAGGCAAAAGAGCGTCCCGAGGCTTGGGTGCTGAGAAAAGACTGGGTTAGAGACTGAGGAAGAGGTCCTAAGGAGGCGGCTTCGGAACTCGTCAGCGCTGGCCTGCAAGGGCTGAGCAGTCACGGGCCGGAGTCGAGGGAGCTACGTCCGGGGAACCAGGACTGTAGAGTTTTAGAGCCGGGGTGCCGTGAGAACGGCGCACACCGTCTGCACGACCCAGGGACAAATCGCTCTTTTATTGAACGTGGATACCGCACCCCGGAGAAGGTGCGGCAAATGAAAATAAGGAAAACAAGGATTCTCCTCCTGGCCCTCCACCGGGGGATGGAGTGGTTTTGGTACCATCTCCGGAACGAACATCCGACTGCCTGGGTTGCCCGTCTCAGCAGCGCTTCGGAGCTTTTCTAGTCAGGGAAGGGGTCCTGGAGACAGGGGGGGCGTATGCCGCCTGCGAGGTGCTCTACACTGGGGCTGAGAGCTGGGCCCAGGTTGCTGCGCTGCCTGCCACTGTTTGGTCGCAGGGGGACGCCCTCACCAAGCAGGCGGGGCACGCTGGTTGGGCGGTGCCGCGGCATGATGTGTGAAATCGCCTCCGTCTGCTTCTTCGCCACCGAGAACTGCAGGCCAAGCTGGGAGACGGGGGCGTTCATAAACTTAGCCTTGTCAACGTCGCGTATCTCGACATTGTTCAGCCAAAGGTGGTGCTCCTGGACCACCCGAGTGCCTGCGCTGTGACTTTCATGGCTCTGAGTGCAAGGTCGGTGGCAGAGCGCAGTTTCTGCAGCACATCGGGATCGGGACTACCCAGGTGCAGATCTTTAAGTTCCTTGGCTTGATGGACCTGCAGTAGAGCCATGGCATGCAGAGCGGAGGCGGCGCTGTAGGCTTTGGAGGTCAGTGATAACATCATCCTACAGGCTCTAAAGGGGAGTACCGGGTGTTTTTTTCTGGGCACAGATGGATCGCAACTGCCCTATCCACCTGGGGGACTTCCGTGTACCCGTGGGCCAGTCCGCCATCCAGGGTAGTGGGAGCGGAGCGAGCGAGGGTGTCGGTTACGGGCATGGCAAGGTGCCCTCCACGACCGCGTCAGCTCGTCATGCACATTCGAGAAGAATTGTACCGGGGCGGGGGTTTGCGTGGCTGTGAGTGGTGGCGGGCGCCGAGGTACCAGTCGTCAAGCCGCCAAAGCTGTGGGGAGGACGGAGGGTTCCAGTAAAGCCCACGCTCACGGCACCCCCGGGAAAGCATGCCGGCCATCTGCACGTCCGCCTCCGACTGGGCGGGCTGGCCTGAAGGCGGCAGCCCAGTCGAGTCTTCCATGTCAGATGCCTGGACGCTCTCCGCTGCAGCGGTGATGTCATCATCCAAGCCTGGGGGCTTGAGGGAGAATGCTGGCTGGCCGCGAGGCAATTCGCACTCATCCCCAGCCCGGACGGAAGCACACAAGCCTTTCGGGGGGTGGGTGGTTCATGGGGATTTACCCGGCGAAAACGAGTGGAAAACTCAGACTCTTTTAGAGGAAATACTGCTCTTTTAGGAGTAGACACTCTTTTTAACAGAAAGAAAGCGCTGTCGAAGCGCCCATGGGCGTGAACTGTACAGCGTGCAGAGCGAAAGAAGCCAGCTGGAAATGCACCGTGCGGATCCAACAGCAGTGCTTCTCGCTGGTAAAGGTGAGTGGAACAGGAGTGAAACTCAGCTGCTTGCTCCACAAACATTCGGCTCTGAAGAAAAAATCTGACTGGCATTCCCCTCCCCGCTTCCCTTTATACCCGTATGCCTGGGGCGGGGCATGCAACTGCCAACTTGACATTGGCCTTTTCTCAGGTTCAGAGGTATGGTTCGGCATCCAAGGAAGACCCCTTGTGTCACTTCATTCGATACAACGTCGAGTGAGTGACAGAAGGGGAACATATATTCATAACATGTTACCGCTCATCTTAGGTACCATAAGATGCTATATATAAAGCTGATAAAACTGAAATTAATACTGGGTTAATGATGCCTCTCCATGGGGGCTGGAAGTTAAGAGTATGATTTCATGGTCCACAAAGTTCATCAAAAGAAAATTATGAAATAATTCATTTTTCTGAAAAACAGATATCTTCAGATGTCTGCCAAACATACACATCCTAATGTTTAGAGTCAGTGAATATCAGAAATGAGAATTTCAAGAGATTTGTTTTTATATTCAAAAGTTAAGCAAAAGGTGCATAAATTAATTTACACAACAAAATATATATTACATGCCTAATTTGCAGTGTTTAATATGACAATCATTCCCTTTACTTTCTCCATTAATCACTTATATTGCAAGTCCTGCTGGGCCATTGTGACACATTTGATAGCATTCCCTCTATATGCGTCTGATGCTCCAAGACTGGGCGGCTGTTCATTTCAGTGAGTGCTCTAATACTGTGAACCTAAGGTTAATTAAACTGGCTAGCCCTCTCCTATTCAGCAGCATAAGTACCAGGCACACTGGTAAGTTGGGTCAAAGTTCAGCAGGGCATCATGTAGAGGGAGTTTCCAACCTGCCATGAGAAGAAGCATTTAGACGAGCATAGCTGCCAGTTTCGTTCAAAACTGTCATGCAATCTTCTCATGTCACCTGTGCCTTTGATCTGTCAGTGTTATTCAGACCAACAAGATTTAGGTGCGTTCCTGCAAAGTGGAGAGATTGACCCAGAAAAAAAGCACTGGTATGCTGAATTATAGCTTGTGTTCCTCAGGGGTGACATGAGGGGCTAAGACTAGTTTTCTCCACTATTGTCTGTGGTTAGTGTCGACCAGGGCCTAATAACCAATGTCTGTTGAACTGTCGGCTGCCTGTGGCATATAATAGCATAGAGGAAAATGATCTTGAGTAGATGTTTGGCTACAATCCCAAAACCCAAATGAAGGTGACAGTGGGAGGGTTTGTTGTAGCATAAATGCTGTATCAGCTGACAGTATGACACACCTGAGAACCACAAGTTGGCCACTTTTATAAAACAATTAAGCATTGATGTGCCTTTGAATGGGACATGAATCGCATGATTTATTCAATTAATCAATATATCATTGCCTTCAGTTGCAAGAAAAAGAATGTATGTATTTCCCCAGCTCAGTGAAGGATAGCACGTTGTTCCATGAAACTCAATCACGGATTTGACCAGGTGGCATTCGCCACCTACTTTTGATGTTAGAAGACAAGAAATGCTATGCAACTCTGTTTCTTTTCAACACATTTTATTTATTTATTTATTGCAAATATCACAACATTATAGGTTGTAATATGTTTGAAATATGTTTCTAAGTATAGCATTTCTTCTTAATTAAATCCATTGGGCCTATTGCATTTCCTATCACAAAGGATGAATCCATGCCATCTCATTACCGCTGATAAGCCATTTGGTGGAGTTCAGAAGTACAGTATTAGACATTATTGCCTTTTTAATGGCCGGTGTACTGATGCTGCTTCAGGCGCAAAGCCATAATTGTCCCCACTGAAGATGCCCAAAGGAAAGAGGAACAATCATTATGTTTCAGAGTAATTTTACAACATAGCAAGTAAGTTTTCATAAATTGAGGGAAATGTATTAAACTAGGAAAGGGGGTTATGAGAACTGAGGGTGGTACTAGAGTGCAGATGTGAAGATACAGGGTGGGATAGTAAAATAATTGCTCTTTCTATGCCCCATTTTGGGATTGTGTGAGTTGAGTGGTTTGCCTGTTTTCTCTTTAATGTCTCTAATTTGTAAAGCTATTCATGAGCCCTGTTCAAATGTAGAGAATGTCTTTGAGAACAACATTTTGTTTGGGGGGCTGTCATGATTTCAGTGTACTTGTTTGAAAATTAAACAGAACATCCTAAATTAAACAGTCTTCAAAAAAAAAAAAAAAAAAAAGGGAGGTAAGATGAGAAGGAAAAATAAGGTGAAAGAAAGGGTGAGAAGCTGAGATATTTCTCAGTGAGAATGTGACTAGTGAGAATGGCCCATTAATGTGCTGTCCATGGTGCTGAAAAGTTTGCTTAAAAAAAAAAAAGGACAATTCTGTCATACTCATGTTATTTTAAACCCATATTACTTTTTTCCCTTCATGGAACACAAAATAGGAGAAAACAGAATGTTAGCCTCAGCCACCATTCACTTTCATTATATGGAGAAAAAAAAAAAGATTTAATTAAAGTGAAGGGTGACTGGAGCTAATATTTTATCTAACATACCATTTTGTGTTCCACGGAAGCAATAAATTATGGTTTATAACAAATTGAGAGTGGGTTAATGATGACAGAAATAATCCCTTTAAACACATGTGCTGATATTTTTAATAAAACCAAAGTCGAGTAAACTCATGAATAAATTTTTAATTAATGTAAGAATCAGAAGGATCAATTTGATCAATCTCAGATCATTGTGGATGGTAAGTTATAATGTATCACTTAATAAACTGGGGTTTAGCATTGTACTGTTAATTGGAAGGGACTAATAACCATTATAGTAATTACCTTTACTTAATTCCTTTTTCCTATTCAAACTCCACAAGAAAATTCTTACATAAACAAACCATATCAGCACCGTCAGTTTTTCCAATGAATGTTTTGTGGTTGATATACACACGATTCTGAGAAAAGCATTTAAGATGTTTCCCTAATGGGAACCTTTATTTCAACTAAACTTCATAGCGCGAGTTTACTGTCTCTGGGGTTATGCACACCAATATTTAGTAAAATACTCATACTACTACTACTAATAATAATAATAATAATTTGAATATTTTTAATAATAATAATAGTAATAATGATGATGTTAAAAATAGTAATAATAATATTAATGCCATAATAATCATGCAATTAAAATTTGAAGATAATTAACTCTCATCTGAACATTGTTTGTTCTTTTGCATTGTGTTGACTATAGCTGTGACTAGACTAAGAGGGAAATAGTGCTCATTTGGTGTGATTTATTTTTGATGTTTAGAGCGAATAAACCAGGTGTTAACAAGTACAGACTTGTGGAAAGCCTGGGGAAATGTGTACAATTCATAAACTGTAATTGCCTCATGAATAATCATGCAAAGAAGATCAAGTACCATGTTAATTATCTGACTAAGAAATTAGAAATAAAATTAAACACAAAAAGTCAAGTTTTTTCCCTACTTTTTATTTCAGTTTGTCTCTCCTTGAAGGTGACAGATAACAAAAAAAAAAAAAAGAAAGAAAAAAGTATGTTTAATGAAAGTATTATCTCCCTCCAGTGTCCTTTTAAGATACACTGTGAGGCAATTAAGCCACAAAAATCACTCTCTGCCCCACAATATCAGTCTCAACTATTTTCCTTTAACAACACTGAAGGGTGACAGTCTCTCATGATTCTTTTAAGAAGGAGGGATGGAGTGCATACTCTTTATCTTGTCCTCTCTCAATTGATTCCCCATTGTAGGGCTGTCAATTGGGCAGTAAAACTAAATGTGAATTTTTTACCTTAAATATTTTCAAAATGCAAATAACATTCTAATTTAAAAGTCAGCTGATCCTTAAACTGACGTTGTTTCCTTAGTCCACAAGAGGGCGCATTAAATACATAAACCATGCAGCACCATTATATTGTTGCAAAGAACATTTCTGGCTGTTAAAAAAAGAGCATTAATTTCCAACTCATGTGAATAAAATAAATAAATAAAAAGTTGTAGTCAGTCCATATTCTCAAATGTTAAGAGACAGGTAAAATGAGGGGGTGGGAAATGCTTCAATAGGCAGTTCTTATGGTGTTACACTGCTACTGATACCACAGTATATACTACCCAACTCAAGCTCCATAATAACAGACACACATTTTCGAATCTCGAGACACACATTTTCAAGTTGAACTCCTTTCCTGACAAAGCATTTAAAAAATGAATTGCTTAATCTGAGAAACACTTATGAGAGACCAATACACAACTGCCAAAGACCTCCACCAACTGTAAGAGGTAATTCAAATGCAGTTTCAGCAGGGTTGCAACTGCTGTGCATTTAACAACCACTACACGGACACCTTTAACGCTTGTGGACTGTCACCATGTAAACAACCGCGTGTCCCGCTGAATGCGTTTAAATGTGTTTCTTCCACTGGGCCCATGGGAGTTGTAGGCCCCTAGGCTTCAGCCCGTAAAAGCCTGTGCGTTAATGTGCCCCTGCTGACAATCACACTGCTTTAATCACCTCAGCAGATGTGGCTATTATTATTAGCGAGAACAGCTGTTTGACTCAATCTGGATGGAACTATTAACATTCTATTATCAAGCGCATTAACAATGGAAGAAGAAGCCTTTTATTTTATGTCACACATTATACATTTGCATATATACAGTGAAATCCTTTTTTTTTCGCATATCCCAACTAAGCTGGGGTCAGAGTGCAGGGTCAGCCATGATACAGCACCACTGGAGCAGTTAGGGTCAAGTGCCTTGCTCAAGGCCCAACTGTAGTATCTTGACAGTGCTGGGGCTTGAATCCCCGACCTTCTGGTCACATCAGTAACCCAGAGCCTTAACCGCAGAGCCACCATAGCCCCATTATACAATAGTTACTTCCACTCAAAGTGCTTTGCAAAGAGTAGCTGAAACTTATACCACCAGTTATACACCACCAGTGTGCAGCCAGGGGAAACTTTTATTGCTCAGAGGTTGCACTAACTGCAGTTTACTTATTGTTTTAAATAGAAAGTAAAACAGTTATTATTATCATTATCACATGACCTCATTACAGTATGTTACATTTAAGCAGAATCCAGTTTTTATCTTGGAAATAACAACAGCTATTTTGTGTTTTTATTTATCAAATTTGATTTCATCGAAGTGCTCTCTGATCAAATTGTGAGTCAAAAATGAGATGCAAATACTTATATGTAAATACTTTTCATCACACTTTAAATATATTGCATTGTATGTATTTTATATATGTAGTATTGCATGCAGAATGCCCCGTAGAACATTGCACATTTACGGGTATTGCATAACAGTAAATTTGAACATTAGGCACCTGATGAATACAATATACTGCAGAAAAAGGTAGAGTAGTATGCTATTCCAAACATAGACTTGATGTAACCAATTTATAGATAGGAAGAATGAGGATGTGGCCAATGGGCGAATTTGCTCAGGACACTGTGGGTTACATCTCAACAGTCTACAATGCAGTCACTTCATATCACTTCAGGTCAGAGATTACAGTAAGAGTGCTGATCTGAAGCTTACACATAAGACACAAAGCTCTGCCACCTCACAAGACTGAGCATGTATTCATCATGGCTGACAAGCAGACAGCATGTGCAGGTTCAAAGGGCATAATGATAGATACCAGAGACTTTATACTTCAACAATGCACTGATGGTTTTGGGTTTTGGTGCAGAGAAAGCCTATTTTGGTCTGTTTTGGAAGACAGTGATTTGGCCCACCTCCTTTTTAATTAGATATTATAGCCATGTGTTTCCATGTGAGTTTGTGATCAGATCGACTTGACAGCCTGAGTGATCCTCAGTCACTTGGTGCGTGATGACCAAATTTTGTCTGAAGCCACTTACAAAGTCTGTAAGTGTGCGATATCTTCTAAAATCATTCTGTATTTTAGAAGTACTGTAGTGTAATCCAGCATAAAAGTGCTTCTTCTGAGCAGATGAAGAAATATGTCGACTGATAAAACAACTAAATACTTCACATAGTTTAATGGCATTTTGTTGCTGATGTGTGAATGGTAGCAAAACAGAAAAAAGACAGAAACAGATGCATGTGTGAACAGCAGGTGTGGTACATTTGCCAGTAAAAAGTAATCCAAAAAGTGTACTGCAATTTACCAAGTAGCATGTGTGAAAGGGGCTATTCAGGACTTTAAAACGTTACAGATATTACAGCATCATTTTCTGTTTCAGCATAATTTTCAGTAAAGCTGCTTTGAAACAATGAGTGTTGTGAAAAGCGCCATACAAATAAAAAATGACTTGACTAATAATATTCGCTAACTCAACAGCAGTGCAAAATATGAAAAGACAATGCAGAAAAGCAGAGTGCATGTGGCGGAAGACAAAACTTGTAGTCCATTATAACATCTACAAAGACAGCATCCATGCTTTTAATATGGAACTAGGCAAAGCAAGACAGACTTTCTTCTCGAATATTATAAACAGCAACTTAAACAACACACGCACTCTTTTTGCGACTGTAGAGAGACTGACAAACCCCCCCCCCAAGCCAGATTCCCAGTGAAATGCTCTCAGACAGCAAGTGCAGTGAGTTTGCTTCTTTCTTCTCTGAAAAAATCAATAATATCAGAAAGGTGATCAGCACATCCTTGAGTTGTGCTGGGGTCAGACAAATCAAACCACAACCTGAGAAAGTAGTTACTATGTCTGATTTCAAAGAAATTGATGGCAAAATTTTGGAAGAAACCGTACAGCACCTTAAAACATCAACCTGCGCCCTTGATGCACTTCCCACATCTTTTTTAAAAAGTGTGTTCAACTGTTTAGAAGCAGATCTCCTAGAAGTGATAAACTCCTCACTTCTCTCTGGGAGTTTTCCAAACTTTCTCAAATCTTCCTTTCATAGGCAAGATCATTGAAAAATTTGTCTTCAATCAGCTGAACAAATTCTTGAACTCAAATGGATACTTTTTTCAATTAATTTTCAATCCGGTTTCTGATCGCATCACAGCACAGAGACAGCGCTCATAAAGATAATAAACGATATTCGCTTAAATACTGATACAGGCAAATTATCGGTACTGGTACTACTCGACCTCAGTGCTGCATTTGACACTGTCGATCACAACATACTTCTTGACAGGCTGGAAAACTGGGTGGGGCTTTCTGGAATGGTCCTAAAATGGTTCAAGTCATACTTAGACTTGAACCAATTCTTGCGCCACTCCTGTTCAACCTGTATATGCTCCCAATGAGCCAAATAATGAGAAAGAACCAAATTGCTTACCACAGCTATGCAGACGACACACAGATCTACTTAGCCCTATCACCTAATGATTACAGCCCCATTAACTCCCTGTGCCAATGCATTGATGAAGTAAAGATTTGGATGTGCCAAAACTTTCTTCAGTTAAACAAAGACAAAACTGAAGTCATTGTGTTTGGAAACAAAGATGAAGTTCTCAAGGTGAATGCATACCTTGACGCTAGGGGTCAAACAACTAAAAATCAAGTCAGGAATATTGGTGTGTCTCTACAGTCAGACCTTAGTTTCAGTAGTCATGTCAAAGCAATAACTAAATCAGCATACTATCATCTGAAAAATATTGCAAGAATTAGATGCTTTGTTTCCAGTCAAGACCTAGAGAAACTTGTGCATGCTTTCATCACCAGCAGGGTGGATTATTGTAATGGACTCCTCACTGGCCTTCCCAAAAAGACCATAAGACAGTTGCAGCTCATACAGAACGCTGCTGCCAGGATTCTGAACAGAACCAAAAACTATGAACATATCACACCAGTCCTCAGGTCTTTACACTGGCTCCCAGTTACATTTAGGATTGATTTTAAAGTATTATTACTGGTATATAAATCACTCAATGGGCTAGGACCTCAATATATTGCAGATATGCTCACTGAATATAAACCCAACAGATCACTCAGATCATTAGGATCACATCAGCTAGAATTACCAAGGGTTCACTCTAAGCAAGGAGAGTCTGCTTTTAGCTATTTTGCCAGCCGCAGCTGGAACCAGCTTCCAGAAGAGATCAGATGTGCTCCTACAGTAGTCACATTCAAATCCAGACTCAAAACACATCTGTTTAGCTGTGCATTTACTGAATGAGCACTGTGCCACTGTGTGTCCGACTGTTTGTACTGTATTTTATTTTATTTTATATTCTAAACTGTTTCAATTATTCTTTTTCTTTTTTTTTTTAATTCTTATTTTAATCTCTTCTATGTAAAGCACTTTGAATTACCATTGTGTATGAAATGTGCTATATAAATAAACTTGCCTTGCCTTGCCTAACTAAATTATTGTTAACCGTAAAACTCAGGAGAGAAGGCATTTGACTTTTTTTTCCACATTTGTACATGTTTATTCCTTCCACTTTTACATCTTAAAGCTTGAGTAAAACTTGAAAGGTACTGCACCAAGTGAGGTTGATGTTAAAACTCCAGAGGTGGTATATCAGTCTGAAAACCTCTCTTAAAACACAGTGGTATTAAGATAGGTGATGAATTTGACAAGTCGAAAAGGAGCCCTTTATGATTATTGTTGTATTTTATATGGCCCCTAACTTGAGCTACCTGTAAACTATTGGTCCATGTGGGAAACTGCACTTAATAAAAAGTGCTCAGAAGAGGTGGCATGAATGGTGTATTTGTTATAAAGGGCATTCTATGACACAATGAGGCATTGCTATCATAAGGACAAGTGAGAGTTTAAGATCAGATTACCTGCATTCTATTATAGAGGCCAAAATATCAATGTACATCACTGTGACGAAGAGGAGGGCGTGGCCAGGCCATCAGGGTGGACCCCTGGCACTGAGTTACCCAGCTCCTCCACCTTCTGGCAAACCGCTCCAGTACCACTGGACCAAACCTCCTTGGCGTCGCGATCCTCCATTAGTGGCAAGGGCTCTCCGACAGTTCATCCCTCCTCCCTCCCGGGTTTTGGCACCAATATGGCAGATCTCACTGTCTTTCCTATCAATTAGGAAGCGCAAGCCGGCCAGAATTCTTCAAGTGAGTAGAACATTATTTAAAGGTTAGCATGATGACTAAAAACGTGAAGAATTTCATCAGTTTTCACATTTTATTTAAAGGACGAACAAACAGTGTTGCACTAAGAATGTTTTCTAACATTGCGAGAACATTTATAGAATAATAACATCATAAGGATGTTTTATTAATGTTATTTAAACAACAATTGTTCCTTACCTTTACATAACATTAGCCAAAGTTCTTGGAACATTAGGAGAACCCTATCTGTTTTTCAAAATAATGATTACATTTTATTCAGTTTTGTTTATTTTTACATATTTTCTGCTTGTTAGAACTTGTTCTCCTGACACTGTTCCCTGCAGGAAGACCCCACAGTGTCCTTCATCTTCTAATGCAGTACTGTATGTTCTGCATGCACTGTGAGAAAACAACCTTCCCATAGACCACCATATTCCTCCATGAAAATAATGATGGTTTGAAGATAAGGGAAGGAAAAAAGTCTCTTAAATCAACAGCAATGTGGAAGTAATAATAGAGGTGAGAAAGTGCAGGCGATGTTATCATAAATAATCAGGATTTCCTTGTCTTACACATCACTAAGAGAATGAAAGTAAGCATAAAATTATCTCAAAAAGGTAGAGTGAAAAATACTTCAGAGACAACAATTGAGAAATATAAGTGGGTAGACGTGTTGTGTTACGTTGTTACTTTCCAACTAAAAGATTGTGAACATTTTCAACACTGACAGATGTGTAATCACTATGAGCAGTGCAAGTGTTTAAATTATATATATATATATATATATATATATATATATATATATATATATATATATATATATATATATATATATATATAAACTATCATATACAACTCATGGATGTAAAGCTGCTTTATATACTGCATATATACTGCAACTATGTAAACACTGAGAACTCAGTAAAATGTAACTGAAACGCAACACATTCTTAGGAAAAGCCTCTGTTCCCAAATTGTAATTCATATAGTGGCCACAAAAAGTTAAATAAAAATTAAATTATATTCAATATAAATTAAATAAACAATATCAAACCAAGTGTCATCTGCAAACAAATAATTGTATACCTTTTCACAGAGCTGACTTCAAAGACTTTTCTCCAACTGGTCCAAAGGTAATTTTAGTGGATGTAAGTCAGTCCCCATCAAGTTCACACAAGTTTCCAAGCAAATTAACCACTGTGCAGTTTGTCACATTAACTATGGGGTCCAAATACTTATTGTCTTTATTATGAAAAATATATTTATTGTTATTTACCTGTAATTGGATCCCTGCCAAATGTTGTGCTTGAAAAGTGTGTTTGTGCTGTATTGCTTTCAAATAAATGTCAGTTGGTTTGATATATTGTTAGTTAATGTAAAAAAATGTTTTATACATTTTTATGTGTGGCCTAAATGTGCAAATACTTTTGGGGGCCAGTGCATAAGGAGTATACTGTATATCTCAACCTGACCCTGTTTGGCCCCCTAGTGGACAATAAAACAGTAAACAGCCATCCATCCATCTGTATGTCTGTCCACCTGCTGAATGTTTTACATCTCACCTTCTCACCCTGCCCTCTAGTGAACAAGTGCCTGGTCTGAGGTCTAAAATAATTTAGTAGAGTTTTTTTTTTTTCACTAGCTCCCAACCATTTCACCACTGTAAATACATGCATAGAGCACACACACACACACACACACACACACACACACACACACACACAATATCCACCTTCAGCCCACACTCACTCAGCAAATGTGCATTGTTGCTCTGAATAATTTAAAAGCCTCAGCAATGCAGGAATATTTCACAGCAATTTACACCTCATCTACTGCACCAAGTGAGATGATTTACATCATTCACATATGCACAAATTCACAGGTTCACTGAGGGCTCATGTCTGAGCAACACATCCCTTTTTTGTCCTTCTTTTATTAAAGAATAGTGTTTCTAATTGACTCTGCTAAAAGCAATACAACTGGCAAAGCTGTGTAAGTAAACACACCTGGATGCAAGTGCGTGTTTTCTACTTCAGCACAATTCAGGCTGAGCAGTTGCTCTAGTCTAGTTCACATACAAATATACATATGCCCTGTGTTTGTGTCACGATTCCCCGTTGTCTGCTCTGTGTTTCTCCCCTGTCACCTGTCCCGAACTACACTTCCCATAATCCCCTGCCCTCATCACTGCCAGTGTCATTGTTCTTACCTGAGTTTAATTTAATCATCATCCCTGTGTATTTAAGCCCTGTTGTTTGTTCATTCGTTGTCGGTCGTTGTATGTTATGGTTGTCATTGATTGTGGTCCTGCCCGTGCCCTCCGTGGATGTTTTTTTTTTATGTTTATACTTTGTTTTCCCCTCGTGGATGTTTTGATTGTTCCCTGTTTTGTTCAGTTATTTTGAGTTACCCTGTTCACCCTTTTGTTCCTTCATTAAAGAACTGCATATAGATCCTCACTCCTCGTCTGCCCTCGTCTGATTCATAACAGAACGACCGACCCCCCAGCCTTCCATGGCTCATCCCTTCACGCCTACCACAGCCAACGAGCCAACGCCCACGCCTGCCGCGGCCGACGTGCTGGAAGTCTCATCCGTCCCAGAGCCAGCGTTGCCAGCCTCGTCCGTCCCAGAGCCAGCATTGCCAGCCTCGTCCGTCCCAGAGCCAGCGTTGCTAGCTTCGTCTGCCCAGAGTAGGAGAGGCTCCGCCTCATGAGCCTTCCATGATGTTTTGTTTGTTCCCTGTGTTGTTCAGTTATTTTGAGTTACCCTGTTCACCCTTTTGTTCCTTCATTAAAGAACTGCATTTAGATCCTCACTCCTTGTCTGCACTCATCTGATTCATAACAGTTTGTAAAATGTGCATTTTTCTATTAAGTAAGTTTACTGTTTAAGAGCCATTAATCTAAAAGGTGTACCTGGCCAGAATGTGAGTGTGTGTACAAAGTGACGTTATGGTGGCCTCACTCAGGGAATGGAATGTGTTGTGTATTAATATAGTTTTTATTGTATCTATGCAACTAAACTAAGCGGAGCTTCCTTACTCCATTCATGATAGTTCTGTAGACATTTGCCCCAAAAAAGTGATGTTATGTTGGACTGGAATGGGTTGCAAAATTAATACAGTTTTCTTGTATCTAGGCATCTGGAATAAGCTTCCTTCCATCATTTCCTCATTCTTTCTGCCTTTTTTATTCCAATTAATCTTCTTTCATTCTTTTTTATGTTTCTGTTTTTCTCTAAGTCATTCAATGTCTCAGCCATTTCAAAATGTTGAAATGTATCCACCTCTTGCAGCACCAAAATGGAAGTGCTAAATAATGTGTGTTACCTAGCCTGTGATCCACATCACTTACTGAAGTGCTATAATGTTCAAAAGTTTCAACTCGTCCTACTATTCCTTTTCTCTCCACCCACTTTTTCTATCTTCACCATTTTCATCCTCTCCTTTGTCATGATAATATTTGATGCATTCACTTAATCTATTTCTCTTTGTTATTATGGTCACATTACACCCCTTTTGTGTTGCTTTAGTAGAGATCCTAGCTCTTAGTCCCTGTAGAGTACAGAGGCCATATCAATCCTGTAATTTTACACCCTCACTGTCCAAGCAATGAAAGTCTGTTGTCTACAATTGACATTCCACTCCAATGACAGCAACACATGCAGATTTTTTTCCCCCTCTCTGAGTCATGAAATGAACAGAGCGAGTGCACTCTGATTAGACATTTTCTCTGTCCCAAATTCAAATAAAATCACTTTAATGTCACTCAACCATATACACAAATGCAACAGTGGGTGAAAGTATTGGGCGCAGTTCCAAGACAGTGATGAGATTTATACAATCTACAATAAATCTCAGTGTGAGATTAATAAAGTACAGTGCTGATTTATGTTGATCACGAGAGATCAAGAGTTCAAAAGTCTGATTGCTTGGGGGAAGAAGCTGTTGTGAAGTCGGTTGGTGTGGGTACTGATGCTGCGACTGATGGTAGCAGTGAGACCAGCCCATGGCTCAGGTGGCAGGAGTCTCTGATGATCCTCCAAGCTTTTTTCACACACTGCCTGGTATAAATGTCCTGGAGGATGTATCTATGAGTATGTACTGTATTATAATGAGCAGTTATAAAAGCATTCATTTGGAACAGACTTTAATACTTTAATTAGCTAATTCAATATTTTAATTATAATTATATATATTATATATAATTTTAATTAGATATATTTAATTTTATAAAATGTAAAAAAAATTACACAATTAATCGCAACGCCCCCAGATAAGGAAGATTCCTGAGAAATGTAAGCTTGTAGTACCACCTGTTTACTCCAGAGGGTAGTAATTGAAATTTCAGCTGTATGAGCAACGTGTAGTTTATACAGTGAAGAAAACAAAGATTATAAAGATATATATTATTTAAAGATTGAGTATTAAACTATATTTAACTTAACACAGTGACCTAAACATTTGATGTTTATGACACAACGCACCCGAGATGCTACACAAGCATGTCTGATGCAGTTGGGTCCTTAAACAAGCCCTCATAATAAATCTCCGACAAATTATCTTGTGTAATGGATTGCTATGAACTGTATGCCAATGATTGGATTATGATCAATAATATGGTAGTAAACAATACATTGTATTCTAAAGCCGCTTTTTGTATTGTCTTATCAATTATTTACTCTTCTGCCACAAGAATGTAATGATTTAATTATCTGAATATTTAAAATATTTTTATATATATATATATATATATATATATATATATATATATATATATATATACACAGGTGCTGGTCATATAATTAGAATATCATCAAAAAGTTGATTTGTTCCTTCAACTTTACCTGGCACTTTCCTAAAAGTAAGACGGTAGGTCACAAACTTGCTTGGTGGTAAACTGGCAGAGGAATTTCAAAAGAAATTAGCTCACTTGACTACCATTTCCCTCAGCATTACAACTGAAATCATATGAAACACTTACACTATGGAAAATATCAGGGCCTGTAATTCATTTCTGAAGGGTGGAATGCACCACCCAAATTGCAATGTAATCTATGCTGTAATGTGATGACTTATATTTATTGTTGTTCTTTGCAGATATTCTTTGCAGATATTCTTTGCAGATGTTCTTTGCAGATTGTTATACAATTCATTAATTTTTTTCAATGTTTTTAATGTTGTATTCTTATTTTAAATGCATTAATTTTATATAAAACATAACAATATAACTTCTTTAAAACAACTAGTATGTACCTCACCTCAAAGCTGTTAAAGATAATAATGTTTCTTTTCAATATACCTTTTTCACAGACTGTGATGACGTTTCCACCTTATTTATCAGTGTAAAGCTCTCAATTTTTTATATTATGCATGTTTAAAATATTCAGTCTAAATTTATATCAGTATGTTTTTTGTAAAATTACCATGGAATTAGTTTCTGTTTTTAAATTAACACAGCTGCCAGGGGGTTTCTATTGACACTGCTAAGAGTGACAGTAAATTTAGGATCTTCTCCCATCTGTCTTAATCCTCTGCTCTCTTTTTTTTCTCTTCTTGAAAGTCATTCAAACATAATATAGGTTTTTTCTTTTGGTCTTGGAGCAAATGGGTGAAAGAAAATAATATGTGCTGTGATCTCCCATTCACCACAGTCGAAGTTTTCCCTGCAAACGTTTACTTCCTGGTCCAGTGCTTATAGGCATAACTGGCACAATCAAGTAGTAAAGGAAGACGAATGACTTAGAGCTGCCATAGCGAGCAGCCCCCTCTGTTGGTCAAAATAAACAGCACGCAATTAACATTGTTGCCGGTAGGCTTCAATGGGAGCTTTCTTGCCATGTATTTTCACTTAGCTGACTGTTTGAACATGCAGTAAAAACGGGGACATTTCCAGGAACAGCTCCAGTCGAGGACAGACCGTCAAAAACTGGGACTATCCCTGGAAAATTGGGACATCTGGTCACCTAACACTGAAGCATAAATACATTTAAACAATATTCCCTGAAAGAGAACAAAAAAATAACATGGAAACACAAGGAACCAGGATGGTTACAGGTACGCAGGACACAGACAACTGTGCAGAGAGGAGAACTAGATCCCACACAATCCTGTAACTTTTTCAAATCTCTTGTATTTATTTAAACAGCCATGCTCAGTCTTGGTATAATATGTGCTGGAATAATTGCTGCTTTTGAAATAAATATAAATTATTCTAATTCCGAAATATCTTAGACATTTGTGATTTTATAATCCTCTTTGAAACAAACAGAATTTAGTTTGTTGGCACTTTTCTATGTTAAGAACTAGTTAAATGAATTAAAGGGATAGTTCTGTCATCATTTACTCACACTCATGTTGTTCCAAACCTGTTTAGCAAAAGTAGATGTTAGACAGAATGTGTGTGTGTGTGTGTGTGTGTGTGTGTGTGTGGGGGGCACAAACATGAAGGCAGTAGGACTGCAAGTCCATATCCGGGACACTATTTGGGCATATTATCAGTGCCATTATATTGAGTATGTGAGAGCTAAAGGAAGAGGAAAGAGAGTTGATGTACAGCATACTTGGAACAGAATGATTTCACAACTAAACCATATCTATATTGTAATAATGAAATTCATGCAGTATTCCATGTTCTGCTGGTGGGTTTCCTCTTGAGACTAATCTGGAATTCATTTTGGAGAAGATAAAGCTTTGATTTGTCTAAGGAGTTTGTCCATGATCAGTGTAACAGTGCAGAACGTTTCTGGTGAACTGATCTTTTGACGATTCCCAATTGCGACAAATGTAAGTGAATTCTCAAAGCTGAACAGATTGTCTCTTCTGCTTCTTGGATATTGTCCACACAGTGTAAAAACCCCTTTAGCAAACTGTAGAGGTTGGAAGGTTATTAATATGGTCCTAGGCATGGTTTCAAAGTGGGCCGATACACACTGGTATGTGGCGATCTGACTAAAATGTTAAACCACTAATTACACTTCATTTAATTTTACTCAACATTAAGGTCCGGGCAATAGATTGCACATGAAAAGTAACAGTTTTGCAATCTTGCATGGATATCACATTTATTTGAAACATTTACAACAAACAAAATTCTTGAATAACTTAAAGAGTTATTCATTCATTAAACAGATTTGGCCAGTGTTTATGTCTCTGCAATCACAGCTTCAACACGTCAAGTCTGTCTTCCCATTGTGATTATTTCTGTTAGACTAGGGATTCATTTTGGCATTTTAGTTTATATTATAGAGACTGCTTCAACTCAGAAAAAATGGCTCCAGTTAACTCATGGTTAAAATAGAAAAATTTTGTTAACTATGTCAGAATTTTCAGAATTATGTGAAAAATAGAGGAAAAATGTATAGAATTATTTTATCATTTATCACCTTTACTGAACACCATTATTAGATAACTGAAGACTTTACACTCTTGTTGGATGGATCAAATTAAATTAGCATGCATTTGAGTGTGATTGAAACATTGTTTTTTACACCAAGGAATTGTTTCTGGCTCCATCGAAATGAGCAGTGACCGCTGGTTCTCTCCG
Source organism: Xyrauchen texanus (assembly GCF_025860055.1). Classification (NCBI taxonomy): domain Eukaryota; kingdom Metazoa; phylum Chordata; class Actinopteri; order Cypriniformes; family Catostomidae; genus Xyrauchen; species Xyrauchen texanus. The sequence continues at coordinate 49,217,774 of NC_068276.1, forward strand.
GTGCAGATTCCGTGTCTCTCTCAAACGCAACACAATGTTTGTCAAGTCATTTTTATTTGTATAGCACTTTTCAAAACACACATCGTTTCAAAGCAGCTTTACAGAAAATCATGCTTTAACAGACAATGAATTGTAATATTGCAATTGAGTGGTAGAGGAGTGGTGGTGGCGTAGTGGGCTAATGCACACAACGGTTAATCAGAAGGTCATTGTTCGATCCCCACAGCCACCACCATTGTGTCCTTGAGCAAGGCACTTAACTCCAGGTTGCTCCGGGGGATTGTCCCTGTAATAAGTGCACTGTAAGTCACTTTGGATAAAAGCGTCTGCCAAATGCATAAATGTAAATGTAATATCTAAAAAGTCAAAGAGTCATCTTTGTGTAGTATGATTAAATATGATTGTAAATTGTGTATAAAAAATTATTAAATAGTAATTGTATTTAGAACCCCAGTAAGCAAGCTGAAGGTGACTGTGGCAAGGAACACAAAACTCAATAATGTGTTGGTTAATGGAGTAAAATAACCTTGGGATAAACCAGGTTCACTGTGGGGGACAGTTCCCCTCTGGCTAACCAGCATGAATGTTTGCTGTTGGAAGTTCAGATTTCATTTTAGTGTACATCAGTGGTGTGATTGCTTACTGTGAAACTGATTCTTGAGATAAGGGACTAATAATGTTTTATCTTTCTATTTTTGAATATACTAAATTAATTTGAAATGGATATATTTGTAAACAAAGGTCTCAGCTATTGAAACATGTAAGGGAACAGGTTTTTATATATAATTTTTTTTTGAAAATATACATTTATTCACTTCGTCTTACTGTAATTTAAAACATTACATTTCGGCATAATTGGGCATAAATTGTTACTAGGCTTTTTCTATCTAATAGTTATAGGAGTTTTATGATTTTCAGTAAGTTATTAGTTAATTATATTAAGTTCTTAAATAACCGATTAAATTAGTTTTTCATGATAAATAATAATGTGTGTCATCAATGGGTGTTCTATGTTTTCTCTGTTCTCAAAGTCTCTCTTTTGTCACAATGACAGCAAGATGCACAGCACAAATCAAATGAATGCCTGCTTTTCATTCGTATTAATTTGCTCTTGCAGTTTCTGTTTCTGAAATTACTCAGGCTTGACAAATCACTCTTCAGGTGCAATTTGATTCATTTGCATCGACACCACCCTTTATTTTGTGTATATGGAGGTATGCCTTTAAATTGCATAATAATTTCAGAGAAACAAGCAAAAATTGTTAAGATGTGCCATTTTGAGCATCTGACTATCAAAAGACTACATTTGTAGGTCAGCTCGGACCTTATTTGCTTGCAAACCTTTGGTAAATCAGGGCCTCAATGTCATGAACAAATTACTGTTTTTCTCAGCAAGGAAAAGGGTGTCCTATATAAGTATATTTATTTTTAATGATGATTTTTTTTCAGGGCGGGGGGCTAGCTCTAATTTTTAAGAACAAGTTTAAAGGTAAATTATTGCCAAGTGAGATTTCAGGTGAAATTAAATAGGGTGGACATATCTACACCAGTGCTCTGTGTTCTTATATATAGACCACCAGCATATAATAAGGATTTCATAAATTAATTATCTGAATTGTTATCGATTTATGTTCCCTCTTCGGATTGCATTTTGAGTGATTTTAACATTCATGTCTGTTACCCTGTGAAGCCTTTGGTCACAGAGTTTTTAAACCTGGTTGAGTCATTAACCTCTCTCAAAATGTCTCTGGTCCTACACAAGCATGGTCATACCCTTGATTTGGTGTTATCCTTAGGTCTTCCGTGAGTAGTGTACCTTTTGTAGACACAGTGTTTTCTGACCATAAACAATAACATTTAATGTTACCTTTCCTGCATGTTCACCCAAAACAACAGTCACTTGGTCTTTTATCCCTTGTATTTACCCCATCCACTATAAATGATTTGTCAGCTGCTTTTATTTCCTCTGGGTTAACTGCTTCTATTGAGACTCCCTCTACTACAATGAGTCCTATGGAATTTATTAATTTATTTGATTCGGTTTGTACTGATATCCTTGATGTAGTGGCTCCTTTTAAATCAAGGAGGCAAAAGTTAGGACACAGCCCTGGCTGAATAGTACTACTCATGCGCTTAGACAGAAGTTTAGAAAGGCTGAACATAAGTGGCAGAAAGATAAACTGCAGTATTTTTGACATTCTGAAAGATAGTTTATTAATGTATCAGAGTGCAGTTAAGGTGGCAAAAATTTATTATTTTTCAGAGATTATTTCTCAGAATGGTCATGACTCTAGAGTTTTGTGTAACAATATAAACAAAGTACTCTGTTCGGCAGTTTCATCCTTCCCAATCCACTAATGTGAAGAGTTTTTTTTAATGTTTTTTATCAGTAAGGTTGTTAGCATAAGATATAGTATCTTACCATCAGTGATTGTTCCATCTGGGTCCGTAGTATGCTTAGATACTTTTAGTTGTTTTGAGTATGTGTCCTTGTTGCAGTTAAAAGATACCATTGCACACATGAAGTTTACTTCCTCTCCTGTCATACCCGGGGGAAGACAGGACCCAAACGCAGAGGTAAAGTTCAAAAGTCTTTAATGAACTGTGAACACAAAGTATACAGTGCTAGCTCGGTTGAGCTCAATACAGAAGCCACTGGGGCGAGGATAGTGTGTTCGTTTGTACATGTGATTTGGAAGCCGGAACAATCCTTGAAGCATGGTGTGGTGCGAAGCAGAGTCCAGAACCAAACTCCTGACATGCGGGCAGAAACCAAGGAATCCTCCTGAGTGCAAACACCAGGCAACGGTGATCTGATGGTCAAACACCACTGAAGACAGAGCAACCAACAGAACGAAACTTCGCACTAAACAGGAGAACAACGTTAAGGTACAGCAAACAATAAACCAGCAAGCATACAGGGAACAGACGATGGACAAAGTAGGGTATGCAATCAGAGGAAGACAGTGAGTAACCCGTTACCGTATTCAATGCTTCCCTGTGAGCGATCAGCGTTCCCATGGAAATGCAGATCATGCTTGCAGACACCTGTGAAACATGAGGGAGGGAGAAAAAACAAACAACAGAATTAACTGGCAAAAGCCAGAGCCATTACACTCTCCTGTTTATATGATCCCTTGTCATCTTTTTAAGGAAGTAGTAGACATCATTGGTCCAAGCATCTTACATATTATTAACAATAGTCTGAATAAACTAATGGTATTGTCCCAGCCAGTTTCAAGCATCCGGTTATCCAGCCCCTTATAAAAAAAATTGTTTGGACCCTCTGGACATGAGACCTCAGGTTTTAGAAATGGACACAGTACAGAGACAGCTCTTATTAGTGTTACAATTGACATTTTGTTTGGAATAGACTCTGGAAAATGTGTTGCTTTAATGTTATTGGATTTGAGTGAGGCTTTTGATAGTGTTGGTAATGGGATCTTAATTGATCATCTCAGGCAGTGTGTTGGTATTAGGGGCATGGCCCTTGAGTGGTTTTCTTCCTATCTTCAGAATAGAACGTTCTCAGTTAGGATTGGGAATTACTCTTCATCACTTGCTCCCATTAATTACGGGGTTACACAAGGCTCAATTCTGGAACTAGGCATGTAACGATACACAAATTTCACAATACAATATGCTACAAAGCCTCATGATATGATACAATCCGATAAAAAAGGGCTCACAAATGTTTCACTCAAACTCAACATATATGTCTTTTAAATCTTAAATGACACAACAGTGTCTGACATTGGCAACAAAAATTAGAGCTTAATAATAAAGTAAATTAAACAATAGAACTTTATTTATTCTGTTTGATTGTAATGAGTAAAACTAATATGAACTCTAATAAGAATGTAAGGCTGACGTCAAGGTGTCGTAAAAGTTAAAGAACTCTGCGAGAACCAAGTCATAAAAACTCTCACAAAGAACATCACCACCGGAGTCAACACATCCTGCTAAGCAAGGACCATAAACGCAAATCCCTGCCCCCTCCATCCATCCAGTTTCCCTTCAGCGTATGACACCTCAAACTCACCTGATTTGCATGTAACAAAATATCACATCTGATGTATACAAATAATGTGACTAGGCATATTTGATATCATTTAAAATGTATCAGTGCGACTGGTATAATGGTCCCTTTCCCATGTTGATAAAACTAAATGGAAACAAAGTTATCAGGTCTTTGCCAAATGCTGTATAATTCTGGAGGTCTGTCCCCCTCACTGCCTGTATGTTAATGAGGTATGACCCCAGGACTGTCCAACCTAACCACTCCCAAAATTCCCTTTGTTTATGGTTTTGTTCATGAATGTTGTCCATGAACATTGGGACACATTTTGCATGGTTCTCTGTTGTCAGAAGATCCCACACATTAATGTGTGTAATTTTAATAATGGAAATCTGTTAGCAGTATCTCCTACACAGTTTACTGTTTGTAGTCTACCAGGTAATTTTGTTATGTTTGTTAAATGTTTAAATGGAATGCAACATAAATTATATTATTCATTGATAGTTTTGAGTTTGATTTATTATTTCAATTGGATAGTTTGAATGCATTACTATTACCTGGTAAAATAAATTGTTACCTTTTTATTCATTCTGAAAGACTGCTTTCTAGTATATTTCTTATTAACTACAAATCTATGGACAGAGTTGGCTTAATTAAGCTTCAAAAGAACCTATTAGTCAACTATGTACTAAAAGGCTAAACAGAGAACCGAGAATCTATAAGGACTTAGCCAAGTAAAATTAAACAGGAATACTAAGAGTAGGACCGAGTATCTGTAAAATAGAACTTAATTGACAGGGGCTAAACAGTGAGTCGAGAATCTATATGAACTTAACCAAATCAAACTAAACGGGTCAAACCGAGAACCTATAGGATCTTAGTCTAAATCTTACTAACATCTGAAACTGATGAGTTTATAGTTAAAGGACCTGCATCCGGCCGGCGCAGGACCCAAATAACATTGAAATATTAAATGCAATCTAGAAGATGAATTACTCAAATTAATAAGATACGAAACTTATATTCATATCATAGATACATCAACAAGGTTTTTCATAATTGGTGTCAGATGAAATAAAGAAAAGAATAAGTGCTAAGATTAATAAAACATGGAACTTAAATCAAATAATCAAAGTACTATTTAATGCGCATGATAAGACAGAACATGCAGGAGACCTTCAGCCATGCTATTGGAGATAACCATCATTGAACAATAGGTGGACCCCCTTACAAGAAAAATATTTTTGTCTACACTCAAATTTATTTAAATTTGTATATCACTTTTCACAATAAACCTAGTATCAGAGGAGCTTAATAGAAAATAATGTCTTAATGTCTTAAAGCCCCCAATAATCAAGCTAAACTGACTATAGCCAGGAAAAAAAATAAAACTTCTTTCAATGTTATTTAGTGGTGAAAAAACTCAAGAGGAACCTGACCTCAGGTTTTACACTATATGTACATAATCCAAGATTATTTAGCGGCTTGAGCAAAAACCGGTCTGCACACATATTTTTTTTGGTCTCTTCCCATGTTTCACGTTGCATGTAAACTTTAACAGCATTATTACCAGCCTACAACATGTGTGCAAGTGTTGTGTTCATACCCATTTACATTTCGATTTAAAAACCAGAGAATAATAAGGGCCATGTAATCGCTGGTTTCTTAAGTTGTACGATCTTGATCAGTGTCATGCTTCATGTCCTCTGGAGAGGCTGCCTGTTAAATGCAACTTTGCTGCTGCTGTGTTTCTGCATCGCAAGTCCACCGATTTACACGGCAATGTCTGTAGGAAATTTGGTTGATGTGGATATACACGTGCCGTAATTCTCCACCATTATATGTAGGAACAGTGTGTGTGAGCTAGGATTTAAATTAAACTGTCCTAATTCTACATTATTATGTAAGGAAATTTATAATGGAATTAGTCGCGTTCGAAAACCATTATAAATTAGTTAAATGACACATAACTAGATTATTTGTCTGAATAAAATTCTCCACCATTAAAATCATAATACAACTTCTCGTTGTATCCGCTCACAACTTATATTGTAAGAAATTAGCTTTAATTATGGAATTATGATTAATTTACTTTTTGGAGTAATATTATTCTCATGGCTTATTGAAAATAATATTACACATATTTAGGTACAGCTTTGAAGTGAAATCTTTTAAAACAGGGATGAGATTATTTATCAAAATATACCACAGTCAAATTATATTTGAATACAGACAAACTTTATTGCTATTCTAAACATATAACTAATCTAACACATACAACATGAAACAGGTTTGTGAGTAAAGTGACAGAATGTGAAGTAAAAGATCAATACAGTGAAAATGAACTGTAACAATGCCTTAAGAACCATTTATCCTTCTTTGAGTCTAAATTGATTTGCAATAGGATTACCCAAAGTATTTAACTAATACATCAGCACTTTGAGCAAAAGTCTTGGAGATGTACTTGTGTGTCCTTGTGTTTCCTTGCTTTGCATTCTTTGTGATGCTTGGTTCTTTGGCGTTTGTATAAAGTTTGTTCTGTCAATGTTTTGGACTCTGTTATGATCGCGGATAGCTAATGTCTGGATGAAGCGAGGCCTTCTCCAAGGAGGACTCGTGACTCCCGTTGGGTGTGTGAACCATAGAGCAGAGAGTGAGAGGCTTCTTCAGGACTTTTGGTGTCCCGCGTTTTGAACTCTACATGGCACGGAGGATCTGTAAGCAGCAAGAGACCCTTCCAAATAGAGCGTTACAAGAGTGAAGTTCAGCAGAAGAGGAAGATCAAGAGAAGAGGCAGAAGAAAGGGTTCTTCCTTGGGTAGGTCAACTGGGCTGTCCTTTTTAAAAGTTGATTAATGATCCTTTGTGGAGGATTCTTACAAACTCCATGTTTAATCATGAACTTTTATATCTTGAAAACAGTACAAGAGACATGACATTCATAGTCATCAACATTCTCTATGTAAACAAACAAGCATTTACATACTAAATATGACATACACTATATTATACATTTAAGTAACAAAACAGTAAAATCCCTGGTTACAAATCAGACTGGTTTATTCATTAGTTTTACAACATGGATAATGCATTACACGTTATTAGAAACCTGATTGTCTGGGTATAATATCCAGTTGAACCTTGAAGTTACCATACAAGATTAAAGATTACAATCATCGATTTGTTAGTTAGCACAAATTTTAAAAAGTAAATCAGGTATAACCATTAATTTGTCAGTTATATAATTGATCACAGGTCATAGAATTATCTAGCAAGTCTAGGTATGGTGTATATTTTATAGGGTTAAACCACAAGTACTGGGACATGTCTCATAAGAGGATCTCACAAGGGAATCTGGTTCATTCTGTCCTTTATTGCTTGTGAAATCTGCACTTAGGGCCTCTTAGAGAGAGGTTCTCAAGATCAGGACAAGTCTCTTTGTTAGTTTTACTGGCCAGATGTGAAACTTGTTGGTGCCTTAGTCTTTTAATTTATCATTTTGATGAATTCCATGATTAAAAGGTTGGCAGCATAAATAAAAGTGCGTGTTTAATGTACAGTAGCGCAGAGGCATGACACAGTTGTTTGGCAAATTCAACAAACTTGGCATTTGCAATCGATCTTCTCACCTATGTACTGTAGATTTGTTGCTTGGTTTTCCTGTGAGCACTCAGCTCAGATAAATAATGGCATCCTATTGTAAAACAAAATTCCTGATAGATTTACGGGAATTTCCCCTGATTGTATTCTATATTGATTTTATTTTCATTTTTTTTAATGTTTGAATTTGTATTTATTATTCACTGGAAAATGTGTGCTTGACATTTCACATTTTGTAATAATAAAAATTATTATTATCATTATTATCCAATTATTAATAATAATTATTATTGTAATAATAATAATAATTATTATTATTATTATTACAATAATAACAATAATTTTTATTTTTATTATTAGGCTATTATTATAACAATGCATATACAAGGCATGTTTTATTAATATAAACTATAAATGTAAGAGTAACACTTAGAAATGGGCGTTTTTTTGTTTTTTTTTTTGTTTTGTTGTTTTGTTTTTTTTTTGTTTTCCAGTTTAACCTCCGCCCTCACCTGTTCTATCAAAATACAGATACAGATTATTTTTGTCATATGAACAGATATAGATACAAATACAGATAATGGCTTTGCTGCACACCCCTAGTTGATTGGCTAATAACTTTCTCCAACATAATGAGGACAAGACAGAATTCATCCTTTTTGGCCATAATGGGTGCGGTAAGGATGCAATACCCCAATTGATATCGGGGTATTAGCCAATCCCTTTTATCTCACTTGCAGCTGGAACAACATTCAGCTCCAAGGCTTCTGACAAACACACCATAATTCCATAATACAACTGTTTTAGCCTCATTACAGTAGTTGCCTATAAAATAGAATTCAATACACAGTACTCCTATTTTTTGAAAGCTGTTCATGGTCTGGCTCCAGAGTACATCCTGTATTTAATCAGTGTCTCCCAATCACAATGATCTCTTCATTCAGCTAATAATCTGTTTCTCTCTGTCCCCCGCTCTCGTCTGAAGCATAAAGGTGATCATGCCTTTTCGGTTGGGGAACCGAGACTGTGGAATGACTTACCTCTACTAAATGCACTCTTGATATGTTTAGAAGTGTTCTTAAGTCTTATTTATTCTCTTTGGCTATTGATTACTATATATTGTATTTTTATATTTGAATAACACTTTGGTTTACTTCGTAGAGTTGAAAGTGTTTTATAAATAAAGTTTTTTGGTGAGTTGAGTTGAGAAGTGCTGAATATACCTCTAAATAGATGTAATGTAAATGTAAAATATCAAGGTTTGTGTCAAGAAGAACACAAATGCAGACCGTAACAGCTCCTCAAAAGCATTTATTAAAGAAAATAGGAACAAAAAACACAAAATCTGGGCAAAAAGTGGTAACACAAAACTAGAAGAATTCCAGTCAATTCGCACCAGAAATAGTAGGTCATCCGAGTACCGGAAATAGTAAGTCATTCATGTCATTCTCTCTTACTGCTTCATGAATACTATGGATTCGGACATACTACTTCATTGACATACTGTTTTTGGTATACTATATAGTAGGGAAGTATGGATATTCGGATGTAGCCTTAGAGGAAGAAATCAGGAAGGCAAACGAGGAGTGCAGGTGCAGAAAATGAACAAATGATCAGGCAAACGAGGGGGCGAGACATGAAACAAGCAGAGTGACACATGCAAACCACAACAGAAAGTCAAAAATAACATAATACAACAAAAGTGTTAGGATCCTGCCACTAAAGTGAAAAACAAGACTAAACAGAGATGATAGGATCCTGACACTACCCCCTCTCTAAGGTACGACTACCAGGCATCCAAAATAAACAAAAATAAAAAGGGCAGTTCAGGACTGAGGGGGTGCTGGCGGGACAGACCAGGGTGATGCAGAAGGCATAGATCAGAGTAGGGTAAGCCACAGAAGGGCCAACAGAGCTGGAGGGCTGTTGTCAGACCAGGGGGTTTAGGCAATTTCAGCTATGGGGGGAACCAAGGAGGAGGCTTCAAGGTGGGAATAGGGTCTAGCAAATGGAGAGGGGAGTACAGGAAAGAGGCAGTGTTCAGCGGCTGGGGGAGGAAGGGAGCGGAGTCCGGCAGCCAAGGGGGGCGGCTCCAGGAAGGGGGCAGGGTCCAGTTGACAAGGGGGATGGCTCCAGGAAGGGAGCAGGGTCCAGTTGACTAGGGGGATGGCTCCAGGAAGTGGGTGGGGTCTGGCTGCCAGGGAGGAGGCTCCAGGAAGGGGGCATGGTCTGGCAAGGTGACAGGCACAGGACAGAGCAGACAGGCAAGTATCCCCAGGACATAGTGTGAGGTCAGGCTGGGTAGCAGCCGGAGTGGACTGAACAGACTGGTCAGTGACTCCAGAAGCCTGGACAGACAAGACGGTGGCCGAGAGGACTGGCAGCATCAGGGTAACAAACTCTGTGGTCAGGAGTGCTGTGAGCAGACAAACAAGGAGGGAAGGTGCAGCAAATGAACATATGATCAGGTGAACGAGGGGGCAAGGACATAAAATGAGACAGGGAACAGGAATAAGCAAGGTGACACATACAAAACACAACAGAGTGTCTGCAACTGATTGTAAATGTACATAAGAGTTCACCATAATGTGGCAGGATAAGTGATTTCACCATCCTATTGGCCTGGTTGGAGTACGGTTTTGGCAGCCCAATGAGGTGGGAGCTACCGTACTATTTAAGGACCCTTATTTTGATGGGTGTATACGTGTCCTGGTGAGTCTGGGTCTCTCGATTCCTGGCATTTCTGTTTTGTTTCCATTCAGGTATGTTGAGGCGTTGCTCACTGTGTAATGATGTGAACACCTTGAGGCTAAAATTGCTTATGTACCATTTGATTTGAGCGGAGCTGGTGGCGTGCGCGTTGTGGCAAGTTTGTGGCGGAGGTCACTTTCAGGTATGTCTTTATATTTCTTAAATCTCTAGATCGCATATTGTGGGGGTATTTATTGTATTATGTTCACAGTAACCGCAGCCTTAGCAGGTGGGTGAATGATGGTCGGTACACTGAGCTGCGGGTCTTGTTGTGAGTAATTATACAACTTTGCATCTGGTGGTTGCTCAACCCAATCGTAAGTACGCCTCTTCCTTTGTCCTCCCGTGAGCAAAACGATTGGCTCACGGGCAATTTTTTGGCTGTTATGCTTTGCGGCTCGCTTGGGCTGTCCGGTTATGAGCCTTGCATTCACTGAGCTGCATATCAGCTCCTGTTTGTGTAATTTGTTTCCCATTTTTTCTTTGTGCTGTGTCTTTATTTTCTTTATTTGTTGATAAGTTATTTTGTGACTAATGTTTTGTTTTTTATTTTTAGGTTTAGTATATTTTTTTTGTGACCACATATAGTGTGAGAGGCGGTTTGTTTAATTGGTGCATGTCTCTGCCTCAAACCTGTTATTTCAGGTTAGTATTTCCCACACTGTCACTTTATTCTTGATGTGGTGTATGTTGTTGTGTTATTGTATATTGTTATTTCTGTGTAAGCCTGGGGTAATTTGTATTTATCTTTTCTCCAGGAGCCAGGGAGGTCTTTGTGGGGAGCAGGGGAGGCAAGCTGCCTTGAGTCAGTGGTGTGCTTCAACTTTATGGTGTGTGTGGTGTTTGACGATTTGGTGTGAATTTGAGGTGGGTTTGGATGACCTCCCGAGTCGGCTGGCCTGCCTTGTTCCTGCTAAGCCTGGCCCTGGAGAATTGTTCGTTTTTAAATATTTATTGTGCTTCATGGGAGAGAGACAACCTATAATTATATGTTTTTAGTAATGCTGAAGTGTCAATAAAATATATTTTTTTGTATTGAGTTGTATTGGGGGTTACAGAGTGTAGAAGTCAAAGATGGTTCTACTGTACAAGATGAGATTTCAAAGAACTGGTATACATTTTTTGTGTGTATCCTACACCTAATTGGTGCTTAGTAATCCCAGCTCAAGGTATATGTAGGGTAAATTATGCAAACAAGTCAGCACATCTGTTTTTCGTATCCATAATGTATGTGGCACACGATTAACCTGAGAAGACGCTCCACTTTTATGTAGTTTATCTGAGACCTTTCTATATGACCTTTCTGCTTAAACTGCCAAGATGACACACCACCTTATGTTCACTGCTGGTGGTGTCCAAAATATTCTACTAGTGTCCTTCTAGGAATTAAGCCAAGCTATAAAACAATGGCTGATAAAATAACGTTCCAACTTGTGCAAGTGCTGATCCTGGCACTAAATTTGATTTGCTTCATAATGCAATCCAATATACATCTTCAAAATAAAAAACAAAGATATTTTAAGCTAAATGTTATCACAAGGAGAGAAAGACCTTTACTGATGTCCTTTTAACTTCAATGCTCTGCATTAATTTAGCTGATGAATATCAGATAATGATTTATGTTTTACGGTAGATGTTTGGTATCCTAATTGACCTAATGAGATGATTTTTCACTTAAACTTAATGGAGCAAATATCTCTTGCTCATTAAATCATTATGAACCACAGTCTTTCTTCAGAAACAAATAACGTGATGTTATTTTTAGCCATGCTTTGGTGAGAAAAGTGTCTATCTGTTATCTCTATGCTGTTATTAATTCACTTCTTGACAGGAAACATTAGATTGCTCCCGTCACTGTGAAACCATCTGTTCATCAGGACTTTTGTGACCGTAAGCGTATGTTTAAAATCAAAGCCTATGGACATGTGCACCAGCATCTCAAAGGTGGAAATTGAAAAACATTTGTGGGTAAAAAATTGTATGTCCATGGGATATGTATTTAATGAATTTTCATTAATATATTGTACCAACACTTATTTTCTTACTACATAGTTCTACTTTTCCAAATTACTGTAACCCGCACACACACACACAAGACGAGACAGTCACAATGTGAGTAAACACTGCTTTTATTAAAGAGCAGGCGAAGGTACAGTGGGGAAAATCCAGAGGGAGAATCGTTGAGGAAGCGTAGGGTCAAAAGCCGGGGAATCAAAGTAGAGAAAAGGGGCAAATCTGGGAGAGAGTGGTCAACGTGAGCGGGAGGTCGAAGCCGGGAATCAGACACAACTAGACGGGACTAGTGGGAGCAAAAGACAGGGGAACAAGGGGAGCTGGCAAGCTAAGGGGTAAACTAGAGGAGTACAAAACTAGACGAGACTAGCGGGGGGCAAAGATACGGGAAACTAAACACAATAACCAACGGGTGTGAAACGAATGTGCTGTGATATAAATAGGGGAACTAACGAGCGGTGCAGGTGTAACGAATAAAGGGGTGATTGAGACGAGTGCAGGTGTACATAATGTTCTGGCGATTGGGAGCGGGCATGTGAGCCCGAGGGGGGAGATAGTGTACGAGCATGTGAGCTTGTAGGAGCAAAAACGAGCGTGCAAGCTCGAGCGAGCAAAACGGGCGTGGGAGCATAACGAGCGAGGAAGCTCGAGGGGGCAGAGCGAGGGAGCGGGGTTCGTGACAATTACATAATTATTTGTTGGAAAAGCCATCTCTTTTGAATTATGACATAAAATGACCTTAAACATAAATTATTTTCATACTAGTGCCTTTATATAGATTCGATTACCAAGACAACTTATGCACTACAAAAGTATTATGTTTTAACTGTGATTATACCTCATTTTATGTTTGTCCAAAAAATATTGTCATCTAAGTTACCATCTTAATAACCCACTTCAAAAAGGAAAAGTTTTCCCCAATATTACATGACTTGCACAAAATAGTGTAATTTCCTCAGCAAACACAAGGATGGAGGACAAAAGTAATGTTCTTTCTCTTTTTCCCAAATATTTGTTAAAGAGCCAAGTCTGGGTCAATGTTGGATTGATTGACTATCAACAGTGTTACTCAAGTATTATCACTTGAAACATTTTTTTTTTTTATTAAACAATATTATGAAAATTGCATTTCCAAAAATACAACGTGCTCAGCAGTTCAAGTCCCCCTATGTTGAGTAAAGACACGAAATGTGAAAAAAATGTCAACTGTTCAACAATGTTACCCAGTAAAGGTAAGATAGTTGACAATAGGTTACATGGTTGACATTTTAAGCATATTCTACAGATAGAAAGTGTTATTTAAACATTTTCAATTTAAAAATGTACAATTTGTAAATGAATAGTTATTGAACATTAGCTGAGCAGTCATTTGGAACATTTTAAAATCATGTTCGGTAGCATGTAAGAGGTTAAAATAATGTTTTGATTAAATAATACATAACAATTAGTATTGTTATAATTGTACAGTAACTAGTGAAATATTATCCCTTGCTTATTTTGCTACTGTACTTTCTCATTTTCAGTTAACTGTGTTACTATCAATATTTTGTTTCCTGTATGGTTAACCATGAGTTTTTACATTTAAAAAAATACTTAGTTGGCTCCTGACCAGTTAGTGTTCAGTGACTTCCAGAAGTGTTTTTTGTCATTTTCTTTCAAAAACAGTGCATACAAATTTGACTTGCTCGATAAAATACAATGAACATTGAGTTATATTGGTTAAACTAGAGAGGTATTATCACTTTAAATATTTTTTTATTAAAGCGTAAAATATCACAATTTTTTCTTTTGGCGAGTGACCACATGTTCTATCAAATAAAGTTGCTCTGTTAATTCTTGGTATTATCCAAAAGTGTACAAACATACTTAATTTGTCAGTTACATGGTTGACAAATTAAGCTGCTAACATACTTTTTAAGAAAAATATCTAAAAAGAGGCTACCTTGAGTTAGCTAAATGTATTACATTTTTGGGCATTTTATAAGATTATATTTGTATTTTGAGGATATACTATTCCAAATGTACCTCCAATTATAGAATGACCCACCCTGTGGTGGATCACATGTGTCTGGATATGTAGAAGATATGCAAGTTTGAACATTATATAAGAGTTTCACAACATTGTATAGTTTTTGTAAATGTTCTATTTTTTTTTTTTTTTTATTGAAATATGTTCTCTACATTCAGACAAAACAAATTTGTTTCTTATATTTTATGTTCAAAATTCTTTATTCATGCGTTTATGAGTACAGTGTGTCATTAATATTTCCAGTCTATTTATTTCCCCCTAAAAAGACAGACTGTAAATTGAAATGCCTATACCTGCTAAAAGTGAATTTTGTCAATGGTTAGAAGTGCATTTGCATACAACTCATTTCAAAACTGACAGACATACTGTAGACTGAAAGCCACAAAACTCTGATTGTGAGTTCGTGGGGTATTTAAGAAGCAACATTGTTTTAATTACCTCAGTACTGACAACTGTGGCAAGATGAGTGAAACCTGACACAAAGCTTGTGGCTTCATATGGGTGTTTTATTTTAAATAAAAGACAACATCAATAAATTGATAATAATAAAATTCCCAAAAGGTTAATGGTGGCTCCTTGGCCCACCCCTTAACAGCACTGCTCTTACAACCCCTATTAGTTATCGCAGAATATCCCCATGGACACTTATTTTCCAATTTTTTATATTTTATATTCTCATAATGTTCAATAAATGCCTTTCTGCGGCCTCACACAACATCCACTATGTCTGTCTTCACCCACCCCACCACATCACATCACTCTACTCTTAGTTTGGAACGTTGGCAGGAGTTGATATGCTGCCAGGATTGTTTTCTGAAAATCAATAGCAAACATGTAAATTAATAATTTCTTCTCTCCCTGGGTAGCACAGATATGAATAAATCTGTATGTCAGAAGGATATGTAATTTTATCTTAAAAGTTAACCATATTGTTTTGTGGAGGTCACATTGCAGTGGGGTGGAGTGCTAGATTGAGGTACAGAATCATTATATTATAAAGCCTCCTGGGAGTTAAAGGCAGTAGTCTTGAAATCTATATAAAAAAAAAGAGAGAAACAAAAGTGCAATGATTTATAGTTATAGCGTGGCGATGTGGCTCTTTCAGAATATAATATGATAATAGAGTATTTCATGATAATATAAGAAAAGGGTAATGAAATATGGCTGGTGACATATTCTGGATATAAATTTACTTCAGATCACTACGCACATACGTGCAAACGTACGGGCGGACAGACGGACATATGGACGGATGGACAGATAGAATTTTGTAGGGTTATTCAGTGTAGGAATTAGAGTGCCTTTACACACATGTAATGTTTGTTTGAAAGCCAGCTCTTGATAACATGAGAGACTCTTCCATACTCAAAACCCTCAAACAGAGAGATTGAAAGGTGAGAGGCTACAAAGCCTGTCTGGCATGTGCACCAAGCCACTTCCTTGACTCTTCTTTATTACCCTCCTTTAGCATGAGAGAAAAAAGGAAGAGGAAAGCATAAGAGAGAAAGAGAGGGAAAGGACAGAGAGATGGACAGAGAGGGCAGAAAGTAGAACCATCACGCTGTGAGTTTTGTCACCTATTAGAGAAGGAAAAATGTCTTCATCCCCTTGCTCTGCTTGAAGGGATGAGGAGGGCCAATGCACCATAATGATCAATGGATACAACAGCAGATGATATCATAGTGCCTCTAATTGAAACATCCCTTCAGGGACACCTGTGGGGGTCCTGTTTCACTCATTCAAACCCCCGTCTGACATACACATGTCCTTATTGAGGACTTTTGTAACAGAAAGTGTTGTTATCTGTGATTTTCACAAGTCCTGTCAATTTACCCTGATGCATATTTATGCTACTCTGTACAATAACAAAGGATGATGAGCAAATTGCTAATATTATTTATGTGGTGAGTCTTTGCTGAGGGAATGACTGGGTTTTTAAGATTTAATAATTAAGATGTTTTGATGCATCTTCGTGATGCTTTATATTAATGGTCTCGATATTGATTCTAAAAATCCCAAGATCGATTAGAGAAAATCACTTTCCGCACTAAGAGACCAAAAATGTCTATGATTAGCCACTGGCTGGTAAATGTACAGATTTCACTCACCAGTGTTTGAGTAGTATTGTGGTGAGTAATGTTTGGTTTTACTCATTCTATGTGTCCAATGACAAGAACCACACAACCTATTTGTCATTGAATTATGTCTCTTTCAAAAACCTTTGTGTTGTTTACAGTCAGTTGTTAATAAAAAACAACAAAAATGAAAAATTGAATTCAAATCACACATAGTACGGATCGTCAAAGTGTGCTTATTTTCAGTCGATTTATACAGAAATGCCTGTTTTCTTAAAGAGACAGTACCAGGTTTTAGTACCTGTTTAACAAATCAATGCAAATACTTGTAAATAGTACAAAATATTTGTATCAGAAGTATCAAATAAAATGTATGCAGTATAATATCATATTTATTGATGGAATACATAATTGTTTAATTTAAAAAAAAAAAGCTAAAATGTAAATAAAATGATGAAAAACTAATCAAATATCATTAGTTAAAAAAAAAGTTTTGAAACAATTACTCATTCTTTATTATAATTTTTACATTTTTTACACATTCAATAATAATAATAAAGTCACCAAAACTATGGAATAACATAAATGGAACTATGGGAATTATGTTGTGACTAAACAAAACAAACAGTTTTAAACAGTATTGAAGGAGTTCCCATCTATGTTGGGACATTATTGGCTTCTTTTCTTTATTATTTGGTCCAAGTCATTAATTTCAAAAACTTTTTTATTTATGCTAAATTTAAGTTTTATAATGAAATAAATTAATATGGGGACTTTATTATATTTTTGTCTACAAAACGAATTTCAAACATTTAAGCATATACCTTCAGATCAAAAGATTTATATAAATCTTTTGATCTGAAGGTATATGTTTAATTCAAAAAAAAATAAACAAATTTATATATATATAATTATAATATATATATAATTTGTTTATTTTTTTTTATAAACATACTGAGTTATAAGGTCACCTGCATTGATATTGAATCAAAATAGGAATCGAATCGAGAGTTTGCGAATCGTAATCAAATCAAATCGGGAAATATGTTACCCAGCTCTATTTGACAAATCATTATACTTTCACTAAAACATTTTAGCCATTGTTCTCCCAAAAATTTAAATCTGTCATTATTCAATAAACCTACAGTAGAATGCAGATCAAATAAAGTGACTACAGCTGAGTTTTGGAGTCATGCCATTTGGTCAAGAGACATGCTAGGACTAATAATGTTTAATTTTAGTAATGTCCAACCATATTTTATTTGACTACAAAGAACAGGAGTTGATAAATAATTTGATTAAATAACAACATCAATTTCAGTCTTTTCATTACACAAAATGATTGTATGGCAGAGTGCGAAATATTTTTGTTAGCCTACCAGCCAAGGTGGCTGGCAGATTAAAAAATTACCAGCCTGTGAGAAATTGAAATAAATTGTACATTCTGTCTTTAGTTTGACATCTAACTCTGTATGTATGTGTACGAATCACAGAATCACACCACACGCACGAAGAGTCCTTGACCTTCATAGATGCTGTTAGTTTCTCTTGTCTTATTGTCTTTTGGAATGGTCTGTGCTCCAACGAGCACATACTCCTTTCTTTGAGCTAAATATCTCAGTTGGACATAACAAATATCTAGGACTGCTTGACCTCATATGATTACCATTCCCATACTATTCCGGTCAACATTTATTCTCCTTGGCTGTCTCGCAAGACTTGTTATCACATTGGTTGTTGTGATAACACTATTGGTTGTTGGTTGTTCTTTGTTCTATGAAAGGTATAAATATTATGCTTGCTGTAATAAACTTTGAGTAGATTGAATAGAAGCAACTGTGTGTTGTCGTTCTTTCTTCTCCCTTCATGAAGTCTTCAGATACGCAGACTCCCGACTGCACTTACCTGGGCATGCACAGAAAGGGGCCAAGGAATTTTTGATGGTAGAAGTGTTGTGTGCTAAACTTCAACAAGATCAAAGTTTTATTCCTAACACAGCCAGTCAGATTTCTTACCAGATTATATTCATATTGCATTCTCACATTGTACAGGCATGTAAGACAAATAAACAATACTGTAAATTTGAGAGTTAATTGCCTTTTAAAAGAGTCATGTTATTTTATTATTCATAATGTGTTTTTTAAATTAGCTTTGAATGTCATATGACCAACCAGTCAGTCTCATTATGAGCCTTAAGAACACATATCAAAGTAACAGTTCTTGATTTATGTTGAGTGTCGTGAGCCAATCAGAAGTGACTTTTCAGAGTCACATGGTCGACTGGTCTGTCCCTTTTCAAAGTTGATTTACGATCCTTTGTGTGAAGAATCTTGGAACTTCTATCAGAAATAATTGCAGACTAGAGTGAAATTTAAGATGACATTTATTTGATGAATATAATACAGAAAGGTAATGACTCTCTTTGGTGTAGGCCTCGTCTGGTGGTCCGAAGAAGTTGTACTCGGAACTGTCATATCCTGCCGGAGATAGGAGGCAGAGGCAAGGAGCCTACCCCCAAAAGAGAGAGAATGTAGAATACCATCCCCAAAAGAGATGATCCAGTCGGGTACGAGCCAGGTCTTGTGTTCATTCTGGAGAAGAGGGAAGAGAAAAGAGATGTGAACACCTACATTTGACATAAAATGTGCAATATCTCTGGCATGGTTGTGCAATAGGAAAAGCCATACAATAGGGAAAGCCGTGCGTTTTTCAATTTTTTTTTTCAATTTTTTTAGAGTTTGATTTTTTCCTAGTGTATTTTTTTTAAAATATTTCTCTCCATTCTCCTTGAGTTCGATTTTTTCCTTGTCCATTATTTTTCTCCATTCTCCTTGAGTTTTTTTTTTTTTTCTTGTGAATTTTTTATTACTTTTTTTCTCCTCTCCATTCTCCTGGAGTTTTTTTTTTCCTTGTGGATTTTTATTTTTTTTCTGAAGCATTGATCAGCACCAACTGTTCTGGTTCCAGCTTTACATCCTGAAGATATATAGCACTTTATATTTTGTGAGTGTTTGCAAAATCGCCTTTCCAAATGTGCTTGATAGCTGATTCCACGGCCAATGCAGCTAAAGTTACCATTGTATCTGATTATATTCACGGAGACCAGATATAAATATATATATTCAAACAGATACGGCTGAACTCCGGTATTTACGCTGTCAGTCACATAGTTGCTGATTTGTTGATGATGTAGTGTCCGAAGCACGAGCTGTAAAGGCACTGCCCAATGCCGGAAAGGGGGCGGGGAGCAGCAGATAATTTGCATTTAAAGAGACACACGAAATCACAGGTTTTTGATTCTGCCCAAAAAGAGACATTTACAACGTGGTATAATAAATGATCCGTGGGGTATTCTGAGATGAAGCTTCACAGAAGCATTCTGGAGACACCTGAGACTTATATTACATCGTGTAAAAGGGGCATAATAATTCTCCTTTAATGGTAACAAGATGATATAATGAGCTTGACTAGGTACAGGTTTTATCCAATGATTGCCAGACCTACTTACTTGCTGCTAAAATTTAACGTCCCTGACAATGCACGTTAAAAAGTGAACGGCATCATATCGAAATGCTTTGATACTAGGGATGGGAAGATTAACCGATATGTATCGATACGCGGTCATGCGCGTGCACGATGCGAGTGCATCGGTAGAGCAGCAGAGGATGAATTAAATTTTGGAAGCAAATCGAGATGCATCGGTTTTTGCGAGATGCATCGGTTTTTCCGAGATACAGCTTATCCTTTTAATACAGAATGTATTTCTTTATTTATTAACAAGTGTTGTCAACTTGTTTTTGGCACATAATTTAATCGACCTACATAAAGTAGGCCTCAGCAACGGACTCTGCGGATGTGTAGTGTACACTACAACTCAATGTATCAGCTGCGCGGATGAAGCCAGTGATGCCTCAAAGGTAGTTGTCGGGAAGCGCGAGGAGTAAGCAAAACAAACATGTCGGATGCCGAGAAAATTTATCCTCCACTGAGTTTTAAATCTAAAGTTTGGAAACACTATGGATTTTACAAGAAAGACGGACGACTTGACAAGACAGATGCAATTTGTAAATTGTGCCGCGCATCTGTAAAATACACGGGCAGTACTGACTAATCTGATATCTCACTTGAAGCGGCGCCACGGTGTTGTTGTGGAGGAAGCATCTGCCAGTGCCCCTGCATCCCCTGCCTCCTGCTCTGATTCACCTGTAGCTACCAGCTCCAAAAGTGGTAAGAAATAATATGTGCCATGTGTTCTAAAATGGCCCTCTACTGTAAACCGACACTCAGGCTCTGAGAGAAAAGCCAGTTTGTAAAAAAGTCTTGGTTTTACTTGGTTAATAAATAATCAAACTCATTCAATGGCACCGCATCCTCTTTCACATCACCACATAAACTTGATCTAATTAGCTAGTGATGAAGTATCGCATCGTATCGTGATATGACTGTGAATCGTATCGTATTGCATCGCAAAATGCCACACATGTATCGTTAATATATCGGATCGGATACTTTGTATCGAGATGCATATTGGATCGGCATTATACCTTAGATGCCCAACCCTATTTGATACTTAAAAGTAATGTAGTTGGGCTGACATGACTGTTAGACTCATGAGCTTTGAAATTTGGAACATTGATAAAGCCCCAAGTGCTTGCAGATCCCCATAGATTGAAACGTGGTCCGAACAAAGATGAGTGAATGATTTATGAAGACATACCATACAAATTTCTGCACTTTAATGATGCTTGAATGAGTAATAAAACGTAAATATGCAGTGAAATAAGAATTACTAACTGTATGACCTTATCATATGGCGATATGTATTACGTTGGTAATTGAATGATCTGATGAATGAGGGAATGCAGTGCGGAGCCTGCCGCTAGGTGTCAGAGGTGCGCCACATCAGTGGTCGCTCAGGTAAGGAACACCACTCGAAATGTCGTACCGAGCTAAATAAATGTATTTCACCAAGGACCCTTTCGCAAGACTTTAGTGAAGGCTGTATTAAACTGTGGGGCCATGCTCCCTCAGAGTGCCTACAGCATGAATTCTGTCTTTCCTAGTGAGTAGGGCATAGGGATGATAAACTGTATTGGAAAGCATCCACTACGTGATTAGAGCGAAGGCGAACAGGGATATCTTACTGAGTGGTGATGGGACCCCATACAATAAGCACTGACTGTACATTATGATATTCCTGATTAATGATCTTAATTCCCCGATGGGGAACACTCGGACATGCAACACGGTGAATGACATGCGAGTGAACGCTGTGAACGCGTGATTGCCTGCACTATGAGGGCGAATGCGCTGTTGACATGGAATACTGGCTTTTGATATTAATGTGGATGCGTTATGATGAACAGACAGCATGACAACAGAAGGCCTAGACCCATGACTAAATCAAAATGCATTTGATGGATATGATAAGAACAGCTGCTGCCTGAGCCGATGAATTTGACGGACTTGGCGATCCTTCCGCGCCGAGTTGTGCATACCAATTGGGGATGCGGTAGCTCGATTGAGGGAGATCTCCTAGGTGAATGAGACATGGATGAAGATCCGGGTTTGCTGGTTGTTTACTCCCCATGGGTTTGATGTGGGCAGAAGTTGAGATGAAGTGATTATATTGTTGGAAAGAGAAGGCAGGCTTCCTGTACACTGGTTCTCCTGTGGCCTGGAGAGGTTAGAACATGTATATTATGATTCCAGGAGGGCACAATCACACTGAGAAACCAGAAATTTGCAGATGTGCGTTGCATGAGGACTGCTGCTACTGGATGAGAGGTACGGAGCAGTGAATAAGTCTGTGTCCATTCTGGATGTTAACTTGTCAGATAGCGAATTGTTGACTCAACGTCAGACAGTGCTATAGAATGATGTTGCCATGATAGCACACTGAAACAGCAATGTGATAAATTGTGAGCAGACTTATAAAGCAACAGCTTACATGTGATTGGCTGGGAATTACCCAGCTAATTGTGCGATGATGTACAGCTGCTTGTCTTCCTGCTAGAAATACGCTGCGCTTACATTTACTGCTCAAAAATAGTGCATGTTTAGTCATGAACTTTGTGTAGCACATTGGTTTATGTTGGAGATCAAAACAGAGTATGTTCTGAGTCTATCTTGGGAATTCCAGGGAGTGTGTTCTCTGTCTTTTATTGCCCATAACCTTTGCACTTAGGGCCTCTTAGAGAAAGGTTCTCAAATCATGTGCTATCTGGACACGTTTCTTTGGTTAGTTTTATTGGCCAGATGTGAGACTTGTTGGTGCCTTAGTCTTTTAATTTATGACATTGAGGAATTCCTGGATTAAAAGTTTGGGTTTTCTAGATACAAGTAATATTGCTGCAATTCTTCTGCATCTAATATCCTTCAACCTCATGAAGAAACTAAAGAGAGACTTCTCTGTGAAGCTGTAGTTATATTTTATAACTGGAGTGGTGGTGGTGTAGTGGTCTAATGCACATAACTGGTAAACTGGTAATCAGAAGGTTGCTGGTTCGATCCCCACAGCCACCACCATTGTGTCCTTGAGCAAGGCACTTAACTCCAGGTTGCTCCGGGGGGATTGTCCCTGTAATAAGTGCACTGTAAGTCGCTTTGGATGAAAGCGTCTGCTAAATGCATAAATGTAAATATTTTATTTTCTCATTTTACCCTAATTTTCTCCTCTTTCTTATCTCAACTCTGACATTTATGAGGAGTGACATGAGAAATGCTAGACTCCATATGGAGGTTATTTTTCACCACACCATTGGCCCACAACAACCACCGCTCACTCAGTTACACACAGCAGAGAAAGCGGTTGGGACATAATTGGCACAACAGCACGTTCCTGCCAATGCAATGTTCTCAGAGTGTTGTTTGCGATCGAAATGTGGTGTACCAAACCATTTTGTCTCCTGGCTGGTGCGGGGAATGAATGATGCCAAAAAGTAGATTGGAAAAAGGGTTGCAAAAAGATGTAGCTCAACATTGATACTCTGAAAACAAATAAAGACAGAAGCACAGAATTTGTTGTAGCATTTAATGCGAATTTGGAAAATTATCAGGGGTGGAAAGAGAAATTAAAAATCATACTCAAGTAGAAGTACTGTTACATCCCAAAAAATTGAGTAGCGTAAAAGTAGCTGTCTGTGGCAGCGGGGGCGTGGTCAAGCGCCCGTCCGGGAGTGAAAAGCGGTAAGGGCGCTCACACCTGAGCTAAATTATGTCTAACACCTGTCTCTAATTGCAGTAGCGTGAGGAGAGCGGATAAAAAGCCAGCAGCCACAGAGCATGGAGAGAGAGCCTGACACAAAGCAAAGAATAGTTGTGTGTGATACAAGTAAAATTAACTGTAATAATAAAGCTTACCCCTTAAGCGGACATCTGTTTCCGTCCCTTCCTTGGTCCACTTCACACTGTCCTAAAAACTTCTCAAGCAAGAGTAAAATATTAGCTCATTTAAAAGTACTCATGAGTAGTGAGTACTGAGTTGTAAAACCTATTCCCCATTATAATGAACACTGTATGCTAAATGTTTAAATACATCACTTATCTATGATAAACACTACATGACTCTGATTCCAAAAAATAAAAGAGAGACATGACAACAGAAATTAAAATATTAAAAAGTTATTTTAAATCATATTGTATGAAACAATTACATTAAAATCAGTTTATGTGTAGGGTCTAAATTGCCCTTAATGCCGACAGAACATTATTGTTTTGCACAAAACATGTTCAAACAATGCAAGGAATGCAAAAAAATACTAAATAAGCAGGATCACTTGGCACGTCATGTCCTACATAACAGAGGGTGTAGAGCAGGCATGGGAAAAGTTGTTTGGTACAGGGCCTACATCACGCTTAAAAAGGAATAATTCATCCCAAAATTAAAATGCTCTCATCATTTACTAATTTACCCTCATGCCATCCTGGATGTGTATGACTTTCTATCTTCTGCAAAACACAAATTAAGATTTTTAGAAGCTCTTTTGGTCCAAACAATGAAAGTGAATCAGTGCTAAAATATTGAAGCTCCACAAATCACATAAATCAGTATAAAAGCAGTCTAATCCATGTACCTCCAGTGGTTTAACCCATGTCTTCAGAAGAGATATGATAGATGTGGTGAGAAACAGATAAATATTTAATTCCTTTTGTACTATTAATTCTCCTCCCTGCTCAGTCAATCAAAATTTTAACTTTCTCTTTCTTCTTGTGTTTTTGGTGATTCAAATTCTTCATGCATATCGCCACCTACTGGGCAGAGAGATGAATTTCTAGCAAAGATTTACTTAAATATTGTAAAAAAAATTCACACCCACACCGTATCAATTCGTATCAATTCTGAATTCTTTGATTAAACCACTGGGGTTGTATGTATTACTTTTATGCTGCTTTTATGTGATTTTTGGAGCATCAACATTTTGGCACACCTTCACTTACATTGAATGGACCTACAGAGCTGAAATATTCTTCTTTTGAGATAAAATGTACAATTTTGATTTAGTTATCTTTGAAGCCAAGAAATAGTTGTTCTCATTCTAAAGTTCATCTTTCTAAAGTTTGTGACTGGTGGAATGTTCTGCTGAAGTATTGCTCTGCCAATGTTGATCTTTATAACGGCTAAACATAATTTTAAATTATTTTATCATCTCTACTTTATTGGTAATTTATTATACCAATTAACACACTCTCTACATCAGGGGTCATTATTATTAAAAAACGAACAATATTTGTAAAAAATATTATTATAAAAAATACCACTGTTTTATTCTATTACATTAATACATCTAAAGCTACTCATATTCGGCCAAATGTAGTGAGTGGTTTTCTTGTTTCCTTGTTATTGTTGTTTGATTATTGATTAATAGCCTTTATATGACATAGCCTACTAGACTGCTCAGTTCGGTTACATGTACATTTCAAGTCCAACATTTTGATGAAAATACACTTTTTGTCCAACGTATAAATTCAAGTTTACATTAATGCCTCACCAAGACGGGCATTGGTGGAATTATATAGTGTATTTGAAAATTTAGGCCCAAACACGCATTAGCGCACAAACATTAGCCGCCTGTAAATCAAACCGCGCGCAGCTACAGACGTCAGGATTTCATATAGATCAACCAACCAGTGGTGCTCTTGCTATCGCGATTAATGTAATGAACACCCCTGTTCTAGATGTAGAGCATAGGCTAAATATAGAAAACTACTCTGAAATTTGATCAAGGACATCTCTCTTTTTTCAGATAAACATATATCTTCACTATGATGCTGCGCTGCTAAGCGCTACGGGGAACAACAAATAACAAAATTTCCCTAAATATTAATCTATACATAATTTCTCCCAAAACAATACTACAAATACCAAATATTTACAAGGACTCAACTAAATAACAACTAGAGCCACTTTTCCGAAATCGGGCCGAACGGTTCTGAGCACGGTGAGAAACGGTTCCAGGAGCATTTCCACTCGGCACAGCACGATTGCAAACTGTTTTCAGCTCAGATTTCTCGGCACAGTTAGCTAACCGTACGCAACTATGCTCAACAGTGCTGATGGAATAGCTTTAATAAGTGGCAACTCACTATTGTCAATTTCAATGCCAAGGTAACTCATTTGTTTCTAGGTAGCTGGCAGAGTATGGTGAATGGTGAGGTTAATACAATTTTAAAATAGTGCATGTTTGGTGTATTTTCATGATTTTATGATTATTTATGATTTTATAATTTAATTAGTATAGTACATTATTTTTCTACATGCCTTTTTCGTCAGGGAGGTAGATTACCCCAGCTAACTCATTTAAACTCATATAACATATCATTATATTACTCTATAATATTTTGTCAATAAATATCCTTTTTAGCTTGTATGGAAACTTTTACCTTTCTGTGTATCCGGTAGAATGTAAAACCCCAAAAGAACCCCCTTCTTTTCTTTGCTTTCATTTTTGTGACATGGGACATGTCTTTCCTGTGTTTTAGCAGAATAAAAACCAGGGGAAAAAAGCAGTGCTAAAAAGTGGAATATGGAATCATCCTCCATTGCGCACTTGCTCCAGTGTTTACCTCTCAAGCCTTCCCCAACAGATGGGTCTGTTACATACATTTTCCTGATTTTTACACCACACAGTGGAAAAAGAACCCATAACCACAACAACTGGCCTGGATTGGAACGGGACGGGATTGCAATGAGAACCATTCATTCCAATAATGCAAAAGCAGCTTAGGTGTTCTAGGTTGAACCATTACCACTCAAAGAACCCTCAAAAAGAGATTCTTTGTAGCTCCAAGAGGTTCTTGGCATCTTAAAAGTTTTCACAGAAGCTTTTAAAATGTGCCTTCCATAATATTTAAATCAACAAAATGTTCTGAAACACCTATCCCTCTTGGATTTTTATGAAGAAGGCCTGACTGAATGACCCTCTTCGACTGGTTACTTTAATAAACTTGTTTCTAATGACTCTATTCAAAAAGGTCCTAACAAGCACTTCTATGATTACCCCAACACTAAAGACCCTCTATGAGTGCCACATGCCTGCTTTTAAAGAGTGCGAAAGCAGATCTCTTTGTCAATAAATCTAATTTACAGAAATAAAATATTATTTTCACATCTCCCTCCTCTAGTTGCAGTAAACCTAAATTTGACCTGTTGAAGTGCTGATAGGTTTGTTCGATCGAATATGTACATAATGTTCCCGGAAGGCCACCACAACCACACAGACCAAACTCTATTATCAATTAGAATTCATGTATGTATATTAAATATGAATGCATTTTTACTGTAGATAAATTATTGATTTGTATAGTAATGTAATTATGCATTACATTGCTGGACGTTGGTCAGAAATTGATATGTTATGAGAAGGATATTAATATTTCAGAGAATGAAAAAAATCCCATAGGTCAGTCCAAAGTTATGCTGATCAGGATACATTAACATTTACATCTAGTGGTTTCAAGTATTAAGGGGAAAAGAAAACAATTATGGATATTAAATATGTAAGTGACAAGTGTTGCTCAATACTGCTCTTGGAGTTCCCCAGCACTGCACTTTTTGGATGTCTCCCTTGTCTAACATACCAGATTCAACTCACTGTCTCATTAGTAGATTGCTCCAAGACCTCAGTAGGGTGTCACATTAATGAGACATTTAAAATTATAGAGTGGTGGCATAGTGGCGTAGTGGGCTAAAGCACATAACTGTTAATCAGATGGTCGCTGGTTTAATCCCCACAGCCACCGCCATTGTGTCCTTGAGCAAGGTAAAATGACTCCAGGTTGCTCCGGGGGGATTGTCCCTGTAATAAGTGCACTGTAAGTCGCTTTGGATAAAAGCATCTGACAAATGTATAAATGTAAATGTAAATGCAAAATGTGCAATGCACAGGCTTCCTGTCACGTTTATGTGTGTTTTGTTCATATTTGTAATAATGTTTTTGATGTAATGTCTTTTATTTTGAAATTACTTTAACTCCTGTTTCTGGTCATGTGTGTTAGTCATGTGGTTTCCTGTTTCCCTCGTGTTTTATGTGTCATGTTCTTATTGGTTCTTAGTTTATTAGTCTTGTTATCTTGTTTATCAGTTCAGTTCTGTCATTGGACCCTATGTTTTTAGTTAAGTCTTGTCATTGGTGGTTTTGTTATCTTGTTAACCCTAGTCTATGTATTTAAGCATCATGTTTGCCTTTATCTTTGATTGAGTATTGTTATTGTATTATCCTAAAATGTTGTGTCATAGTCTTTGTTTTTATTAATCAAGTTCAGTCAAGTTGTAGTCCATTCCTGTTAGGTTTTGTTTTGTTTCTTTCATATTTTTTGGATACACTTGGTCAATAAACTGCACTTAGGTTCTCACTACATCATCTTTGCTTGCTCCTGTCCTGCTCTGCCTGCCCCAACATTACAGAACAAACCGACAAATTGAACCCAGCAGTTAAACTTCTGCGGTTACACAAGGGAACTTGTTCCATCGAGGAATATGTGGAGGAATTCTGTGAGCTATCAAGTGGACTTTAATGGTATTTCCCTCAAAGATATTTTTCAGGTGGGCTTAAATGAGCCAGTCTGCTGCCCGAGCATTCCCCGGCTCTGCTGTCCCCGCCATGGTTTCCAATGCCCTCTGGCCCCACATGGTCTCCAGCCCCATCTGATTTCCAAACCCCCTGCCCCACCCAGGTCCTTATTGAACTCCTGTTTTTGTTTATTGTTGGGTGTCGTGAGCCACCTGTAGAGGGTGGGGATCTGTCACATTTCTGTGGTCTTGTTCATAGTTTTAATGTTTTTGATTTCATGTCTTATTTTGAAATTAGTTTACCTCCAGTTTCTGGTCAAGTGTGTTTGTCATGTTGATTCCTGTTTCCCTCATGTTTTATGTGTTTTGTTGTTCTTGGTTTATTAGTGTTGTTGTTCAGTTCTGACATTGGTCCCTATTAGCTCCTCAGTCTTGCCATTGGTGGTTTTGTAATCTTGTTAACACTAGTCTATGTATTTAACCCTCATGTTTGCCTTTTTTGTCCTTGGTCGAGTATTGTGATTGTATTATCCTGAAATGTTGTGTCATAGTCTTTTTTTATTAGTTAAGTTCAGACAAGTCATATTCTGTTTAGGTTGTTTTACTTTTTTTGATACACTTAGTCAAACTGCACTTGGGTTTTCACTACCTCACCGTCTTCGCTTGCTCCTGTCCTGCTCTGCCTGCCCCAACGTTACACTTCCCTGGGATCAGGGTTGAGAAACACTGCAACAGACAATCTTTACTTTGCTGAAGGCTGAAAGATACCATGGAAAGTCATATGGAATATTTATTTAAGAGAACATGTTTACACAGACTTAATGAGGAGAATTTTTTACTGCTCGGAAGTTGCTACATCATGCTCGGGAGGCTTCATTTAAGTGTTTACATTGTCTCAGATGTTTCTCCTAAAATTTCAAAGGAGAACTTCAGTGCAAATATAAAACAAATGAGACAATTGTTGACACAGTATTAGTAACGCTAAAAAAATGTATGTGTATAGCATGGCTCAGAAAATTTTGTCTTGGAAGAATATGAGTCTGAGCTGGATAGTTCACCCAAAAATGAAAATACTGTACATGAGTCAAACGTATCATAGAAGCAACACAAAATGATTTGTTTGCTTCAGCAATTGCACTTTTCATATGGCAGGGAGGCAGGTCTCATTGATTTAAAACTTGATAGAACATGAAACTTAACAATTTGTTTCCTTTACAAAAAGCTTCACTATGATGCTGCGCTGCTAAGCGCTACGGGGAACAACTCTAGCTGTGAACCGAGCTGAAATAGTGTGTGTAACACGTCAATGAACATTGACCGGAATTTATAGCCTCGGCTGATGTAATCATTAGATGCACCTGCGGCCAGGCTATAAATGGATACGTCACCAGGTGTCATCAGAAACTCTTTTTTCAGAGCGATTCTGTTTCTGTGTGTTTCACAAACCCTGTCAAAACTTTATTTCCTCTGTTAGGAGTTAGAATCAGTTGCAGTGAACGTTGTTCTAATTTCTCTTCTGTTTAGAAAATATATATATATTTCTAAAAAAGAAAGAAAAAAAAGAGAGAATGACTGAAAGCTGCAAACGGTGCGTGTTCCCCTCTTCTCGCTCTATAGCTGAAGACGACACACATCAGTTTTTGCTGTTTGTTTGGGAGCACGCTGCTCTCGCGTTGCAGCAGGGCGGGTGCGAGCACTGCGATTTGCTTTAACAGTCAAAGTGCTTTGCGCTCGCCTCGCTTGCTTCCGGGAGTCAGC
Source organism: Xyrauchen texanus (assembly GCF_025860055.1). Taxonomy (NCBI): domain Eukaryota; kingdom Metazoa; phylum Chordata; class Actinopteri; order Cypriniformes; family Catostomidae; genus Xyrauchen; species Xyrauchen texanus. Next base: position 49,248,027 of record NC_068276.1, read on the forward strand.
ACTCACGAAAAAAAAAAAGATCGTTCATGGGGCTCTTGCATGGATTTGGGTGAGGAGCAAGAGACGGGTTGTTCCCTTTTTCTCACTTTCTCCCCAAACCCAGCTGGTCCTTCACATAATCTCGAAGCGCGTTCCGACGCTTCTTCGGATCATGAGGTGGATCGCGATTCTCTTCCCGCCTCCGAGCTTTCCGTCCGCGATAGAAAATCTACGGAGGAATTGCTCGATGTTGTTACTCGTGTGGTTGCCAGATTGGACTGGCCACGCGAAAAAGAGACCCCCAAACGCTCCAAATTAGAGGATAGATTTTATCTTCCAGTCTAAGAAAGGGAACGCCTCATGGGTCCCTTCCCTTCTTTGATAACCTCCATGAAGAGCTTTTTCGCTCATGGAGAACCCCTAAAAAAAATAAAAAATAAATAAAAAATATATATATATATATTTTCTTCCCGTGTTCACATACCCTCGACGTCATTATATTCGACTATCGTGGGTGCTGAGGCACGGGGGTATTCAGTGATGCCGCCGGTCGAAGAGACGCTTGCGGGCTATCTCTCGCCCGGCTCGGCATCGTCACTTAAGAAGCCCTCTCTCCCCTCAAAACCTTGTAGGACAACCTCCACTTTAGTGGGAAGGGCTTATCAAGCAGCAGGCCAGGCTGGTGCTGCTCTGCACACTATGCTGTTTTACAGGCGTACCAGGCTGACCTCCTGGACGACCTGAGTGTGGGTTCTGCGCTTGACGAGCAAGCCTCAGACCCGCCTCGGTCCTGACTGAAGGGAGGCTCAAAAGCAAAGCGTGGCGAGTCGTGCTCCTCCTCCCAGGGATTGGGGACAGTCTCGTTGCCCTCGCCAGCCCCCGAAGCAAGACCTCAGGACTATAAATTCTAGTAAGAGAAAACCCTGACGGTCTTGTGCCTAGATTAGGGGGTAGCTCCCCTCGGGACGGGGCGCGTGCTTCACTTCACCCCTCCCGGTACCCCCTCGAAGCCCCTCCATTCCCGCCACCTCTTTGTGTTTCGGGTTGCAGAGGCTTCCGTCAAAATTGGGTGTTTTCGCTGTTCCTGCATTTTATTCAGGACGCGAAACACTCGACAACCCCTCAACAGGAAGTGTTAAAATATAATACCCATCTCAGAGATCCTGGCAGCGTGGAAACTTCTGCCGGATATATTCTTTTCTGTGGGTCTTATAAGGGCGTCAGGATTTAATTCACTCGCCGCTTTTCCGTGTTTCAACGGCGTGTTCTCACTACCGTGAACCGGATTTCTTTTTATGTAAAAAAAAAAAAAACTCAATCTCCTGGTTAAAGGGGCCATGGTATGTGTTCCCCTTCCAGAGAGAGAGTTAGGTTATTACACTAAATACTTCCCGTTTCCCATGGAGGGTGAGGGGTGGCGTCTGGCTTAGATCTTAAAGCTTGAACTACCCGTGGGTGTTCAAGTCCAAGATGATGCCTGTCAAGACGGTCGTGTCTCAAGCCCTACAACTCGTTTGGCTGGTCACCATCGATCTTATGACGCACTTCTATACTTCATTTAGAAGTTCTGCCACAACATGGAAAGTTCCTGAGGTTCACTTCCGGGGGCGAAGTCTTCCAGGGTCAGGTTCTTTCACTCAGCCTAGCCCTTTTTACCCACACATTCACAATGCATGATGTAGCGCTGGCTCCTTGCGACTCCGGGGCATCTGCATTCTGAATTATGTAGAGGACTGGCTGATCCTAGCACAGTTCCAGGAACTGGTAGTTCAGCACAGGGACATCATCTTAGCTCATCTGTTTCTCTGGGGTTGAGGCTCAACGCCAAGAAAAGCGTCCTCTCTCCCACTCAGAACACTGTCTATCGGGGCATCGTATGGAGTTCAATCACAATGCGGGCACAACTGTCTCCCACTAGGATTGAGTCCATTCAGATCACCCTGAGCAAAGTCAGGCTAGGTCAAGGTTGCACTGTTATCAGTATCAACGATTTCCAGGTCTCAGGGCGAAGGCGTCCACGGTGATCCCTCTGGACCTTCTGCTCATGAGACCGTTTTTGTTGTGGCCAAAAGCCAGGGGATTTCTTCCAAGGGCCAAAACCCCTAGGCTAAAAAGGGTTACGCGCCTCAGGCTTTGTTCCGTTTCTATGTTGATCAGACCCCGGTTTTCTGCCTTGGGTCCCACTCTAGGTGCGTCTTGTTGTCGCGAACTGCTAACGACAGACGTCTCCCTGACGGGCAGGGTAGCGGCCTTAAGTGGTCGTCCAGCTTAAGGGGATAGGAGGGTCGTCAGCTCGGTTGTCACAGTCACTGTCTCGGGTTGATGGCTGTATTTCTGGCCCTGAAATACCTCCTCCTGAGGCTGCCATGTCTTGGTGCGGGTGGACAATACAGCGGTAGCCTCTTACATAAATCATCAAGGAGACCCACGTTCTTGTCAGCTGTATTTCTGACACGTCGGATTCTCCTTAGGGCCCAGGGTAAGCTCCTGTCACTCAGGTCAGTTATATCCCTGGATGCCCGTATACGGGAGCAGATTTACAGTCCAGACAGAAAATACCAACGGGGGAGTTAAGAACTCCACCCTAAGGTAGTAGTTGCGATAGGGTTCTCTTCGCACACATTCATCGAATTTTATGGGTTAGATGCTTTGCTACTCTCTTATGTCCTTGAGTCGACACCTCAGCTCATGCCTGAACAAGTTTGTGATGCGGCAGGCTGGTCCTCTCCGCACACATTCATCAAAATTGAATGGTTTAGATGTTTATGCTACTCTGGACTCTTATGTCCTTGAGTCGACATCTCAAGCTCATGTCTGAGACCTCTCGCATTACACAACCGTAGGGGTCCGGACAGCCCCAAGTGCAGCGGCGTGGGTATTGCGTTCCCCGTAGCGCTTAGCAGCGCAGCATCGCAGTGAAGCTTTTTGTAAAGGGAACGTCTCGGGTTACATGTGTAACCCTTGTTCCCTGAAAAAAAGTGGAACGAGATGCTGCACTGCTTTGCCGCACTGGGACGTCCCAGGACTGCTCTTCAAAAAGAAGTATCTGACGACACCTGGTGACGTATCCATTTATAGCCTGGCCGCAGGTGCATCTAATGATTACATCAGCCGAGGCTATAAATTCCGGTCAATGTTCATTGACGTGTTACACACACTATTTCAGCTCGGTTCACAGCTAGAGTTGTTCCCCGTAGCGCTTAGCAGCGCAGCATCTCGTTCCGCTTTTTTCAGGGAACAAGTGTTACACATGTAACCCGAGACGTTTTGCATCTCACATTTGCTTTATGTGACACTACCGATTAGATTTAGGTAGACGCCCCTACCCTAGGTTTCCTTGATTTAAAACCTGATATAGCATTAACCTTAACCTTATCTGTCAAATTTAACATTTTGTTGGCACCACACATTTGACATTTATCCTCAGAACTGCCACTATACATGTAAGGAATCACATGGAATCATGTTGCAAATATTTCACCAGTCATATAATTTTCATGAAATCAGGCTGGAATGTTAGCATCAGTCACCATTGACTTGCATTGCATATTTTTTCAAACAATAAAAGTCAATGATGGCTGAGGCTAGCATTTTTTAATTAACCTCTTTTGTGTTCCACAGTAGAAAGTCATACAGGATCGGAACAACATGAGCTTGAATGAATGACAGAATTTTCATTTTTGGGTCAACTTTCACTTAAAGCAAATGTTTTTTCTTTATTTAATCACATTGCTATCAAAGAGAAACATTTGAAATATTAAGATCTCATCTGTGATGTGATCTTAATCTGTGACATGTTTTGAGAGGAGAAGCTCACATCTGTCTCTGGCCGAGCAAAAGGGTTTAGGCAAACCCAAGCAAACACAAGCTCTCCTGCACACACACACACACACACACACACACACACACACACACACACACACATAAACACCAGCCTTCTATAATCTTCTTCTGTATCTTGGCATCCTATTTTGGAAAATAATGTTGGCAATTTAGGCAGGAGCTAAATGATGTGTAATGCTGCAGGTGTGTGTGTATGTGTGTGTGTGTGTGTGTGCATGCATGCGTGCTTGTGTTTGCTCTTTTGCCTGAACCCTTTTGCTCGGCTAGAGACAGATATGTGCTTCTGCTGACAGTGCTGATCTACAGTAAGGCAGCCTGGCTTCTCACCAAGCTATTACTTAAGTCATTGACATTTGCCATAATTGCCTGAGGGCAGTTTCCAGAGGAAGTATAGGGTTCTAACAGGATTAGATTAGAAAAATACAATTACCATTTCAGATTTAAAGAGAGTAATCGGAGAGGGAGTTTGACGTGAAGGAGAGGGGATGGAGCTCCACCAAGGAAGCCAAGGCGAAACTACAGGAAAAGATAATGCATTAAGGTGAGGAAGGTGTGGAAATGAAAGATGGAAGAGGGAAACAAATTGTGGCTGCGTGTCATGGATGACCACTCATTTTCGCCTCCTTTTTCTCATGGACTGCCAGTTGATCATGGCAGCTTGCCTGCTGAACCGGCAGAAATGGACTGTCAGGGCAGCTTGGAGATGTCAATTCAGAGATAATTACATATTGAGGCCTCAGAACCACAGTCGCATCATCCCTCTTTAATTGGTTCCTCCACCAGTTTATTGTCCCCGGCTGTAATGCTGATTGTTTAGAAAAATGTGTGTGAACAATTATGGGCAAGCCAAAAGAGGGTTGTAAAAGTGGTAAAGAATTAAATCAAGGATCCCCCATCCTGCTCAGGTCTCATCCTCACTAGTTAGAGGGAACTTGTATGTGAAAGGCTCTCTCTATCTTGGCTTTTCACATGGGGATACAGGCCATTGCAACTTCAAAGAACAACACTCTCTCTCTCTTCATTCGAAGGCTGTACTCAGGGGCTGCGCAGTCAGAGAGCATGAATGAACTTATTCACATATTCACTGCAATCTAATTAACTCTCTCCAATTATCTTAATTTGCATACGATTCAGATGAAAGGTGTGGTATTACCTGCAATAGTATATGAGTTGTGTATCATGAATCATGAATTAGTGTGAGTTATAGAGCCACAAGATGAATGCTTTTCAATTGCAAAATCGGTTTCTGTCCCTTAAGGTTTTAAGACACAGCCAAGCCATTGTGTTCAGATTTGCAGTTACTGCGGGTAGATGATTAAATGTCATACAGCATATCTCCAAGCACTGACTGCATCTTCTTTTCAAAGAGGAACTCTCTGAAGTTGCTTATACTCTGGACGACCTTGATGTCGATGTGAGTACCCCTTGAAGGGCAAGGCTCGCGCACCTATGATTTAGTCAAAGGCCTATCACAGACAATTTATCAAACTGAGATTAATTTTTCATACACAAATGATGGTCATGAATCAAGCCAGTCTACAGATACACCTTTCTGACCTTATCACTGACTCCTGCACATGTTTTGAAGGGTGGTATCTCTCAAAATTCATCTTAAAGTGTACTATTTCCTCAGAACTTTTTTCTTATTTTCCAGAAAGTTAATGGATTTTATCTGCACTCAGAGACCAAAGCAGTATGTCTGAAAATGTATCTACAGCCTCTGCAGTAGTGATGCTGAACTGCATTATGACAGCTCTTTTTATTAGACAAAATTAGTTCTCTAAAAGCTGTTCTATGACTTATATTGACATATATATCCAGTCCAGATGGAGGACAGGTAAAAGTCAGTGATCGCCGGCAGCAGTCATTGGCACATCCTTGCTCTTGCTACAGCACATGAAATACAGCTACATAATTATCAACATACTGTATATATATATATATATATATATATATATATATATATATATATATATATATATATATATAAGTTTCATTTATAAAGCGCCTTACCTGAGGTAGCACAGTTTAAAGAAGAAGAAGAAGAAGAGGAAGAAGAAAGAGACAGAGCATATTTCAGTTTCTTCATTTTACATTTGTTTGACTTTTTTTCTTTTCAGAATAAAGTCAAACACATAACTTAAATGGTATGGTATTCAAAAGTCTGGCTATGTGTAGTCTCAATTTATTAAGCCTTTAATGATTTAGACATAAATTCTGGTACACATTGCAGCTTTATCTGGAATATTATTTGTCCAACCAAAGTTCATTTTTTTTAATGCGCCGTTTAGGGGTGGGTTAATCTGAAATAGATAAGACAATAGTAGGCTTTGAAAAACTAGTTAAAATAATTGTTTAGCAGTGTCGGTCTGCAATTGGTTGTACAGAAAACACCAAAAATATTAAGAGTATGTGTAGACTTTGTAGTCATCTATATAGTTCGCTACTACTGTGAGTGCCTCACAACTGCCAAAATATCTTTCAATGATTTGATGCTAATAACCAGGCAAATTTTGGTCAGTCCAGTGATAAGTTTTTCCTCAAAGGTGCTCACTGTATTAACCCAACACGACTTGTTTCCAGGAGAAACAGTGCATCCTGTCTGCCTGAAATTGCATAGAACTTAGTCAACCAGATTGGAACTGCACATTTTCAGACTATAGTACTTGTCAGTGTTGTGTGCAACTAGGCACAATGTTGATAATAATGTTGTTGTTGTTGTTGTTGTTGTTTTTATTGTTGTTTTTTTATGTCTGAACCTTCTGATGATGGAATGAGTAAAGGTTATGACTGCTGCGTTTAGCTGTATTTCAGGTGTTGCCTGAAGGGCAAGGATGTGCCAACGGCTGCTGCCGGCAATCGTTGACTTTTACCTGGCCTCCATCTGGTCTGATTTATCTCAGAACTTTCTGCATTGAGGATGACAAAAATCCAGTTTTGTCCTCAGGTTAAATTGCTATGTCGATGTCAGCAAAACTTCTTCCTGGAATTTCTTCTTACTGTAGAGGTCTAACACATTTAAAATGGGAAGAGTGTTGAAAACAGAAATGTGGAAAATGTGGTTTCTAGATGGGAATAAGTGTCTTTACTCTCTAAAGAAATAAGACTTTAATTTCCTGTTAAGGAAACCTGTTCTCATACTTTAACTAACAATTTAATAGATTGTGGAGTGTGGTATGCAAGCAGTCAAGAGCATAATTCATAATGCATTTTGCAGTGTTAAGGAATTTTCACAAATGTATTACCTTATTGGGGAAAATAATTGTACTGTACTCATGTCATCCAGTGTTTAGTCATATATCTTTTTGCAATACATGTGGATAGCAGATGCATATATTTATAAGAAAAATAATCATTTGTATACATGGAATCAAAACAGTTCAGTTTTGGGGTGATTCTAAATGAACCCTGTAAAGAAAATGTCTTGGCCTTTTTTTACTTAACATTTTAGATTTTTTTGCATTGTGGCATTATTTTCTTGACAGTTTAGTCCACAATTATTACATTCTCACTAATGCAATGTGGGAAAAAAATACATTAATTACATTTTTAAGTATTTATACATCACAGTAGTATAAATACTTTATTTTTATTTTAAAATAAAAATAAAAAAATTGTACAACAGCATCATACAATAATAACTGCTATGGTAAGGAAAATCATCATTGTAAGCAATGGGAATAATAAAAGTAGAATGCCCAGATGCATTATCGTGATGAGAATGTGGGGATACAATGTGCTTGAGTGTCCTGAAAATAATTAAATGTATGCAAATGTAATGCCATACTTCATTTTTAATTAATTTGGGGTTATGCACAACCAGGACATTTTCTTAAGAATCACCCATTGGTGTTAAGGTAGGAATACTAGAACAGGCCAGAGTCTAATCAGACATGTGAAAATTTAAAGGAGGTTTTGGTGCCATTTTCATGTCAAGGAGATGTGCCATCATCACTTTTGAAGTGATAATGTAGGTTCATAATTAAAGAAAGGTCATATAGTAGTGAGCAGGGCACTAGGGAGGAAAGAAATATCAACCTGATAGCTTCCTGATCATGTTTAATTGTAAGGTACTCATCTTTCGTGCCTATGAATAATGAAATTATTCCCAATGCTTTTAAAACTAATAGCTAAAGCATTTTGTTTGTCATCCTTTATTAAAAACATCAAAAGTTTTACATTAACATCTCAGTTTAGATGTCTTGAGAGAAGGTGTTTTATATTTTAACCTGATGGATTTCAGAGAAGAAGAAAAAACACCATTTCTTTGTGTTCTCCCCGTTGCCCTGTTTAGAACAATCTGTCTCCAGGGTAACCACCACATCCTGTCTGTCTTATTTTCAATTACTCACGAGGTCCTCTCCTCCACTTCACTGTCTCAGCTAAACCTTATCCTGCTTACAGGCCTGATACCATCAGTGCTCTACCTATTTGTTTCTTTTTCTCTCTGCCTGTCTCCTTCTATTCTTTTTCCTCATTATTTCCCTTCTACAGTCATTACCTATATATCTTGCTCTTTCTCCAGGTGTCCTTTCTGTCTTTCTCAGTGTCTATTGCTTACTTGGTATTGACCGTCCTCCTTTGCAACTTGTGGCTAACCTAGAACCTGCACAACATCCTTGATTTGAACAATTTTATAACATCAGTCAAATGTACATATTTGACACAATCAAGAACAAGTCCTTGTGGTTCTGTGAAAAAGATCATTTTTATCAGACTGATCTCTCAGTAAAACCAGAAACAGTAGATTGACTTTTCTTTAGATAAAATAGGTCTGTGAAACAATGCCTCCAGTGGCAAAAGCGGCAAGTGTTGTTGGAAAAAGGGCATGTGTGAGCTCCATTTTCTGGGTGTAATGTCCATGGAAGGGTGCCAAAACAGAGTTGTCAAACTAGTTGTTCCCTTTGAAAAAGCTACACTTATGATGCTGCGCTGAATTAGCGCTTTGAGAACAACTTTAGGTGTGACCAGCTGTGAATATGTGTGCAACACGAATTGACTGGAATTTATAGCCTCTGCCGGTGACATCATTGGATTCACCTGTAGCAGGGCTATAAATCAAATCAAAATCAAATCAAATCACTTTATTGTCACACTACCATGTACACAAGTGCAACAGTAGGTGAAATTCTTGTGTGCAGTTCCGAGCAACATAGCAGTCATGACAGTGACGAGACATATACCAATTACAATAAACAACATACTTACACAAAACAATTTACATATCAAATGTACACATACTTACACAAAACAATTTACAAATCAGATGTACACATACTTACACAACACAATAATTATATACAATGCAGAATATAGAACAGAATATACAATACAATACAATAAGTGGGAGTATATGAAATATATATGTGTATATATATATATGTAGCAGTTGTATTGAGGAGAATATGTTGACAGTCCAGTGTGAGATTATAGATTAATAAAGTGCAGTGCTAATTATTGATCCTGATAGATCAAGAGTTCAACAGTCTGATTGCTTGGGGAAAAAGCTATCATGTAGTCGGCTGGTGCGGGTCCTGATGCTGCGATACCGCCTGCCTGATGGTAGCAGTGAGAACAGCCCATGACTTGGGTGACTGGAGTCTCTGATGATCCTCCGAGCTTTTTTCACACACCGCCTGGTGTATATGTCCTGGAGGGAGGGAAGCTCACCTCCGATGATGTTCCTGGCAGTTCGCACCACCCTTTGCAGGGCTTTGCAGTTGTACGCGGTGCTATTGCCGTACCAGGCGGTGATGCAGCCAGTCAGGATGCTCTCTACAGTGCTGGTGTAGAACCGTGTGAGGATGTGGTGGTTCATTCCAAACTTCCTCAGCCGTCTCAGGAAGAAGAGGCGCTGGTGAGCCTTCTTCACAACGGCCTCAGTGTGGACGGACCATGTGAGTTCCTCAGTAATGTGGACACCGAGGAACTTGAAGCTGCTGACTCTCTCCACCGGTGCTCCATTGATGGTGATGGGGCTGTGTTCTCCGTCTTTCTTCCTGAAGTCCACAACAAGCTCCTTGGTTTTACTGACGTTGAGGGAGAGGTTGTGCTCCTGACACCAGCGTAAATAGATGCGTCACAGGTGCATCGTCAGATCTTTTGTCTTCAGATCACTCTGTGTGTGTGTGCTTCATGAGCCTGTCAGAAACTTTCAACTTTCCTCTGTTAGGAGTTAGAATTGTTAGGCAGTGTGCAGAAACCTTTCTCTTTTTCTTTAAAAAAAAAAAAAAAGAAAAGAATGACTGATAAACAAAGCAAGCAGTTTTTCTTTGTATGTTTGGGTGAAGAGCATGCTTCTCTTGCGTTGCAGCAGGGCAGGTGCAGGCAAATGCTTCACACTCGTCTCGCTTACTTCCAAGAGCCAGCACCCACTCTTTCATCATGGGGCTCTCGCATAGATCTGGCTGAGGAGTGAGAGACGGGTCCGTCCATATCGCTTGCTCTCTCCCCAGATCTAGCTGATCCTTCTCGTAAGCCTGAAGCGTGCCTCGGCGCCTCTTCGGTTCACGAAGCGGATGCTCAACCTCTGTAAATTCCACGCACAATAATAAAGCGGCTGAGGAATTACTCGAGGTGGTTACTCGGGCTGTGGTCAGACTATAGTTAGACTGGCCACGTGAACAAGAGACCCCACCCCCCAAAATGCTCCAAACTAGAAGACAGATTTCTGTCTGGTGGCCAAAAAAAAAAAAAAAAAAACGGATAGCTATATCAGTCCCTTCCTTTCTTCTATGACCTCCATAATGAGCGTTCTCATTCATGGAGGAATCCTTATACTTCCTGTGTCTTCGTGCCCTCGACGTCGACATATTCGACTATCGTGGGTGCTGAGGCTCGGGAGTATTCGGTGATGCCGCCAGTAGAAGAGACACTTATCTCTCGCCTGGCTCGGCATCATCGCTAAAGAGACCCACTCTCCCTACAAAGCTGAGCAGGACCACCTCCATGCTTGTATGGAAGGCAGCAGGTCAGGCTGGTGCTGCCCTGCACACTATGGCAGTGTTACAGGCATACTAGGCTAATCTGTTGAAGGACCTGAGTGCGGGCACAATGGTCAACGAAGAGGCTTTCTCTGAGCTTCTTCGAGCCACAGATCTGTCTCCCTGCACGACCAAGCAGACGGCCCGTGCCATTGGCCGGTCTATGTCTGCTTTAGTCAGCACGGAGAGACACTTATGGCTTAAACTATCGGGCATCAGAAACAAGGACAAAACTTTCCTTCTCGATGCCCCAGTTTCGCCTTCTGGCTTATTTGGTGACGCTATGAATATAGCTATCACCAGGTTAAAGGAGGCAAAAAGTCACGAGGAAGCCTTTGGGCAATTCCTTCCTCGCCACACTGAGGGGGAGGGGCCGTCGGCCACCCAGCCCTGCCCTGGTCCTTTTAGACGGGAGGCTCAGAAACAGAGCGTGGCGAGTCCTGCTCCCCCTCATGAAGACTGGGGACAGGCTCATCACCCTCAGCAGCCCCCAAAGCAAGTAATTTCTAAAAAGAGAAAACCCTGATGGTCTTGCGCCCAGCCTTGTGGGGGTAGCCCTCCTCGGGATGGGGCGCGTGTATCATCCACTTCGACCCTCCGGGTACCCCCACGAAACCTCTCCATTCCCGCCGCCTCTGGTGTTTCGGGAGTTAGAGGCTTCCAGCAAAATAATGGGTGTACCGCTGCTTCCTGACTTAGTCCAGGATGCGGAACACTCATCATCCCCTCATCAGGAAGTGTCATAATTAATACCCATCTCAGAGAACCTGGCAGCGTGGAAACTTCTGCCAGGTATTTCTATGTGGGTCCTAAGAACAGTAGAAAATGGCTACAGAATTCAATTTGTTCGCTGACCTCCGCGTTTCTACCGTAAAAACCGGAGCAGGCATGTCTACTGTGGAAAAAACTGCTAAATCTCTTGGTCAAAGGGGCCATAAAACATGTTCCCCTTCCAGAGAAATAGTCAGGTTTTTACAGCAAATACTTCCTGGTTCCCAAGAAGGGTGGGGGGTTGCGTCCGATCTTAGATCTTCGAGGCTTGAATCGCTCAGTCAAGGCGTTTAAGTTCAAGATGCTAACTATCAAGACGGTCGTGTCACAAATCCAACATCATGATTGGCTGGTCAAGATCGATCTCATGGACGCATACTTAGCACAGGAAGTTCCTGAGGTTTTCTTTCGGGGGAGAAGCCTTCCAATATCGGGTTCTTCCATTCGGCCTAGCTCTATCACCCCGCATATTCACGAAATGCATGGATGCAGCACTTTGCGACTCCAGGGCATCCGCATTCTGAATTACACAGACAACTGGCTGATACTAGCATAGTCTCAGGAAATGGGACATTGGGGATATTGTCTTAGCTCATCTGGTTTCTCTGGGTCTGAGTCTCAACGTCAAAAAGAGAGTTTTCTCTCCCACCCAGGGAATTATGTATCTGGGAGTTATATGTAATTCGATCTCGATGCAGGCACAATTGTCTCCCGCTCGAATCATGTCCAGTCAGAACACCCTGAGCAAAGTCAGGCTAGGTCAAGGTTGCACTGTTCGTCAGTATCAACGAATACTAGGTCTCATGACTTCTGCATCCACGGTGATCCCTTTGGGTATTTTACCAGGATTCTCCTTTGGGCCCAGGGCAAGCACCTGTCACTCAGGGTATTTTATATTCCTGGATGTCTGAATGTGGGAGAAGATTTACTGTCCAGACGGGGGAGTGGAGCAAATCTGGGTGAGATTTTTCAGGGCAGAAATGGACCTCTTCGCCTCTCAACAGACAGTGCAATGTTCCCTCTACTTCTCTCTGAGTCACCCAGCCCCCCCGGGTCTGGATGCGATGGCGCATACATGTCCCAGAATGCGTCTGTATGCGTTTCTTCCGGTTTCTCTGCTCCCGGGAGTCTTGGCCAGAGTTCGCCAGCTTCTCTCGAAGCCTTCTGCTCCCTGCCGTTTACACCGCCGGAGCAGGAAAGACTTCACAGACTTTGTCCAGTCTGTAATCCTTCAGACTTATGTCCACCTCACTAGCCAGTGGCTTAAGTCAGGGCAACTATTCATTTACCATGGGGGCCGCAACAGGGGAGCAGCCGCCACCAATCAGACTATGTCGCATTGGGTGAGGGACGCTATTGCCCTGGCCTACAAGGCGCACGGTCAAACTTTGCCAGTAGGTATCAGGGCTCACTCTACCAGAGGGGTAGAGCGCTAGTGTTCCTCTGCAGCATGTTTGTGATGCGGCAGGCTTGTCCTGTCTAATGAATGTCCACATTCATTAGATTTTATAGTTTGGATGTTCATGCCACTCTGGGCTCTTATGTCCTTGAGTCGACATCACAAGCTCATGTCTGAGACCTCTAGCACTCTTGTGAGCACACTACACAACCGTAAGGGGTCCAGACATCCACAGTGCGGCGGCGTGGGTATTCTCGTTCCCAAAGCGCTAATTCAGCGCATCATCATAAGTGTAGCTTTTTCTCGGGTTACTTTACTGTAACCCTTGTTCCCTGATAAAAGCGGAACGAGATGCTATGCTCCATTGCCGCACTGGGATGCCCCAGGACTGCTCTTCAGACAAAATACCTGATGATGAACCTGTGATGCATCTATTTATAGCCCTGCTACAGGTGCATCCAATAACGTCACCAGCAGAGGCTATAAATTCCGGTCAATTTTCATTGACGTGTTGCACACATATTCACAGCTGGTCACACCTAAAGTTTTTCCCAAAGTGCTAATTCAGCACAGCATCTCGTTCTGCTTTTATCAGGGAACAAGGGTTACAGTCAAGTAACCGGAGACGTGTTCAGCCATAGAGGATGTAATACAGTGAAGAGGAATGCATATTATGTAATTGTCTTAAACAGCATGTCAACTTCCTGTGTGATCATGTTACTTTTTATATTTTTTTACTTTTTCTTTTACATGATATTTACTAAAAATCCAATGCATTCATTTATAGCTGTCAGACATTTTTCAGAGTAGATTGGATTCACAGCTGCTGCAATGGAATGCTTTATATTCACCACTCAAATAATTTCTCTGCATCAATTTTTCACCTCTTACACTCTACAAAGCCCATCATTGCAACAAATTTCAAGTCTCCTGAATTTAGACGGATTCAACACCCCCGCCCCGTGCTTCAATGCACAATTTCAATACCACCTCATTGCATTATCAGCCGAACAGTGAAGTGGCTTGTGTATTAACCATATGGGTGTATGTGTGAATGTGCAAGGATGCGTTTCCTATCTTCTACTCACAGTTCCGCTGCAGGGCTTTTGTGCGACACACAGTAAAAGGTGTTGTACTGCTTGAGCAGTGACGGCTGCAAGTAAGAGTGATTTACTGCCAGCCACTCCCTTCTGATAAGCTGGCATGAATAACAAAGAGCAGGATTTCTATTAAAATAATCAACGGGAGAGCAACATATCTCTGTGCTTCTGTTGACAAACGCATATCGGCAACATACTTAGATATAGATACACACTCTAGGAGAAACACACACAGTGAGACAGAAGGTTAAATAGATTGTATTCGTTACATACTGGAAGACCTTGAGTTGTGGTCATTTGAACATAAGAACAGTGAAGATACTCAATCCATCAATATTTAGTTTGATGTAATCTATATAGTCCAGAACCAGAGAATGCTGTAAAACTGCAAGCCAGATTTTCTCAAAACTTTCAAACTTGCAAACAGAAAACTAGATGATGACAAAAGATCAAAGAGTTCACAAAAAGATGTGGCACTTTAAAAAAGAAAAACAGTCAAACAAACCAATGCTTATCATACAAAAGTTGGCACATATTTCCCTCAACAAGTCATAGAGAAAGAAAATTGTGCTGACAAACGTCACTAAGAAACCAAATAACACTCTCATTATGCTTCAGCACAAACCCTTTTGAAGGTTCACATTCTTAGAGATTCATCAAGCACCAGTCCCATCCTCTTATAGCCTGCCACTTCAAAGACAAGAAAGCACAGGAACTGTGTGTTAGGTGTTACATGTAGATGCAGCATAAAAATGACATTCTGTCGTTCCTGGTTTCACAGATACAAAATAGAATCGTATTACTTCCTCCCTGGAATGTTTCCAATTGGTCAGTTGTGGCACTCTGGTGTCAAATGTTTTTGAATTATAACTCCACGATTGATCACTGTCCCAAGCAACTGATTTTCTACATGTCTTTCCTATCACTTTCCACTCTCTTTCTTTCCATATAAAACATACATTTCTCAAATCAATCAACTCATATCATTAGCCTATTTAACTTCCATACATTTATTTATTTCATAAGTATACCTGTAATAATACTTGGAATAATATGTTCAAAATTAACCCATTTAGGGTGATTCAAAAATTCCTTTTTAATTCCTGATTCCTGAGTCTTTTGGGGATTATTTAGGACTAATGACTGGCTGAATGTACATTATCCCTTGCATGTGGTTCTCCATTTTTCTTTTGAAACACCCCTTAGAAGATCTCACATTGCTCACATTGGATCATATGTGTATTGTCAATGTGCAAAATTTGAATGTGTAAGTGAACAAGATTTGAGGACGGGGAAGGTGTATCCCCTTATACACCTTCCCCGTCCTCAAATCTTGTTCACTTACCCATTCAAGTGTAAGTGAGGGGAGGGGGCTTACATATTCATTACAGAAAAAAAGGTTGTGTGGGAGTTATTTGACATCAGAAAAAATAATCCTAGAGAAAATCAGCTGTATTGAATTATAATCAAAGTATCAATACTTAAAAGGAAAATGTACCTAATATTCATTGACGTGCATAGAACGGGGGCAGCAGGGGCGCAAACCCCTGCACCATTCATTCAAAAATCTAAAGGTGCCCTTTTGGTCGTCCACAAAAAGGGGATACATTTTAATAATTAAATAAAAATAGTAAAGAATTTAAAGAAATCTCATCGTAATCTCACAATAACAGTAATAACGTGTTATTATGATATTTCTTTGTAAATTGCAGGTCTATTAAACAAAATTATTTATTTAAGAGCGCGTGATCAGTGGTGAATTCCAATCACAAGTGATCCTCCCTATGCCCTACTCACTCCTAACTGCAGAGCCCTTGAAGTGGGTACGCTGAAGGAAACATGGCATTACTGTATGAATGTATCACTATCAGTCTTATGGAAGGGCCATCTGAGAAAATATAAGTTTTTTCACTTTCGTTTTGAACGAGCTTCTGAGTGGCACCCCCTCCCGCAGCAGTGCCCTTCAAGGAAGCAAAAAATCCAGTTTTGAATTCACCTTGGAACATCAAAGTGCCGTTACCTCAGATGATTAACAGTTTATTAGACGATTATTGTGTTATAAGTTTATCAAAAGAATAATACTCAATTATTACTGCATTTCCGACACTGTGTACCACTAGAGTATACAGATTTATTAATTATAATGGGAGTGGTCGTGTCGCATTCAGTGATATAAATTAAATTTGTCTTTTATATAATATTAACATAAACTGAAGGAGCTGTCATGTTCAGCATATTACACAGTCAAGTCAAGTCAAGTCAAGTGGTTTTTATTGTCGTTTCAACCATATACAGTTAGTACAGTACACAGCAAAACGAGACAACGTTCCTCCAGGACCATGGTGCTACATAAAAACAACAAAGGACCAACATAGGACCACATGAGACTACACAACGAAATAAAATACCTATATAAACTACCTATATATACCTATATAAAGTGCACGTGCAAACATGTGCAAAAAGTACAGGACAGTACAACAAATTACTGACAATGAACAGGTCAATAGACAGTGCAGCGCCGACCAGTACTCAGTAGTGCAAAAAGATGACAGTTTCTAAAAATGTAAACATAACATACTATGAGATAATGTTCTATGCACATAGCAGTTATTGAGGTAGCAGACAGTCGGCATAGGGTAACAACTCCCTAAGGGGGCACCACTGGATGCCCTTCCTCACATGTTAAACTTTATTCAAGGACCCATACCATTCTCAAAACACAGTCGATTGCCATGCACTTTCTCATCGTTACCAGCGTAATACTATGTTAATGAATGATTGATCATGAACATATTTCATGATACTGTCTCCAAGGTACTTTAAAAAATTCCATAGTTTTACTATGACACATGTCATAAACATGGAGTTATCACAGATCATGTCTGAAAATAAATAAATAAACAAAGGGGCATTTGGTGAGAAATATAACAGAATAGGCTATTATTTGTAATAAAGGTAAAATTAAAAAAAAATATGTACAGTATATACTGAATATAAAAGAAAATGGTTAAATACTCAAAAAGCAAAGAAAGTATTTATAATTACCACTCATTCAAAACATTATAATAATATAAAATAAAAAAAATCAATGCTCTTATTTTATCATTCTGCCCCTTCCCTGCTAAGGTCTTTGCACGCCACTACTAATATTCAGTAATTTTAGAGAGGAATGTGTGAAGTTTGTCTCTTAAAAATGTAACTACAATAAAAAAAGATTATCCTACTTCATAGCCTTGGGCCACATTGTTGGACTGTTTTAATCTGTTCCATCTACAAGATTGCATGGATCAGGATGGCGATTCACTAAGAGGTTTTTTATATTGAAAACCTTGCATTATCTTAAAAAATGAGAAGGAAAATTTGAAAATAAAGCTTGTCTCTATAGTCAGAATATGTTATTGTAAAAGGTCACCAAATAGAAGAAATACTTTTGGGCACAATTCCAGCACAATTTAATTCTGAACTGCATTCCAAATTCAATATTTTGTATCGTCTTTGACCAATTAGCACTCTCAATCGTTTCCAAGACACCACTGATATGTGGGGCCAAGACATGGAGGTAGCCATGCATGTGAAGAGAGATTTTGCTTTACCACAGCTGGCGAAGCATAAATTAAGGGCAAATCATTTTAGGGTAATCCACAGGACTGTTGTGTTGGATCATCCGAAGCAACTTGACACTACTGATATGCTTGTTAGTTTGATGTGAGTGGCTAGACAGCTATGTAGAGTGTAGAATGAGTCTGCAGTACAGTAGGGCTAAGGTAATTGTAGCATTTTTAATATCTAGGACAATATTTCTGGCCAGACTCAGAGCCTTTGGGTCATGTTTCACCTTTCTAACAATAGCAAAATTCAAATTGTATTCCTAATAATAATCTTTCAATGTGGTTAATCTTTCCATTATTAAGAACACTGATGGTAGATTGTCATTTGCTCTGGAAAAGAACATAAATATTTTATAGCCATCAAGCCTTATAAATATTTTTTCTTATGTGTTTAGTAATCATCATACGTTAAAGTAAAATAAAAAAAAGGTTCCCTGCTGTTTCACTCCTAAGGTCAAACATCAAGGTATGCTTTCCTATTCATGAAACAGATGGGAATCACATCAGGCCCAATTTCCTCTTCAATTTGAATGAGCTTTTTGCTCTCTTTGAAAATTATGAATACAGTCTCTTGAGATGGATTGTGATGGATATTGTCCATGTAAGTTGTCCTCTCATTTTCTTTCAATGAGCCATAATAAATTAAGCATACCAGGTTTGTTGCCATTTAACTGCACTGATTAAACAAGCTTGTAATGTTTTTACGTCACAAATTAATCTTTGTTGAAAGTCAAAATTAATCAAATGATAATTCTCTCCAGTAATTTAATATTTTCAATTTAAATATTGAATTTATTATTTGAAGCACCCCACTGGTAATAGTGGCGTGTAGTTGCGCAACATAATTTTAATCACTAATCTTAAACAAGTGTCTTCCTGTTGCCATTAAGAGGATTAATTGATACAATCATGAGTCATGACCACTGAGAAGAGAAGAGAAGAAAGAGAAGGAATATAAGAAAATGTCCAGCTCAGGGTTGCTTTCTTAATTTTATATCTAAGAATTTCCTTTGTTACAACGCTTTCACAAAGCTACTATCCTTTAAATATTGTGCCAAAGTTTGAAAAAGTTTCAGACGAGCAGTTATTGTTTAGCTAGAGGAGATCAGTTATAAATTTGGCAGAATCACATGATATTCTTTTACACCAAAACATGATGTAATCAAATTCACTGAGATTTTGACAGTTCTGTGAATTTCAGCACTTCTACCAATGTTCCTCAACATCCTGCAGCTCACTTATAATTAGCAAAACAAAAACTACCTCTACAAATCATGGAGCCCTCCAGTAGCAAATAAACAAGCTCTATATTTAGCATTGAAACCAGCAAAAAAAAAAAAAAGTTGTGCAGTCTGGACCGAATTTTGGAATAGCATGGAAATCCTAAAAATGATTAAGAACAATACAGATTAGCAATGTATACATAATAAAGCTGTTTTACACAACCATATCATATCTTTGAGAGTCAGAAACTGGTACCAAAAAGCTAGGATGAATATGCAACTTACTGCAGCTTACAATAGTTAATAAACAGCTTATGATGATACCTACTCAAGCATTGGACACTTTGAAAAGTATCCCAACTTAGGAAAACTCATATTAGCTCTTGCACTCGGTTCACAAATACATGAGAAAATATATATTTTGAAGCATGTGGTGCTACACAAATGTCTTTCTGCTCAACTGCTTATCTTCAGCCTAAGAAATCCCTGCTCATATTTCTGAGCATTAACTGTCACTTAATTAATGTGCACTAATTAACAGATCTAATGGAGAGCTGTATTAATTTAATAAAATATAAGCAGCTAGATGACCTTCTCACTATCTCTAAATTACCGAACAGAGAATTATAAATATCTAATAACAACGTAATCACAAAGGCATCAGCTGGCGAGGAGACTTACAGGCCCAGGGGATGACTGGCACAGATTTGCAGGTTAATAATCACTTGTTTATGTGGATGTTGATGAACTCAACAGAGTTTACACCAATGCCTCTAAGCCCCAATGGCACTTCCTAGTTAGAAGTACAGCCAGATGCCCTTCATGAATACACAGCTCCAAAAAATGCACCCTCTTCTTATTTAACTAATTAAACTGGAGAGAGAAAACAGTAAACAAAACAATACATCAGCATAAGTGTTGATTGTGTTGTGGGTCTGACTTGATTTGATAATGGTTTATTTTGATGGCTTAGTTATATTTTAATATAATGTAAAGGGCGGTGTGTTTGTGTGTGTATGTGTAGCCAACTTTATACAGTTATGAACACATTGTTTTATACAATCTAGACAGAGTTGCACTGTTTGACCCCTTTAATACCAAAAGGGTGCCAGTGCTGGAGCTGAAGTCCTATCTGGAACTGTTTGCCATGTTGTCACCACCAAAAGGTGGTACTTGGCAAAAAAAAAAAAAACGGGTCCGCATCGGACCCCTAAAATATGCTGGTCTTGACCAAAGTCCCTTTAAGGCAAGTAAGGTAACTTGGCGGCCATGTTCATAATGCTTCCAGGCAGATATTGTTGTCTAGGGATTCAAGTGGAAAACAAATGCAGCTCATATCTACTTAAATGGGGAAAGAGCAAAATCTCCAAAACGGTTTTACAAGATTACGGTTTGTCAAACGGTTTGATGCTGTCTCCAATAGAAATGCCCAATTCACCAATGCGGCATGCAGTTGACCGGCATACCATTCCTATGTATTGTATGTCATGTTGCATAAATAACATTTATTTATAAAAAAAATCATATGTGAAGTGATTACTATGAATTTTATTGGTTATAATGTCTAACCACTGCATCTTTATCTGGCACTTCAAATGATTTTGATCAAAACCTCTTTATCTGAAACACTATGTGCTCTCAGCACATGCAACAGCATTCATCTGTGAGTTTAACAACGCTCAGTGGCTTGTGCAAGTTGCAACAGTGGTCGTTGTTTCTCTGGACTGGTGCGCACACATTTAAGCTTTTCTGGACTTTTAGTTCAGTTACACTGCTTTGCAAAACATGGACAAGCATGTTTAGGTAAGCACTTGATCACATCTTATTCGATGAAATGCATTTATGTAAATTGTTTAGCTGTGGAAATTCTACAGACAGCAGTTGTTACAGTAGTGTTGTCAGCTCATATGCTCAGTCAACAAAAGATAAATCGATGATGAAAACCAAACCTTCAAAGAAAAGCCACGAAAAACGTTGCTTTTATTCCCCCTGCTTCACGTTAAAGGAATATTCTGGGTTAAATACAAATTAAGCTTAATTGATAGCAGTTTAAACAATTTTTGGAGGGTTTAAACATAGAAATGTAAAGCTTGTAATTTTATAAAAGCACATACATAAATTCTTCTGTCAAAACTCATATATTATTTGAGCTGAAATCTGTTTAAACTGTGATTTTTACAGTCATTTTAGAGTTTGTTGACATTACATCATCATGGTAACAAAGTTGTAAAAATCGGCTACAACTGTACACAGAAAAGGTTGGTAAGTAATGTTATCACTCAAAATCACATTTACACACATATTGTTTAGTCTTATGGCTATACTTTTGACAAAGTGAGTATTTTAACATTCAAATATTGGCCCCCATTCACTTCCATTGTAAGTGCCTCACTGGAACCAAGATTTTTGCTTTTTTATTTTATTTGTTTTTAAGAAAAGGAGAGACGTATCAAAATATTTTTTTTATGGTAATCAGTATTATGCCACAAATGCTCCCGGTTGAACTTAACTTGTTATTTTGTATTCCTTTAAAATGATTTTGGTGTGCCTCCATTTGTGGACAGGCTGACATTCTCAGACAAAGCAAAAAAAATCAGATAAACAGACCATCATTACTTAATAAAACTTCAGCAATCCCATTCTGAAAAGACAAATTGCTCTGTTGAGATTCTCTATAATTTAATATCCCATTCTTCCATTGTTCTCACTCTCCATCGCACCCCTCCCCCAATGTTAAGCTGCTGCCGAAGTCAAACTGACTTTAAAATCTATTAAATTGTGATGTGTCATAAATCTAATTATCTCCAGAGCATGAATCACATGACATATCCCTTCTGCGCCCCACCTTTGACATTTTATGTATATGTCTCACTAAGATTAAGAATATCAGCCTCCTTTCCTTAAATTATTGACTCCGTCATGGTTTCTCTGCTTTCATCTGCAATCAGTTTAACAATGAGAAAGTGTGAAGCAGGATAGAGAGAGAAATGAGCAGAAAGCAAGTGGTTATTTTCTTGGTTATGAGTTTTTTGGTTTGTTTGTTTGTTTATTTGTTTTTGTCCCACAGAATGATAAAACATTATGAGTTACTGGGCAAATCTAACCTATAAAAAATTTAAAAACTTCAGGTCACAGGTGATTTTATGGCCATCTTTTCTCTGACTTATTCAGCAGGAAGAAGGGAGTTAATTTTTAATCCTAGCATTTATTATTATTAAACCAATTCACATAAAATTCAGAAGCTAATTGTATTAACACGACTGAGTAATGATAGTTTTTATTTTACTTTGAGGACAAGTTCTTGGTTTTATTGTGTTGCTGTTTCCAATCAACTTGTTTGTCTTTCTTGGAAATATTCAAAATATTTTGTCAATTCAAATTACTCATGTGATTAATTTTGGAGATTACCAAAACATCAAACATACTGTAATCTCAGAAGTTCAAATAAAGTAATCCAATTAGTGAAATGTTAAATTAGAATGTGTATCTGCATGTAGTTATTTATGAGATATTTATGGTACTGAAATCAGGCGATCGGTCTGTTCTCACTGTATGCCATCTATAACCTTTCAGAAATGTGAAAAAGGTCTGTTGAGGCTCAGACAGCAATCTAAAAATCTGTGTGTGTGTGTTGTGGCGGGGTGAGCAAGAGACAGAAGCAGTGGGTATGGTGTAAGGCCTTTGAGAGGCGTTTATATAAAATAATAATCAACAGTTAATGTTTAAAATGGTAAAATGGTCTGCACATATATAGCGCCTTTTTAACCTTAATGGTATTCACTGAGTCATTCACCTATTCACACACACATTCATACACCAATGGCGGCAGAGCAGCCATGCAAGGTGCTAGCCTGCCATTGGGAGCAACTTGGGGTTCAGTGTCTTGCACTTCAGCATGTGGAGTCATGTGGGCTGGGATTCGAACCACCAACTCTGAGATTAGTGGCCGACCCGCTCTACCAACTGAGCCACAGCCGCCCCGTCAAAGTGAGACGGGAGGTTCATTGTCAGTAAGGACAATGATGGTCCAGCACATGGGTAGGGTCCGGTGGTAGCACGCTCTTCCCTCTTAATGTTCTGGGGAGCGAGGGGCGGTGACTTCTTTGACGCCCTCCCTTCCAAGCCAATTGGTCATGATGCATGCTCCAGTCCCCTGTAGGATTATCCATGAACAAAGCCATCAAATGAACACAACATCACATTCCACAGATCAGAGAGATACCACCCACAGAGCCATTAGAGAGTCATAAAACTAATCTTTCTAAACTAAACTAATGGGACAATATCTCCCATGCCTGCTTAATTTCAAACTAGGATTTGTAATGACAGAGCTGACCTATAAAAAGATCCTTCTTTGTTCCACAAACCTCAGCATGACCTTTTGAACTTCCATACAGAGCCAAAGCAGATTTTCTTTGAAAGGTTTCCTTGTGAGATCCTCATCCCCAGTACTTGTGATTTGACCCAATAAAATCTACACTATAATTCTGAAAATGACTCTATGACCTGTGATCACTTGTATAACTGGGATAAAGGCTATCTGGAAACTGCAGTGGGACAGAGAGCGCGAGATTTTCAGGCAGCTGCCTGACACCTTTGTGTGTTTGTCTTTTTGTTTAAGTTCCTTATTAAAATATTATGTATATTATATTTATATTGTCAAGCATCGCCTTTTCCTTTCCATTAATCCTTTTACACTTACACATATAATATTCATGGAAGAATGTAATATTTAGTATGTAAATGCTTTCTTGTTTATGTAGAGAATGTAGATGACAATGAATGTCATGTCTCTGTCATGTACTG
Source organism: Xyrauchen texanus (assembly GCF_025860055.1). Classification (NCBI taxonomy): domain Eukaryota; kingdom Metazoa; phylum Chordata; class Actinopteri; order Cypriniformes; family Catostomidae; genus Xyrauchen; species Xyrauchen texanus. The sequence goes on from NC_068276.1 coordinate 49,271,742, forward strand.
TTTTCAAGATATAAAAGTTCATAATTAAACTTGCACTATTTTTGAGTAGGAGTTTGTAAGAATCCTCCACAAAGGATCATAAATCAACTTTTGAAAAGGACGGCCCAGTCCACCTTTTGACTCTGAAACTTCTGATTGGCTCAGGACACCTTTAGGGTGCTGCCAATTTCAGTTTAAAACTTTCCTACCTAAGGAAGAACTCTTATCTCTTTCTTCTCTTAATCTTCCTCTTCTGCTGAACTTTGCTCTTGCAATGCTCTATTTGGAAGCGTCTCTTGCTTCTTCAAAATCCTCCGTGCCATGTACAAGGAAATTTGGGGATGCCAAATGTCCCAAGGAAGCCTCTCACTCTCTGCTCTACGGTTCACACACCCAACAGGAGTCAAGAATCCTCCATGACGAAGCCTTCGCTTCAACCAGAAAATGAATATCTGCTATCATAACAGAGTCCAAAACTTCGACGGATTGAACTGTCTACAAACTCCAAAGAACCAAGCAACACGAGGAAATGCAATGCAAGGAAACGCAATGACACGCAAGTACATCCCCAGACTTTTGCTCAAAGTGCTGGTGTATTAGTTAAATACTTTGGGTAATCCGATTGCAAATAGATTTAGACTCAAAGATGAATAAATGGTTCTTAAGGCATAGTCTACAGACTCCATAAAGTTCATTTTCACTGTATTGATCATTCTGTCACTTTACTCACCAACCTGTTTCATATGTTATGTGTTAGATTAGTTTTATGTTTAGAATAGCAATAAAGTTTGTCTATATTCAAAGATAATTTGACTGTGGTATATTTTGATAATAATCTCATCCCTGTTTTCAAAAGATTTCGCTTCAAAGCTGTATCTAAATATGTGTAATATTAATTTCAATAAGCCATGAGAATAATATTACTCTAATATGTGAATTAATCATAATTGCCTTTGTAAAGCTGATTCCTTAAAATAGAAATTGTGAGCGGATACAACAAGACGTTGTATTATGATTTTAATGGTGGATAATCAATTTATTTGTCATTTATCTCATTTAAAATGGTTGTCGAATGCAAGTAATTCCATTATAAATCTCCTTACATAATGTAGAATAAGGACAGTTTAATTTAATTTCTAGCTCACACATTCTGTTCCTACATATAATGGCAGAGAATTGCGGCACTTTAATCAGTACCGTGTACATTTATACTACTAAATTTCCTACACCCGCTGTGGCCCCAAATTCACGCCAGGGGTCCAGGATCTGGGTCCTGGATGTGGGTCCGGCACCACATCTAACTGGGACAGCACACTCCCCACTCTGCTCCTGGACCTGCGAGGATGCCAGTGTGCATAAAAGGATATAGGAGTCGGCTCCATGAGTAGAGGCCTGTTCTGCGTTTTAATTGCAGTGGTAACGAGGTTATAATCTCAGTAGGCGTGCCTTATCAACTGCTGGCAAATTGAGGCTTATTAACTTGAACATCTACTCTCTCCTGCCTGCTCCAGCTGTGAGCCTTGTTGAATTACAGCCCTCAGAGGAGGTGTGACAATAACGATGGGGGGTGTTGTTCCGCCACCCTCCCCTCAGTGTCGCCCGGCGTTGTCTCCTCCCATGCTCCTATGAGAACCAGAGCTGCACACTCTGCAGCCATCCACACGGGAATGCTACTTTCTCAACCATGCCCTATGGTCAGAGTGGGCATGTAGGGATACATCTCCAGGCTAGATCACCCCCTTGCTTTCTCCTGGCAAGGACAGAGAAAACATGTATTTAACATGAAAGCCTCAACCAACCTTAGCGTAAATACTTATTAAGTGTCACTTACACATTTGGTGGTTGAAAGGCCATCTCTCCTAGATTCATCGTCCCACTCTAGGCTTTCAATCTAACTAATGAATGAGAGGGCAAGTGACATCGCTGTTGGTGCCAAACTGCACCCTCTCTGCTCACTTTAATGCCCAATTTCTCCAGGGGAGTCTACAAAGGGACAGTCTAGGACGTGGGCAGGGTCTGGCGATTGCCCACGCTCCCTTCCAAAGATTTTGAGGTGCAAGGGGTGGTGAATTCTGTGTTAGCATGTCTTCCCAAGGGCCCTGCCGTGTAAGAGGGAGGGTGGACAGGCTTCCATGAAGGTCAGCAATGACACACACTCCAATCCCCAGCATCACATCTAATTCGAGGTGGGGGTGCAGGGTTTGGGTTAGATAGTGCTCTCATGGACCTGCGTGGATGGAATGTGTGCAAACAAGGAGATAGAAGCTGGCTCCCTGAGCAGAGGTGCACTCTACTTTTTAATAGCAGCAGTGATGAGGCTATATTCACATCCACTGCCCAATACAGGCTCATTAAATTGCACCTCTCCTATCTCCTGTTCACATCCCTTGAGACCCTGGCTGAAGGACGGCTCTCAGAGGTGGGGTGAAAATAAGTGTCCAGAGCCAGTGTGTATTGCACCCTTTTTCACCAAGAGATTTCTCAAGTGAAACATGATAAATGCAACTTCTTTTTTTCTTGTCTTCTAATACCAAATATTCTACTAGCACATTAGCTAGCAGTTTAAATGAAACTTTTTTTTAAAAAAGGTACAGTATGTCTTACCATGTTACACTGAAGTGTTACTTTTTGAAAATTACAGAACTGTAAAAGTAGCTGGAATAAAAGATCTCTCAGCACTTTATACTCATGCACACAGTAACTGCTGAATGTTCTTCCCATGACTTTTAGTAATTGTTACCAGTCTTTGGATGTATTTACAAGACCCTTTCACAATACTAAAGCCGAGCTGTAAAGGAAACTTGTTAGGACTCATCCAGTCCTTCCAGGTTATGATTCACTCTCGCCCCTAAGTACCTCTAAGCAACCCTGGGATTAAACCTCCTAACTCTCAAAGATCCAAGCCAAGATTACCATCTCACAGTTGCAACAAAATCATGCACACAACACACGCACATAGAACCCTCAGGTACAAAGTTGATCTATTTGTTTTACTTTGTTTCTCTGACAATGTCAAATCTTTGAAGTCATATTTTATTCCAAAAAGGTTGATTTTTATATTTTGCAAGCTATGGCAGACTGTATCATTATTTTCTTACAATGAAAGCATATGAAAACAAGATCTAAACAACACATCTCTTACTCACTTTTTTCTTCTCTCTGCCTGTCCTTCTTCCACTTCCCTCTCTGTCACTTCTGACTGCTCTGAAAACGCAGTTATACTTTCAATTATCCTCAACAACAGAGACCTCACAAGTGAGACCAAAAACTGTCAAAGCTATGGCACTGTGCCTGTCAACTTGAAAATCATTTAGTGTCACTCTCTCTTGTATCTCTGACGATAGCTGGGCTTTTCTGTGTGTCCGATTTGTGATGGGCAGCATTATGATTAGATGAGAAGGGAGGGACAAGACGAGAAGATACTGTGGCTGTTGTTTGTTTGAGCTGTCGTTTCCCACTAATTAATGGCAGGCACAATGATCACACAATGACACGTACTTGTTGTTGTGGGTGTTTGACAATGATAGGGTGAAAATTCTTTCAGGTCTTTCCTACCTGTTCAGAACCAGGATTGGAAGGCTTATGTCTTCTGGCTGTCAACAAGACAAGAAACATTTCTCATTCAACTAAACTCAACTTTATTCATAGACCACATTTAAAACAACAGGGTTGACCAAAGTGCTTCACAATTTTAAAAAAACATATGGCAGACAATCTGAAAATTACAATTTGAAAAAGACCAAAAAACACACTTACCAATGTTAAAAACTCCACAAGTAATGGACAAGATACACACACTGCATGAATTTCTGAGCATGTTTTTAAACTCAATTACCAGACTCAAAGGCCAATGCAAAATTATGTGTTTTTAATTTAAATTTAAAAGTCTCAATCAACGGAGAAAAGCATGAATGGATAGGGGAATCTTATTCCATAGTTTAGGGGCAACTACAGAGAATTCCCGATCACCCTTTGATTTTCAGAGGAGAAGGGAGGGGGTTCATTTCGGGACTTCAGCCCACACTGATCCCTCAGATTTGGTTTTGCCTTGTGCAGATGCACTTCAAAAATAATCAACAAAGAATAGACATCAAACAGCCACTCCCTTCTTACCTAATGACTCATTAATGGCTTCAATTCATTACAAGGGTCCCCACGCTTCCACTCCAGATATAAAAATGGAGATTGCTTAGCGATGGCCATTCAGCAAACCTCATCCCTAATAAAGGGCTGTTCACACCGATTGCGTTATTGAGTACATCTGTTTTTCTATGATGACATGTGCTATAAGATGTCTATTTGACTAGTGGCAGCATCTGGATATTTTTTCAGCATGTCTCACGCAGGAGTGCCGCGATTTATTAACGTTACATCAACTTTTTGAGTTCCCAACGAATGGCCCCAATAAAGGACTTTTCATATTACTTTTCTCTATCTAGTATCAACATTATTGAATTTCAATTTTAAACTTTTTACTTTACTGGCATGATTATTTTGCAAAACAAAAATAATGACAGAAAAATACAGTAATGTTAGCCTAATAAAAATACGTATAACATTCCATATAAAACAAAAGTACAATAGAATAGAATAGAAAACTAACAGCACAATATTAACAGACATTAAAGTAATAAAAAATAATATAGCTGCAAGCAGCGATGACGGGCCCAGTCACCATGGGTCCATTTCCACCCGGTGGCTTTCGGAAAACAATGCAAGGTAGACATGCATTTGGCATTATTCAAAACTAATTTAAAGCAATTTGAGTAAATATAAGAGGACTGTTTTAAAGTCTGTAGTAAGAGCCACACTTCCTGCAGCCAAGTGGAGGCACTACGACTGTGACCTAAAATAGTCTCATCCATGTGATTTGCCCCAAGACTAAACATACATCAAAGTTTTGATCTATAGAACACATTGCACACAGAAGATAATACACTTCCTGTTTCCTATTTTTTGCCATCCATTTAATGCCTCGCCATGGCAACACCATTTGATATATCAAAAATCTGTTCACAATTTAACATCTTCAGTGCCTTGGCATAATGTTGTCTAAATGTGGTGCCAGTCTCATGAATTCCCCTAGAAGGAATATTTAAAAGTTCAGAGATTGCAATATTTAAAAAATCCAAAATGGTCAACTTCCTGTTGGGTGGTGCTAATAACTATAATTTTGAAAGTAGTCTGGCTAGATGAGAACAATACATGTACCAATTTGGTGACTACAGGTGAAAATGGGGGTGCTAAAGTGGCTGTTTTACATGCCTATTTTAAAGGGGCTTCAAATCTCTCCCTACATTTGTGAACTTTTCCCAAGCCCTAATTGCCAAAGACTCTGATGTGTGTGCAAGATTTCATGAAATTTTAAGCACGCCACATGCCTCATAAAAATCAAAATATAGGAAGAAAGGAATAATAACGATTAATGTGTTGCCTTGGCAACACTATTTAAGATATAACAAATTCCTTTACAATTTTACATAAGCATCATCTAAACTTTATTCTAAAGAATTTTGAAGCAATTCATGTAAACACAAGAGGGCTATTGAAAAGTCTGTTAAAAGTGCCATCCTTCCAGCTTACAGTTGGTGGCGCTATAACCGTGACCCATAATAGCCACATCAATGTGATCTTCCCCCATTATCAAACATACAGCAGAATAATCATCAAAATCACACAATGTGCACAGAAGATGTAAGGCACTTCATGTTCTGCCATAAACGTATTGCTTCGCCATGGCGACACTGTTCAAAATATAAAAAATCTGTTCACAATTTAGCATCTGCATTGTCTTGGCATGATGTTACACAAATTTGGTGCCAGTCACATGAATCCCCAAGGAGAAGTCTTTAAAAGTTCAGAACCTGCGATTTTCAGAAAATCCAAAATGTCTGACTTCCTATTTGGCGGAGCTAATGACTGTGAGTAAGAAAGTTGTTCGGCTTGATGAGAACTGCTGTATATATGTACCAATTCTGCTGACTATAGGTGAAATTGGGGGTGCTACTGAGCCCCGCCTGCACACACACACTTCAACTTGTTCCCAGCTCTAAAAGCCAATGACTCTGATGTGTGTGCAAAATGTCAAGAGTTTTCACACATGTTAAGTACCCCAAAAGTACTGAAAACCTTTAAAATAATAATAAATATAGCTGCAAGCAGCAGTGATGAGCCCAAGCACCATGGGTCACCATGGGTCACCATGGGTCCATTTCCACATGGTGGCTTTCGGCCCTAATCATACAATGTGTAATAGATATATGCCACCATTCCAATTTAACCCTCTGGGGTCTGAGGGTGTTTTGGGCAATGGAGAAGTTTTGACATGCCTTGACATTTGTGCTTTTTTCAGCTTAAAAACATATTCATGGTTAAGTCTGATAACACTGTATTCAGCACAAACTGGGCTACAATAATATGTGAGCAACACGTGTGTACATGTTTGTATTTTTGAGAAAATAACGTTTATGTGTGGTCACTGAAATAAGGTCGTATACATACTAAACATTTTTCCACAAGCCTTTTGAGAACTGGATCTTGTAGCCTAAAGTTTTTGCTACAAAATTATGTGAAAACCATCCTGATCACTCATTCATACAAAACAATATAGTAATTTAACTTTTGTAAGACAATTTTAGTGTTGAAAGGTAATATGCGATGAGGCATGAACTATCACAAATATTTATGTGATTTACACCTGAGGATAAAAAAGACCACTCCTCTGGGCCCATCAATGAGGATTGTGACAAAGAGAATGAATGTGAGGAGACTTAATGATCAAAGTCAAGTTTTAAGTTAAAAGAAGTAATCTGACTATACATTTTCTTTACATAAAGACTTTACTTAATTTTAGACCTAGACTACCGTTTAAAAGAAGTCTCTTCTGCTCACCAAGACTGCATTTATTTGATCCAAAATAGAGGTCGACCGATATTGGTTTTTTCAGGCCGATGCCGATGCCGACCTTTTGAAATCCGGGTCGGCCGATGGCCGATTAATGCAGCCGATTTATTTTGGCCGATATTTGGCCGATATGTGCTTGTTTTTAACCTCTTATTTGAACCTTTTATTTGAAAGATAAAATGTAACACAAATAATTACTTAAGATAGACAAACTTTCTCAACAAATACATTTATTGAACACTTGACACTTAAATTAAAAATGTATAATGTAAAAACATATTGTATAAATAATGTATAACAAATATATTAAATAAACAAAGCAGGTGTTACTGAACTGCTCCGAGACACTAAGGTTGAGATCCAAATGCAGCTTTAATTAAGGGCAATCCAGACACGTAATCCAGTATTCAGAGCATCCAAGAGAAGCACAGGCATAACTAGGGATGGGTATCGTTAAGGTTTTAATGGTATTACTAGCTTACCGATACAGCTTATCGATCCGTACTTCAACTGTATTCTTAACGGTTCTTTTTGTTATAATATATATATATATATATATATATATATATATATATATATATATATATATATTAAACAAAGATAAACGTTATATAGGCACAGTGATTTAATTTCAGGAAGGTCTACTAACATTACTGTTCAGGTGTGGTCTAAAAATAAATTAATAATCTAGTAATCAATTGTAAAATAACACTGCATAGTTTATCATAGATAGATTAATGCTTATTAATGCAGAAGTTATTCATTCAATAGCTGTAAGTGATTTTCTCTTTGCCTTTTGTTGTTTGATTCGCAGTAATGGCTCAATCGTCAGCATGTTTATTAGGATGCTTCCCCTTTAAGACCGTTCAGATCTAATAGACTCCTGATGCAGCATATTTTCTCCCAACTATTTCCATAACTACGTCCATTTAAGACATAAACTGTGTTTAAGTGAATCTCCAAGCCGGTCGTTTAGACATATTTTTGTGTATAGTTGATCGTTTAGACGCGCACACGAAACCCAAAATAGCCTATACTTTGCTTGTTTCGTTGCGGTGTGTTTCGGAGCACGCACCGCCTTGGGAACGGTATCTCTTGCGCTCTTTTTATTATTAAACGCGTCCCGCAATTTAGCAACAGTAGCTAGACTGCATTTTACAACAATCACCGATCGTGCTGATTCTGACATTAAGCTTGAGTTTTAGGGAGAAATGTCAGTGCACCGCTGTGAAGGGAACAGCGGTGCACTGACATTCTGTCTAGTTGTGCTAGACAGAATGCGGCTTATGTATAAATATTCTTTTTATAATCTTTGGAAGGCGAAATATAAAATAAAATCAGACTAATATCACAGATCTAAACCAGGCTATGTTTGAATGTTTAGTTCTGTCACTCATTTAGCAGGGCTGTTTTGTGCTCGCTGTGCGCGAGATCTCTCTCTCTCTCTGACTGCGAATAGCTAAATTGCATCACAGACAAATGGTTTCATAGAATTATTATACATAGAAATGGCTGGCGAGATAAAATAACTTTCTCTTTATAGCAATAATACATGTATTTTCTTAATTTCTCCAGTACCGACAGCAGAAGCGATAACGTCCGAGCTTACCAAAGCCAGTCCTTCAATAGCATATAGCCCGTTGGTATCTATTTTATTACTTCTTTCTCTGCATTGAGTGACAACCCTCTCAAATATAAGACACACAAACAGAACAAATAAAAGTCTCAGATTCACTGTCTGTAATTGCAAAATTCTTGCTTACTTATTGTGACATGATAGCAACCCTTCTGCTGTGATAATGCAACTTCAACTACGCTATCAATATCCAAAGTAGCCGAATGTCATGTCGTGTTTTTTCTCGAAGTTGGCAGTAAAATATCAAAAGTTTTTAATTAAATATAAAGAAGTTATACAAATTTAATCCTTTCTGTTTTCTCCAAGGAACTTAGCTCCTTCCTTAGCACTGGGTGAGGTCTGCTCACTGTGCTGGAAAATGACTCTAGGGGCAGCGTGCGTCGCACACGTGTTCCACAACAACACTAGGCTGCCCACAGATGCGCCTGCCTAATAATCGGCTTGATATACTTGGATATTGGCCGATGCCGATTATGTAAAGAATGCTAAAAATCGGCCGATCTCTAATCCAAAATACAGTAAAAACATTGTGTGAACTCATTTTACAATTCAAAACAACAGTGTTCTATTGTAAAATGCAATTTGTGATCAAAGCTGAATTTTCAGCATCATTACTGCAGTCTTCAGTGTCACATGATCCTTCAGAAATCATTATAATGTGCTGATTTTCTAATATGGGCATATTTAAAGTGCATTTTACTCATTTACACCTGAACAGATATTTGCAAGCACAAGCTTCATTGATGATAACGAGGCAGCATAAACACGTTAAAATATAATCTAAACATTCATATTATTTTTATATGATATTACATATCATATTTATATCATACAGCATACCATGTAAATGCCTGCTTTAGCCAAAACAGCATTTAAATGTAACTAAAACTTGGCTATTAGGACATATTTCAAATGTCAATACTTAGAATCCTGTCTGGAAACAGTACAACTAGTAAAATATGTACGTTTATATAAAATAGCATGTCAGCTAAAGAAAACTCAATGACTTACTCGTACGAAATTGTATCCTCTGCTGGATCAAGTCTCTCTTCTAAATATAAATGTCCCACTCTTCTTCTGAGGAAAATGTTAACACATCCTTACATCCAGGAGTTTACAAACACGCAGAAAATTTGAGTTGTGTTGTGTTTACATCAAATCTTGCAGTCGGTGGCGTGCAGTATTTGTCTTGATCGTCTCAGTACATTAGCGTATGAATGGCACCCTCTGCTGGTGGGTGGGATCACATTACCAATAATGAAGCTGAGCCAGGAAAACCGTACATCGCTTTGTTTCATACAGATTACATTGAAGAAGAATATTTGTTTTAAATTTGAATTGTTTTATTTAAAAGTAGAGATTTTAAGCTTTCTTTAGACATATGTTTCATGTTTGTGTGATAAGTATTCGCAGAGTTTCAGTTAAGTTTTTTGACGCGTTTCAGAAATATGCTCGTGAACATAGCGACTGCTCACCCTTTTTATTTTCTTTATTTTCCAAAAGCACACGGTTTTGTTGTTATTGTGAGTGTACACAAATAAAAGTAGACACTTTATAGTTTCTAATGATGTCTTACACTTATCTGTATATCCAAAAATGACGAAAATATCCAGCAGGACGCGCCGGCGCGTCCGTCGACCCAGAGGGTTAACTACAATATGTAATTTAATCTATTACCATGAAAACATTGTTAAAGCATCCCTTCAAAATTTTCCATCAGCTGTGTCTAAACAATTTTGATGCGATTTGGGTAAATGTAAAAGGACTATTTCAAAGTCTGTTGTATGTGCCACACTTCCTGCTGCCAGTTGGTGGTGCTATGAATGTGACCCACAATAGATACATCCATGTGATTGTTCCCTAAGAAAAAACATAACATTTTAATCTAAATCTCACAATGCACACAGAAGAGATGAGACACTTCTTGTTGACTTATTACCGTAAATTTTATGCATCACCATGGCAACACCGTTCGATATTTATAAATCGGTTTGCATTAACTTTGAGTCTGCAATCGGTATTCATACTCACAACTATTTAAATAGCCTCTAAATTAATGTTGGGCAAATGAGGACATAGATTAAGTAAGAATACTGCATGTCTGCCCATTGAATAATTATTAAAAGCAAAAATTATTTGTCATGGTTCCGGTATTTGTGCTCATACTGTTGTTCGTTTTTCTCTCTCCTTTATGTCTCACAGGTGGAGCTGGCATGTGTGATCAGTATTTCCATGGGAACGCTTATCGATCATGGGGAGACACTGTTCACGGCAATGATACTGCAAGCAGCAGTGGTGGTGTAGTGGTCTAGTGGAGTGGTGGTGGTGTAGTGGTCTAAACCACATAACTTGTAAACTGGTAATCAGAAGGTAGCTGGTTTGCTCCCCACAGTCACTACCATTGTGTCCTTGAGCAAGGCACTTAACTCCAGGTTGCTCCAGGGGGATTGTCCCTGTAATAAGTCCACTGTAAGTCACTTTGGATAAAAGCGTCTGCCAAATGCATAAATGTAAATGTAATGTAAATGTGATGCCAACTGCTTTACTCTGATTGCACTCCCTACTTATTCATTGTGTTTCCCCTCCTTCTTTGCCCATTTATTGTTCACTGTCATGTTAACTGTGCTCTCTTGTGTAGTTGGAGCATGCTCTTGTGTCTGTTGGTTGCCTGTCTGTAGACGTGTGGTTACCTTCCTGTTTGCCATCGCCAGTTCTGTGCTCAGTTCATGTGGAGGAGGTTTTCCTCCGACTGCACGTGTCTCAAAGTGTTTATCATCTGGGCTTTGCTTCGCACCACACCAGCTTCAATAGACTCTCTTCAGATTGCACCTGATTTCCACAACGCACACACTTATCATACAAATACACCCTTCACTAGCCTGTTGTGGCTCGCTAGATTTCAGCCTTCTGGAGCCGGTGCCGTGTGCGCCTTGTCTAGGCATTGAGAACTTTGTTAATAAACTATTGAATCATCATCTCTGCTTTTGGGTTATTTGTCTTCCACAAACTGGGTATTGAAAGACCCTTAATATTTTTTTTATTAAATTCTTCTGCCTCAGAGTATGCAAAAAATGTATCTAAGTTTAAAATAGATGTACAATAAATCTGTAAATTAAAAGCATAAATGAGGATTCAATAATTTGGTCTGTCATTGTATAAACACTTGTTTTTGTGTCTCATTTGCAGCACACAGTGTGCAGATTAAATGCTAGCTGTGATGTATGTGTGCTGTCTGTAGTCCCGTGGAAGTTTAGAAGGATTTTAATAGTGAATGCACAATGTGGAGGAGACGCCTGTCACGTATTCATGTTTTTGTGCTTTTATGTTGAAATTCCTGTTTAGTTCCCACTTTCCTGTTTCCTGTTTGTTTTGTAGTCATTTAGTAATTTTATTTCATAATTGGGTCTCCCTGATTGTTTTCTCAGGTATTCCTCATTCCCTGATTGTTTCCCCAGGTGTTCCTTGTTTCGGGTAGGGTTTAAGCCCTAATAGCTGATGACTCTGATGTGTGTGCATACTTTCAAGAGTTTTCATGCATGTTAAGTACCCCAAAAGTACAGATAACCTTGAAAATAATATTTATAGTAATCCTTAGAAGAAAAAGGGCCTCCGCACTTTCAGTGCTTGGGCCCTAATAAAGAAAAATCCTAAGAAGAACAATAGGGCCTCTGCACTTTCAGTGCTTTGGCCCTAATAATTCTTAGTTTAGAAGAACATTAGGTACTCCACACTTTCAGTGCTTGGGCCCAAATAATAATAATAATCCTTAGAAAAACAATAGGGCCTCTGCACTTTCAGTGCTTGGGCCCTACAAAAATCTTTCAATCAACCTCATGGTGTTTCAAACTTGCATAACTTTCTTTCTTCAAGGAACACAAAGTGCAATCCTAGGCAGAATGTTCAGTCTCAGACACCATATACTTTAATTGTAGGAAAAGGATTAAATTAATGTGAATGGTGACTGAAGCTAACATTCTCCGTAACATCCCATTTTGTGTTCTATAAAAAAGACATCAAACATCAAAATGATCAAAAATTATGTTAAGTAAAAGTAAACTAAAAGATAGAACTAGAACTAAAAATACACTTTTGAACAGTCGATAAAGAAACTAGTTAGTAAGGCGATTAGTGCAGTGGTTGGTTTATGTGGGTTTGCAATTCCAACAGAAAATTGGTTATGACTGTCCTGACCACTAATACCTGCATTTGCACCTACCATTTAAGACAATTTAGGTTCCTTTCTCTCTCTTACTCAAAAGAACATTTCATAGATATACTGCACTTTCTCTAGGTGAATAGAGAAGACCAATCTTCATTTCACATTCTGTCTTCCATTCCCAATCAATGATTTTCTCTCCTCACATCAATACACTTGTCATCTGCAGATTATGTATATTCAAAATAATTGAAAAGAGAGTGCAAGTGTCAGCGCATGAGACAACAAATCACTGAAACTACACGTCACGCCTTAGATTATTTCTCAAATTAAGAAGTAATAAGGATTGTCATGGCAACAGGCTGCCATAGGCTCTTAGCTAAGGGGGCTGACAGGGACCAACATGCAGGGGATTCTGCAAATTTTCCCAAATGGTTTAAAACACATTGAGAATAAACCCGCCTGACACATAATATAAGAAGGCAGTCACCTTGTTAAAACTGCTCTACATGTGCTGGTGTTTAATGAACAAATATAGCAAATGTATCATATGTGGCACGTGCTACAGACAGAGCGAATTAAAGATAAAATTAGTGAGCAGTTTAGAGACCAAAAACATAGCACATTATTTTCAGAGTGCATTTTTAACATGGCGTGGGTTGTGTGTTTCAAGCGTGTACTGTAACCTGCTATGCTGTGAATGAAAGATAATGACAGGGGAAAGTTCAGGCCCGAGCAAATTATTGCAATACATACAGTATAATGCTTGTTAGACATGTGATGGCACTATTATTAGTATTTTCCTCTCCGGGCAACAGTTCTTAGAGCTGTAGTGCAGTGGTAGAGCACAAGCGTGCAACACATTAGTGTGGTGCTCCTTAAAATGCCGTTTCAAGTCTGACCTGTGTCACGTTTTTATCCCATTCCATTTCTCTCTAAAAATGTCCTGTCTCTCTCTCCATAAAATGCCCATAAATAAATAATGAACGTTTATACAAGCATAAATAACATGGTGGGAGGAATGAGTGCCCAAACACAAACTTCACTATTTATTACCTCTGAGTGCCATTTATTTATTTACACATAAAGGAGAAAGTTAAAGTGTGTGATGGCAAGGGTGGCAGTCGTTGTGTACATGGAACGTACTGAAAGGATTTTTGCAATGTTTTGAGTGGCATCGTTGGATGAGCAAGCGCTTTTGTACAACACTGCAAGCTGTACCGTCACAGGGCGGCCCAGTCTAGTCACTCTTTGGCAGAGATAAGGCCTCACACAGTTAGTGTTTGGGGTTGACAGCCATGTTTACAAACAGGATTGACTCTGGAATTGTTCTGTTCATACAATAGCTCACAGGAGTGGATTGAATAATATTATGAATAATATTTGATGACCTGTATGAATAGGTCATCAAAGTAAAAAAATTTTTTTTTATATATATATATTTTTTTTTTTCCAATTTTTAGACTTGAGTAATGTCTGTAACTATAGTGACAGGAAACAAAGGTAAACAACGTTACTTTGTATTACATCTTCAACAGTGTTGGGTGTGACGCAATTTCAAAGTAATTCATCACTGTAAACGAATGACCTTTCGTGGTCACACTACACTTCGCACTTCATTCACTTCCATTCATTAGCATCCGAGCAAGGGAGACTGGAAATGCATTTTTGCACTCTGCTTCGGACAAAAGTTCAAGTTTGGGGAACTCTAACCCGCAAATTCGGATGAGAATATGTGTGACCAAAAGAAAACCAAAACGTCACACGTGTAGGCTACATCTTGGCTCCATACAAATAATATATTTCAATGCTGCATCTTTTTACTGTTGGAGTAAAGTGAAAACACTGTATATTTCAAGATTTTCAATATAATATAATTAGTTATTTGTGATTTATTATTAAAACCAGAAGCCAACAACAACATTTTGATCAAAATTATCTTCAACATTGCTGATGTTTTTAAATCAATAAAAGGGAATATATATAACAGTGTGCATATCTACTTCTTCATTTTATTTGTGTGCAACAATGGACAAGGACGAAATACAGACAATATTTTACATTTGTTGAACAGAATAAAAAAGAAAACTTAAATGTAAAATAATTAATGGTGTGATTACTTTTTCCATTAGTTAATTAGTATCTGATTACAATTTTAGAAAATTACTTATTAATCTGTAGTGTATTACTTGTTTGGGTAACTCATAACACAACAGTGGTCTTTAAGGTTTAAATTTTTCTTTTAATTTTGCTTGCACTGCTTTCATTTTCTCAGAAAATAAGCCACAAACTCTCTGATTCTGGACTGTAAATTTGTCTCTTTCTCCTCTGCCAAAACACTTAAAGCAGCGTTTCTCAAACTAGGGTCAGTGGACCCCCAGGGGTCCTTTACAAATAGCCAGAGAGTCTGTGGAAAATCATCTAGGTTACGTATGTAACCTCCGTTCCCCGATGGAGGGAATGAGACGTTGTGTCGGAGAAGCGACACTAGGGGTCTCTCTTGAGCGCCGATATATAGCTCTGTTCTATGAAAAAAGGCCAATGAGAAGTTGGCAGACGGTATTTGCAAATCCCGCCCCCGGACATACGGGCATTTAAGCGGAGCGAATACGGGAGTTCATTCAGGATTTTTCTGAGGAGCCGGAAATGGTCCGGCCACAACAGTGGCTCGGCTCAGCGACATGGCAGGGAAGACGCAACGTCTCGTTCCCTCCATCGGGGAACTGAGGTTACATACGTAACCTAGACGTTCCCCTTCTGTCGCTCTCTCCACGTTGTGTCGGAGAAGCGACACTAGGGGTCCCACTTCAATCATGCCATGCGCTGAGCCGTGTACGTGAACTGCTGATACAGGAGCGGGCAGGTATTCTTATGTGCAAAGGCGACCAGCTGTATCAGGCTGCACGTACCCTTCCCCAATGCCCCATTAAAGTCATCAGAATCCTTCTGGTTTGACAGTCAAGCTGGTTCTCACCTCCTCATTTCCACGGAACTGCTTTACATATAGTAATAAATACAAATTAATGAATTAATACTCAACTGGTTATTTTTCTTCAGAAGAATATGGTACTTTCCTCAAGCTTTGATAGGGAGGAAAATACAAGGTTTGGGTTTTTTAGTGTTTGATGATGTTTCTCCACAGCCCTGTGGATGGCGCTAAAACCAGAAATAAGCAAAGGATTATCTCACTAACTTCATTTTGTGGTGTTTGTTCTTGCTCTCTTGATATGTACTGTTGTACAATGGCTGGATGTAAGTCAAAGTCATGTTTATTTGTAAAGCACTTTAAAAATTTCAGTGTACAACAAAGTGCTGTACATTAAGTGTACATCAAACACAAGAACACAATCTTATAAAAGTACAATGGAATAAAACATTTCCAAACATAAAAACAAACTGAATGTAATTTAAAGACTTTGCACACAGAAGCCTGACACAATTGAACAGCAGTTCTTGGCCGTTCAGCAAGCAGCAATAAGTATTAAAACTTATTGGAACTAATTACTGAGATAATTTTATACTTTTAGTAAACAATATTATATTAGTTGTGATGGTTCGTGGGATCGGGGGTCAGGGGGTCTGCGAAGAATTTGGGTTCTTGGTTCAAAAAAGTTTGAGAAACCCTCATTTAAAGGAATAGTTCACCCAAAAATGAAATTCATATCATCATTTAATCACACTCATGCCAAAGTCATGTAGAATTTATAGTAAAAAAAAGGACTTAAATATTGTTTATTATCTCTTTCTCACCCACATGTATCATATCATTATGATGTTACGTTAAAGCAGCCTTTAGGTGCTTTTTGAGCTTCAAAGATTTGGACCATGTTGACATGCAATGTACAGACATACAAAGCTGAGATAGTTTTCTAAAACAATCTCTGTTTGTGTTCAGCAGAAGAAAGAAAGTCATCCACATCTGGGATGGCATGAGGGTGGGTAAACGTTTGGATAATTACATTTTTGGGTGAACTATTCCTTTAACAAGAGTTTTGTTTCGCTTTCTAATCACACAATACCCCGATTTTCAATGTTTTTTCATAACCTGAACAAGTCTGACAACCTTAACATCAGTGACTTAGAGCTAATGTGGACCTTGTGCCATACATCACTAATGCAACGAACAACTAGTTGTTGACTGCACATCCATTCATACAGCACCTTTCAACCAAACGTGGGTCCTGAAAATGTAAGGAAGTCACTTCGGTTATTGAATGTGGTTACTAATCTCTTTCATAACTCAACTGTGTAGGAACAAAACCATGCTTAGCAGTCCAAACATGATTTACAACCATATTCTGTGGCTGTTTGAATGTAGCAAAGGAGAATCGCTTGCCTGACTGGGAAGCTGCCACTTCTTTTTGTGCTGATGAGCATTATTTGAGCATAAATGTGACTCATTTGCCTGCTGCCTATGTAGCTATATTGTACTGCTGTCCATGGTGCTAGAACCCAAGTGACATATACACAAGAGGGCTCCTCTTTCCCTAATTGTTCACAAATGAATTATAAACCTCACTCACTTTACTTTCTCCATCTCAAACATACACACTGACAAACTGCATCCCTAAATCTGGGGCAGCTTTTTTAGCAGAGTGGAGTGTTGTGGCTCATTTCATGTGAGGCTTTATCTCTCTGACAAACACATTCGATTCCACAACATTTCGCTGATGAAATAAAACAGATCAGAATAAACAAACAAGAATAAATGTCTCTACCCAGGTCTGCACACTCAGTCAAGCCAAACTGTGCTTGTACGTTTGTGAAGATGAATAGTGTGGTTTGACAAAGACGAGCAGTGGAAAAAATTAATGAATGAGAGAAAAACAGGAAAATGAGAGAAGTGGCTGGCGGCAGAAGTCACTGTTCTCAGAATCTGTGATGAACTGAAAATAAACCACACAGTCTAATTTCCACTATGCTATAACAAGTCTGAATTCTTTTAGCCACAATAGGACATATGAAAAGCTTCCTTTAGGTCACTGAAATTAACAGTACAACCTTGCCTTGTTTATAATTTAGAGTGCATGAATTCATTCTTATTGATTACACTGCAGAACCTCATCATGTCCACCATTGTGGTAATCACAGATACTAACTTGGCTTTCACTGTCTAACACCACTGTGTCATCAAGAGATTGCCCAGGTGTTCTGAGGTCTCTATAGTATATGCTGACAGTGACAGATCAGCTCTGGGTCTTTGCACGGCCTTCCTTCCTCATCTTGCTGGTTCCCAGCCCCTGTAGAGGACATGTTTCATCCATTTGCATTCAAACTTATCTGGGTCACAGGCGTACTATGCATATGGGCCTGATGTATGGGCTGTGTCGTGGGCATTTATGCAAGTAACACATCACCCCTATTTTCCCCAGATTGGAGCAAGCCACCATCACCGTTTACAGGTTTAACTTTTCCCCTGTAGATCTCCACTGCAGCAGGTAAACATATATATTTTACATGTTCGAGATCATATGGGTCTGTTTGTGTGTAATTATCTGATGTATTTTGTGTGTAAAAGAACAGTAAATGGTAAAAGTAAAAGAACAGAGAGTTTTACATCCGTTTCAGAGGCTCTTAAATGTGTTGGTGTATCAAAATGTCATATTTGTAAAATATCGCTATATATATATAAATATATATATATATTTGAAGAAAGAAAATGTGAGAAATATGAAATTGTACATGCTGTTCTGCTCTGTGTATGTGTTTCTGCCCTTCCATATATTTTCAGTTGACCCCAGATGCAGGCTGCAGTGCGCACGATAGTGAGTCAATATATTTAGCAACTGCTGACCATTTTCTCTTCCACTTTATCATGTTCCGCATACTTATTTCTGTGATCTGATTAAGGTCACACCCGTCCACAAGGTCAACCACAAGGTAAGTTATCACGGCTGGAACATCTGTATAGGGCCTCTACACCCATTTTCTCCCCCTTGACCCTAGGCCTTGTTACCGCTTTCCCATTGGCTGCTTATTGTCTCATGAAAATATTAATTTTCATGCTTGCTCTAATAAACATTGAGTACTCCACATCCTCACACGGTTCTACACTAGTACTGTAGAGAGCATCCTGACTGGCTGCATCACCGCCTGGTTCGGCAATAGCACCGCCCACAACTGCAAAGCCCTGCAAAGGGTGGTGCGAACTGCCAGAAACATCATCGGAGGTGAGCTTCCCTCCCTCCAGGACATATACACAAGGCGGTGTGTGAAAAAAGCTCTGAGGATCATCAGAGACTCCAGCCACCCAAGTCATGGGCTGTTCTCACTGCTACCATCAGGCAAGCGGTATCGCAGCATCAGGACCCGCACCAGCCGACTACATGACAGCTTCTTCCCCCAAGCAATCAGACTGTTGAACACTTGATCTATCACGATCAATA
The DNA here is from genome assembly GCF_025860055.1 of Xyrauchen texanus. NCBI lineage: Eukaryota > Metazoa > Chordata > Actinopteri > Cypriniformes > Catostomidae > Xyrauchen > Xyrauchen texanus. Next base: position 49,290,802 of record NC_068276.1, read on the forward strand.
ATTAGCACTGCACTTTATTAATCTATAATCTCACACTGGACTGTCAACATATTCTCCTCAATTCAACTACTTATATATATTTCATATACTCCCACTTATTGTATATTGTGTATTCTATATTGTGTGTATTGTCTACTGTACATTGTATATAATTATTGTGTTGTGTTAAGTATGTTGTTTATTGTAATTGGTAAATGTCTCGTCACTGTCATGACTGCTATGTTTCTCGGAACTGCACACAAGAATTTCACCTACTGTTGCACTTGTGTACATGGTAGTGTGACAATAAAGTTATTTGATTTTTGATTTGGTTTGATTGAATACAGACCGACTGCGTGTTGTTCTTTCTACTTCCTTCGCGAAGTCTCCAGAGACTCAGACTCACGATTGTACCTCACTGGGCACGAACATAGAAAGACGGGACAGGAGAATTGGAGATTGCGACTAGATAAAAAATATTCCTAACAGAAAAGGAGGTACGAGTCAATAATTTTTTTATGGTAATCAACATTATGCCAAAAATGCTGAAAAAAAAAAAAAATAGATATAATAATAATCTTTCAACCTGTTGAATTTCTGTGACTGAGGGAAAACAGTGAACAGCGGCACACACATACTTAGAGACACACATTTTGGTAATCTTTAAACTGAAGTATTTTATAAAATACTCAGAAGTCATGAATATAAGTAAAAATGTAACAGAAACGTCATTGGAAAAAAGAAAACGTATAAACACATCGTGATTGGTACCCAGGGTGCCAAACAAGCTAAAACCTCTACTGCATTCAATTAATTAAAGCATAACAACCTTACCAGAAAACATAGCCACGCATTACAGCCAAGTCAAGTCAAGATTTATTTCTAGAGAAGGTTTAAAAGAAACAGAGTTGCACCAAAGTGCTGTACAATAAAATATAAAACGTAAAAGAAAAAAAATCCAATACGCAAGTGACAATATTAATACACAACATACAGCATATTAAATATACAGGGCAATAAAAAGAATACAGTCTGTGTAACTAAACCATATAACGCTTAAGCTAAAAATTATCAAAAGATAGAGAATACAGATAAGATTGAAAAATAGCTAGTGAAGGAGCAGACCTCATGTGAAAGGACAGGCTGTTCCAAAGTGTGGGAGCTGCAGCAGAGAAGGCCCAACCACCCTTAGATTTACAGCGACAACGAGGGACAGATAAGAGAAGTTGATTACACATACTCTTTTGGGAGAGTAGGGATTCAAAAGGTCACTGATGTACTTAGGTGTGACACCAGATAAAGCCTTGTACACAGATAGCAATTTTAAAATCAATTCTATAATTAATGGGAAGCCAATGTAAAGATGCTAAAATTGGGGACATTTTTTTGTACCGGTAAGAAGACTACCTGCCGCACTTTGAACAATTTGAAAATAAGAAATAGCAGTTTGAGCCAGACCGATGAACAGAGAATTACAGTAATCAAAACTTGATGTAGTTAGAGTATGGATTGCAGTTTCCAGATCTTTTGGAGAAAAGCAACATATCTTAGATGAAAGAAACTTCCCTTTACCACTGCACTAAGTTGTTTATCAAAAATTAATGACAAATCAAATATAAGCCTAAGATTTCTCACTTTTGATTGAACGCTAGAGGAATAAGAACCCAATTACAAGGCAGATGGAGGCAATTAAACTTTTGTTTAATTGCAAAAACAATATTTGCCATCCACCATTTAATATCCTCAAAACAGTCACAAAGCAGTTCAAAAGGACAACCAATGTCAGTTTTAACTGGTAGATAAAATTGTGTGTCATCAGCATAGCAATGGAAAGAAATCTTGTATTTCTCAGAAATAGCACCCAGGGGGAGCATATATAGCGAAAAGAGAAGAGGGCCAAAAATTGACCCCTGAGGCACACTGCACAATAAGGGATCTGATGAACTTCCCAATGCTCACCAAGAAAGTTTTGTCTTTGAGGTAGGAGGCCAACCACTGCAGGGCGACACCCCGAATGCCCACCACACTATCCAAATGACTTAACAGAATGTTATAATCAATAGTATCGAATGCTGTGCTGAGATCCAACAAGACTAATACAACTTGCGATTCAGTATTGAGTGCTTGTAAAGGGTCATTATTGACCTTCAGCAGTGCAGTTTCAGTACTGTGCAAAGATCTGAAACCACACTGAAATGTATCTAAAATATTAAACGCACTAAGATGAGAATTCAACTAACAATGCACTCTCTCTGAGAGCTTTGAGATAAAATGCAGTTTGGAAATAGGTCTAAAATTACTAAGGACAGATGGGTCAAGATGAGGTCTCTAGAGCAGAGGGTGAACAACAGCATGTTTAAAACTGGCATGTACAACTCCATTTACTAGAGACCTGTTAATAATAGCTGTAACAGCTGGGCTCACGGTTTCAAACACTTTCTTAACAAGATGAGCAGGAATAATGTCTCGCAGCTGGAACATTTTGCTTTAAAAACAAGATCAGCTAGCTGGGCAGAGGTGACTGGTTGAAAACAAGTGAAACCAGTTGGTGAACATATCGTTGGGAGTTTAAATATCGATCCAAGATTTTATTGTCAAAAAGTTTTATAAAAGTTCTCACAGGTTTTCCTACCAGGAATAGGACAAGGAACTGATAGAAGATTTAGATTCAATTGTCTTAAACAATAGTCTAGGCCTTTTTGCATTTTCAGTGATAATTTTAGAGGAAATTTGACTTGGCCTCTTTCACTGAACTTTGAAAACGAATCGGTTACTAACGTAACCTCGGTTCTCTCTAGATGAGGGAACGAGTATTGCGTAAGCTAGCTTACGCTACGGGAAAGATTAATCTTTTCTGAGATACTGAAGCCAAAAAATTATCCTTAATTTTGTATCCATTGTCAACGCAGTGCGGCAGCTGCAGACCTTGAGCGGGCTAGCTAGCGAGCTCATTGGTTGCTCTGCGGCAACTGCTGCAGCCTATAGACGAGCTTGGGCGAACTCGCAATCCAATAGAGGCGTCCGGGCGCTCACTGCATCAAAGCCCGCCAAAAAGGGCATGACTAGAGTGCATATAAGCGTAGTTCGTAGGCTGGAACCCTGGTTTTCATTGAATGAAGCGAAAAATCGCTCGTGGCGCGAAAGCACGGCCGGTTACGCAATACTCGTTCCCTCATCTAGAGAGAACCGAGGTTACGTTAGTAACCGATTCGTTCTCTTCACGAGGTTCTCTCGTATTGCGTAAGCTAGCTTACGCTCACGGGAACCCTTTGTCAACGCCGTCGCGCCAAGCATCCACTGCATGAGCCCCAGGGAATTAAGGGGGACCCGGGGGAGCCCTTGTGAGTGGGGAATTAATATTTGGCCGGCAAGAGTGCGGGCCAGTGTGTGTGTACTACATAAGCACATAGACAGAGCGGCGGTGCCGGTCTGTGTGGACTGTGTCCCTTTAATGCAGCTCACCAGGGGAGCTGTAGCGTATTAAACCGCTAGCAGTTTAGCCTGCAGAGCGGGTACTTCCAGATTGTAAAATCTGACAAAGGTGGAGGGGGAAGCCCAGCCCGCTGCCACACATATGTCGTGAATGGAAATCCCGCTGGACCATGCCCACGAGGAGGCCATGCCTCTAGTGGAGTGAGCCTTAATGCCTAGCGGGCATGGTAGGTCTTTTGACGCGTATGCGGCAGCAATAGCGTCCACTATCCATCTTGACAGTGTCTGTTTCGAGGCGGCGAGACCTTTGGTGCGCCCTCCGAACGAAACGAAAAGCTGCTCGGAGCTTCTGAAAGATGCGGAGCGTGCAGTATACAATCTCAATGCTCTGACTGGGCAAAGGAGATTGGCGTCGCGTTCGCTATCAGATGCTGGTAGCTCTAGCGTGTATGATGGTGTTTATTACTCCTTCTGGCAAAGCGACGGGTAGTCGTTGATCACCCACGCGTGTAGCGCCCAGCCCATCGTTCCGCGAGCTTGCGAGAGGAGATCTGCTCTCACTGGGATGGGCCACGGTGCTGTCAGTGACAGCTGCGTAAGCTCCGGGAACCATGTTTGATTCTCCCAGCGCGGGGCTATGAGGAGCACCGAGTGGCGCGTTTCCCTGATCCTCTGCATTACCTGTGGCAATAGCGAGACGGGAGGGAAGGCGTAAAGCGGGCGGTTGGGCCAGTCCTGGGCCAGCGCGTCCTCGCTTTTCAAGAAAAATATTGGGCATTGAGAGTTCTCTTCTGACGCAAAGAGGGCTATCTCTGCTCTGCCGAATATGCGCCATAACGTCTGGACTGTTTGAGCGTGCAGGGACCATTCCCCTGGGGGAATATTGTCTCTGGACAGTCTGTCTGGGCCGTTGTTGAGGTGGCCTGGCACGTGCGTCGCCCTCAGCGAGCGCAGGTGGCGCTGGGACCAACTCAGTATGCGTTTCGTCAGATGGAAGAGGTTCCTGGATCTGACACCGCCCTGACGGTTTAGATAGGATACCACAGACCTGTTGTCCGAGCGGACCAGGACGTGGTGACCCTGAATGATCGGGAGGAAGCGCACGAGCGCGTACTCGACCGCTATCATTTCCAGACAATTAATGTGAAGGAGCTTTTCCTGAACTGACCATAGGCCAAAAACCGGAGAGCCCTCGCAGACTGCGCCCCAACCCGTGTTGGACGCGTCTGTCGAGATGACTTTTCGGCGAGATACAGCTCCCATCATCACTCCCCGCTGATACCACTCGGCCACTGTCCAGGGCTGCAGAGCTGAAATACAGGTCTGAGTCACTCTGATTGGCTGGCGGCCTGTGGCCCAAGCCCGGCGAGACGCGCGGGTGTTTAGCCAATGCTGAAGCGGGCGCATGCGCAGTAAACCCAGTTGAAGTACTGCTGAGGCCATGTAGCCTAGCACTCTATGAAACTTCTTCAGAGGTGTGAGGCCGTTCATCTGAAATGACGTGGCTAGTCGCTGCACACGGCGCGCGCACTGTGTAGATAAGCGAGCCGTCATTGCCACTGAGTCTAGTTCTATTCCAAGGAAGGAAATTGTCTGACTGGGCTGTAGTGAGCTCTTGGTCCAATTGACTGCAAGGCCCAAACTGTTCAGATGACTGAGGAGAACTGTCCTGTGAGACAGAAGCTCCGTATGTGATTGTGCCAAAATCAGCCAATCGTCCAAATAGTTCAGAATTCGCAAACCCTGACTCCGCAGGGGTGCGAGCGCCACGTCCATGCACTTCGTGAAAGTACGGGGTGCTAAGGACAGGCCGAACGGAAGGACGGTGTATTGATAAACCTGGCCGTCGGCTGAATCTCAAGAATGGCCTGTGACGGGATTTATCTGAATCTGAAAGTATGCATCTTTCAGATCGAGAGAAATAAACCAGTCCCCTGGCGCACATGCGCGAGGAGTTTGCTGGTTGTAAGCATTTTGAACGGTCTTTTGCAAGTGCTTTGTTCAAAACCCTGAGATCTAATATTGGTCTGAGGCCGCCGTCTTTCTTGGGGACAAGAAAATAACGGCTGTAAAACCCCGACTCAGCTCAGGGAGGCGGCACTCTCTCTATGGCCCTTTTGCACAGAAGGTTTGCTATTTCTGAACGAAGCATGCACGCTGCTTCCGTGTTCACAGTAGTTTCGAGCCAGCTCTGAAGCGAGGAGGACGGCGATCGAACTGTAGCAAATAGCCCTGTTTTATTGTGCTTAACACCCATTCGGATATCCCTGGAATATCTTCCCACGCTTTGAAGCATAATGTTAGAGGGTGAGTGGCCAAATCGCTCTGATTGCACACACAGCAGCTGAACAGAATGTGTGAGCGCTTACTGTGCTTATGCTGGACTGCTCGCAGACAGCATGGACAGGCTGTTCTGTGAGTGACTTCCGATTGAGGTGAATGGGGAAAGAGTCACGTCTGTTAAGTGATACGCAAGCATAGTCACGGGCACGGGACTTACATACAGAGGAGTGTTTGCTGGCCGTGTGACAGAGCGGGCAGAGAATGGGCGCCGCGACGTATTCGTGAGCGCATTTATTGACTCTAACACTCGAGTGGTTCGTAACCGCTTTTGAGTGTGCTCTGATGGGGACACGGAACGTGTAATGCTTGTGTGTAGAGGTGAACACTGGATTGTGGGCACATTTTCTACACATAAGGCTGGTCGTGTGACAAAGCGGCCAGAGAATGGGCGCGCGCACGGATTCGTGGGTGCGTTTATTAACCCTAACACTCGAGCGGTTCGTAACCGCTTTATGTGAGTGTGCCGTGATAGGGCCACCGGATGTCTAATGCTTGTGTATAGGGGTGAACACTGGATTGTGGGCACATTTTCTACACATAAGACATGTTTGCTCTCTGGTATGGACACGGGATGTGTAATGCTTGTGTGTAGAGGTGAACACTGGGTTGTGGGCACATTTTCTACACATATGGCATGCTTGCTCTTTATCAGATTTATTTGGGTCGCCGTGAAACGGCGTTTGAGCGCAGGCAAGCGGCGCTAACACCGGCTTGTTGGCTGCTGAATCTACCACTGTAGTAGCCTGAAGGAAGGGGACTGACAGGGGCGAAGCTTTGACGGTGGTCCGCCGCAGCGGGACTGATCCGTCGCTTTGTCAACAAAGCTAGGAGGACTTCGGTTGTTCAGGTTTCAGCGCAATTCTAGTCCGAGGCCGCGGGGCGGCGGTCTCGCGGCGGCTGTCTGAGCGCGATCGAGGGCGGCCGCCCTGTCGACGCTGAGAAGTCTGGCTTTGTTGAGCTGGGCGCTGTGAAGAGGCTCGTGCAGGAGGCTCACGTGGGCGGCCTGCAGAGGAGCTAGCGCGACGAGGCAGAAAGAGATTCATGGCTTGTGTGGCTTTTTGGACCTCTGAAAACCGGTCAATGATACCACTCACCACGGAGCCGAAGAGACCGGATGGAGAGAGCGGTGCGTTGAGGAACGTAGAGCTCTGCTTCTCCCATGTCGGCTAGCGTTAGCCACAGATGTCTCTTGGTCACAGTCAGCGGCCATGCACTTCCCTATAGCTTGGGCTGCAGCTTTGGTAGCCTGGAGGGCGAGGTCCGTAGCACTCCGTATGTCTGCAACCGCCTCTGGATGCCTGCTTTCCTCATCCCACTCCCGCAGAAGGTCCATTTGGAGGATCTGTAGGACGGCCATAGAGTGCAGAACAGATGCAGCTTGGCCGGCGGCGGAATAGGCGCAGCCAACACAGGCGGAAGTTGTTCTGCAGGCCTTAGACGGGAGCACTGGTTTAGACCGCCATCTCGCGGAGGGCGGGCAAAGGTGTGCTGCTACCGCATCCTCGACCGGAGGGATGGAAGTGTAGCCCTTCTCAGTGGCGCCGTCCACCGAAGCAAGAGAGGTGGAGACGTGGGATCGGACCCTGGCCGAGAAAGGCGCGTTCCATGATTTGGAAAGCTTGGCGTGGAGTTCCGGCAGGAAGGGAGCGGCCCGGTAGCGGGTGCTGCGGGCGGCGGCTCTGTAGAAAGCAGCCGTCAAGTCTGTTGGGTGCCTGCTCAAGGGCGGTGACCACTTTCGAGCCCGAGGCGGTCGACGGCCTGTGTGAGGAGGCGTGTTAGTTCCCCTCGACTCGGGCGCGGGTCCTGCTGGATTCCTGGGCGAGGAGGAGGCGTGTGAGCCTGACCACTCCTGGCTGTCCGAAGCCATGATGGAACAGCCCTTATCCTCCGCTTCTTCATCCGAGATGGCAGCAGAGCAGCCGCCGGCGGCAACTCGCGCGTCCCGGTGGGCGGGGAGGGTGAAGGCGATGCTCGAGGGATGGGCTCTGGCGAGGCAATCGCTTCTACCACTGTTTCTGGCAGCCTTTGAAAGCGGCGCTTTTTCTGCACGGCTGAACGGAAGGCGGCGGCGGCTGCGGTCCTGAGCGCTCGAGTCGAGCCCGCAGGGTCGACATCGGCAGCTCCTCGCAGAGATCGCATCCGCCGCGGCGAGGGCGAGCTCTGCATGTCCCAGTCCCAGGCAGAGAGCGCAGATGATGTGGCGGTCTCCGGTGCTGAGAGGAGCGGCATGAGGCGCAAGTGGAGCGAGGCATCTTAAAAAGACGCTCGTACTCTTTTGTGAAGTTCTTTAAGAACTAGCTTGCTTTTTAAAAGGATACGTCGCCGGATGGCGTAGCTCGCAGGGCGGCTGAAGGTGGCGAAGACGGCCGGCTTCTTCGAGCACTGTCCACGCTTGCTTGATGCCCCTCGAACGGCGACGCTGCTTCGGTTCAGTGATGCGAAGAGCTTCGCTGAAGAGATGAAAATCAGGGTTCCAGCCTACTGAACTACGCTTATATGCACTCTAGTCACGCCCTTTTGGCGGGCTTTGATGCAGTGAGCGCGGACGCCTCTCATTGGATGCGAGTTCGCCCAAGCTCGTCTATAGGCTGCAGCAGTTGCCGCAGAGCAACCAATGAGCTCGCTAGCTAGCCCGCTCAAGGTCTGCAGCTGCCGCACTGCGTTGACAATGGATACAAAATTAAGGATAATTTTTTGGCTTCAATATCTCAGAAAAGATTAATCTTTCCCGTAGCGTAAGCTAGCTTACGCAATACAAGAGAACCTCTCATAAGAGAACTGGTTAAGCTGGTTAATAGATATTCATATAAGACATGGAGTTTTTCTTTTTTTCCACTTACGTTCAGCCTTTCGGCATTCTTTTCTAAGAGAACTGGTATAATCATTTAACCAAGGCTGAGCAATGCCCTTTCCCTTAACTTTCTTTGGCTTAAACGGAGCAACAGAGTCTAAAGAAACAGACCATGATGAAGTAAATACCTCCACCATCTCTTCAGTGTCCATACTGTTAAAAGTAGTGTTGAAGTATTATACATGCAGAAGAATTGAAACGATATGATTTGAATTTTGAATTTTTATTTGACAGCCCAGGCAACAACATTGCTCAGAAAGGCCCCTCAGCACGACCTCCTGAACTTCCACACAGAGTTAAAACAGACTTCTCTTTGAAAGGTTTCCAAAAGACCATCAGATTTGCAGGACTCGAATATTAACACATTTCATCTTAATCCAGGAACATTCTATACAAAGTCACAGTACTTTACCGATTTAACCTTCTAAAATGTACAGAATTCATTTAACTCCACGATTTATACAATACCTAGGCTTGCTAGGCAATTCTGACAATTGCATTGAACTGTGGTAGCTGGTATAACTGACAAATTAATGATTATAGCCTGATGTACCTCTTTAAAATATGTGTAATGTTTTATCCATGTTGTATAACCAAGGAATTAAAAAGTATGATTTGTAACCAGGTATTTTCATGTTTTGTTACCTACAAGTACAAATATTAATGAAAGAATGTCAAATTTGATATGCAAATGCTCGATTAGTTACATGGAGGAAGCTGATGACAACAAATATTATGTCTCTTGTACCATTCTCAAGATATAAAAGTTAATGATTAAATATGCACTATTTTTGAGCAGGAGATTTGTAAGAATCTGAAACAAAGGACCATAAATAAAATGTCGGAAAAGACAACCCAGTTGACCATGTGACTCTGAAAAGTCACTTCTGACTAACGCAGCACACCTTTGGTGATGTGGCCAAATTCAGTTGAAATGTTTCCAAACAGGAAGAACACTCTCCCTTTGCACTCTACTCTTCAGGCTCTTTTTTCTGTCTTCTGACTGCTCAGACTTCACTCTGACTCTTCCCTCGGGATGTTCTCTGGATCTCGTCGGAACCCGATCCATGCCAATTGAGGTCCAAGGAAGCTCAGGACTCGACGTCCCAAGAAAGCTCATTAGTCTCTACTTCACACACCCATGAGAAGGCCTCGCTTCAAAGCCAACCTCATCATTCATACAGACAATAACTCTTCGATCTTACAGAGGTCCAAAACATCGACAGAACGAACTTTTAACCAAACAAGCAACATAAAGAACGCAAGAAAACACCACTACACGCAAGTACATCTCCAATATTGTGCTCAAAGTGCTGGTGTATTTGTTAAATACTTTGGGTAATCCAATAGCAAATCGATGTAGACTCCAAGAAGGGTAAATGGTTCTTCAGGTATTGACATTCTGTCAATCTTTTCACCAACCTGTTTCATGTATATATGTGTTAGATTAGATTTATGTTTAGAATAGCATTAAAGTTTGCCTGTATTCAAAGATGAACGACTGTGGTATATTTTGATAAATAATCTCATCCCTGTTTCTAGATTTCGCTTCAAAGCTGTACCTAAATACGTGTGATATTATTTTCAATAAGCAATGAGAATAATATCACTCCAATAAGTGAATTAGTCATAATTCACTTATTAAAGCTAATTCCTTACAGTAGAAATTGTGAGCGTATACATCAAGACGTTGCATTATGATTTTAATGGTGGAGAATTTATTCAGACAAATATTCTAGTTATTTGTCATTTATCTAATTTATAATGGTTGTCAAATGCGACGAATTCAATTATACATTTCATTACCAAATAATGTGCAATAAGGACAGTTTAATTTAGTTCATAGCTCACATATTTCAAGACCCTAAATTCCCTTCTATATTTAGCATACCAAATTCCCTTACATATATTAGTGTTAGAAGATGGGCATGTTAACGGTTCCCATCTAAATTCATCAACCCCTAAATATCCTACATATAATGGTGAGAGAATGTAGGCACGTTAACGGTTCCCATATAAATTCATCAGCACCAAATATCCTACATATAATGGTGGGAGAATGCAGGCACTTTAACGTTTCCTTCTAAATGCTGCATACTAAATATCTAACAAGGTCTGCAAAATTAGTTTGAGAATACTCTGGGAATAAACTGGTAGTGGAAGAGTGAATGAAATGAGAATAGCTCACAGGCTGTTAAATAGTAGGAGTGGAAGAAGAACAGACAGAATCAAACACAATTGGCAAATGGTCTGAAAGCAGCATCAATCACCCTCAGGTTGTTTACAGGAAAACCATGTGACAACACCAGATCTAGTATATGCCGAAAAAAAGGAGTCGGGATATAAACTAATTGTGAAAAGTTCAGGGATTCCATGTGGTATAAAAAAAATCTTTCACCAGGGGCCTTTGCAGCTCAGCAAGAAACTGACTACCACACCTGGAGTCACAACTTCAAATCCAGTTGGCCCGGTTGCTAGGATGTGTAGAGTCACGTTGTGTAAACCTCCTTGTGGTTGCCATAATGTGGTTCTCGCTCTCGGTTTGTCAAGTGGTGAGTTGTGTGTGGATGCCGTGTAGAATAGCGTGAAGCCTCCACACACGCTAGGTCTCTGCGGTAACACACTAAACAACACCCCCCCCCATAGGTACACAATATTAGGAAGGAACTCTTTTTTTTATTATTATTTATGAATAAAGTCATTATTACATTTAGGAGGACTGTATACCAGTGCACATATTACAGGACCCCCGATGTTGCTCTTCATTAGCTGTACCTCAAAACTGGAATACACATCTGTGTGCAATATTGCTTTTAAAATTGTTTTTAAAAAGAATAGCAACACCACCACCATGTCACCCCTCCCACCGCACCTGTAATTAGGCTGTGCTGCTATGGTCTCTAGAATTTACATTTGTCATGGCATGGCTTTTATCTACTCATCCTTGGATTTGCTTAGACTGAATTCTTCATATTGTCTTCCTGTGGATATAAATAATCACTGTGCCACCCTGTAAATCCTACGCCATCCTCGATATGTCCAGTAATTTCATTTTATCATCATTTTATCATCTTTTTTTATTTTTATTCTGGTGCTGAGAAATGTTCAGTAAATCTGTTAAATCTCTGTTCAATTAAGCTTTCATCTCCCAGGAATAGTTCACCCATAAATGAAAATTCTCTCATTATTCTTTTACCCTGATACCATCCCACATGAGTGTGACTCTCTTTCTTCAGCAGAACACAAATAAAGATTTTTAGAAGAAGAAAGAGCTCTTTCAGGCCCTTATAATAACAGTTCCAGCACTTTGCAGGTCCAAAAGTCACATTTAAGCAGCATAAAAGTAATTCACATGACTCGATCGATGAATGTCTTCTGGCTTCTGACTGCTAAAATGTATTTTCGATCTCTATAAAATAGTTTAACTATATATAACTTATCCTCAATAAACAAGATTGATGGGCAGTCATTGTTTCTGAAAAGATAAAATATTTTATTTCTATGGCCTGTTTTCACATATTTCAGTTCTAAACTAAAATGTGTAGATCACGTTGAACTTGTACTAAAAAAGTAGATCTTGCATTTAAAAAGCAGGGCACACCTGGAGAGGCAAATTTCTGTCAGCTTGAATATACATAATTTTTATATTATAGATATGCTTTAGGTGTCTGTTGGCTTTTGATATTGTTTGCACAAATGTTTTATTATTCAATCATAAAATATGTTTAGCCTTTTTAAACTTTTAGTCAAATCAATGCAATCTGGGTTCTTAAATAACTTTTCGGATTACGTGATTAATATTCAGAATAATTGTTAGATTGCTCAATTACCAAAATAATCAATAGTGATAGCCCTAAGTTAAACTCTAATCATTACTGTGCTTTTAACTGAGCAACAGAACATTGTTATAGCATAAAGACATATCTGAGTTTTTCCAAAACAATACAGCCATTTTACAGCTGTCAAGCTCAAAGTAACATCTACCCACATGTTTGAGAATTGTTACTGACAGGTGACAACAGCATTTTCATAACTAGTATTTTTATTGTTTTCTGTTTGTCTTTGCTTGAGAGAGATTTTCACCTCCAGTGTCACTTTTCAACTGCTATACAAACCTCCATCACCTCTACAGCATCTCTTTAGAACACACAAGTCAGTAAACATTTGTCTTTCTGTGTGCAGGCAGTCCTCACTGAAAAAGTATACAACATTCAGGGTGCCCTGGGGGAGACATGCTCAGCTTGATTGGCAAAAAGGAAAAAATTATACTTTGATACGAAAACACAGTAGAATGCTGTTTACGAGATGCCTGTCTGTTTAATGTTCCCTCATGTATATTTCACAGTTAAATTAATACGGGGTTTGTGCGCTTATCATTTTGGCAAGGCATTCAGAGTGATTTGCCTTGTGGCAAATGTTTTTACAATTTATATCAAAACTTTGTTCCAATGACCTTGAATCACTAATTCATTTTCTCTAACATTTAAAATAATCTGGATCCTTTTCCACACTGTTACCTCGTTTATGTGGTTCATTTGCTTTGTTTAATTTGATTCAACATGGTGGAGACTAAACTCCTTGAACAACTGTGCAGGCGGTCATGCACAGTTTAACACTAGTGTACTCCTTTTTTCTGACAAAATCACAACAACCATTGCAATTTTGCAAGAAAATACAACCTCCTTCTCTTGTGAACATCAGCATTTCATCATAAAAGCCATGCTAAACTTGAGCCCTGCTTATCCTGTTCAGTTCATTCACACACACACACACACACACACACACACACACACACACACACACACACACACATGTTGTGTTTCCATGTTTTATGGGGACTTTCCATAGACATAATGGCTTTTATACTGTACAAACTTTATATTCTATCCCTAAACCTAACCCTACCCTAAACCTAACCCTCACAGAAAACTTTCTGCATTTTACATTTTCAAAAACATAATTTAGTATGATTTATAAGCTGTTTTCCTCATGGGGACTGACAAAATGTCCTCACAAGGTCAAAAATTTCGGTTTTACTATCCTTATGGGGACATTTGGTCCCACAAAGTGATAAATACACGCTCACACACACACACACACACACACACACACACACACAATGAAGTGCTAATGAAGTGTAGATATTATTTGTGTGAGAGAGCTTAGATATATATCTAACTTACATTTGCTGTAGATAGATGCATATAGTTTTTTAAAGTCATAAGGATGTTTGATTGCTGATTACTTTTATGTTACTTTTACATTGTTTTTTTGCATATTCATTAAAAAAAAAGAGCAGTCAGAAAATGTAGTTATTTTTGTTTTCCATAGAAGAAAATAAATAATTTGTGTTTAAAATGTGAGAGTAAATTGGTGAGTAAATAATAACAAAATGTTTCAGGTTTGGCCAAAATATTATTTTAAACATGTCTAAATGGCTATGAAGTGTCTCTAAAATGTTTCCCTCCATTTGATATTAGGGAAATATTATCTTTACCATAATATTATTTATTAGAGGAAGTGACTGCTAAATGGAACTGTAGAGAGATGAAAGGAAAAATCCAGTTCCCTATCTGTCACTCACTCGACACTGTGTCGATGAGTTGACACCAGGGGTTCATTCTTGGGAGTCCAGACATCTCTGATCTTTGAGAAAAGGCCAATGAGAATTGGCGTGTGGAATTTGCATGCCACTCCCTCGGACATACGTGTATAAAAGGAGTGCCGCTTGCAAACACACACTCAGATTTCTTCTTCGGAGCCGAGCGGACGCATTCACTGAGCTGAATCCATCCTGCCGTTCCATTCATCTCTCTCTCTCTAAGCTGTTGGATCTAAAGCGCATTACAGTGGTTCTCCCACTCGCACCCTACGGTTGTGTTGAGCAACAGCCCTGGATGCTTTGACAGCTTTGATTAGCCATGCTTTCCAGAAGAGCTGCGAGTGTCGGGCTGGAGTAGAACCCTCCGCCCCCGACCCTCCATGCATGAAAAATTTAAATAAAATGAATAATGTATATTTTTACATTATATTTATTCATATATGCACATTAGTTGGTAAATTGGTTAAAAGAGCACTTAATTGACACTTCAGTTGTTTCGTTCATTTCGGATCAATTTAGACTCAGCCTCCTTTGCCTCTTCTGACAGAATGGTTCATACTTGTTTATATCCATACAAAATTTAAATTGCTGATTTCATTTAGCTGCTTTCATATACTGTATTCTTTCAAGTACATTCCATTATGCTGACGTCTCCCAACCCAACCCAACAAACTAAATTAAATACAAATCAAAAAGCCAACCAAAGTATTCCATTACAAGTGCTATGATGATTCCCCTACCATCAAACTATTGAGATAATGGATTCATTCTGATTAAGTGTCATATCAGTGAACTCACGGCATTTGCAACAAAGCAATTCTCACACCCTCTTCTAGAATTCTACATGACACTGCACCAGGAGGTCAGCCCTCCCACAAATTGGCCCCATAATTGTCCCCAATTGGGCCTCTGGTAAACCATTTGTGGTAGGCAGATTCGCTGTGCATACTTTTTATTTGTATACATATTTTTAAGGTGCCTGCAATGTTTCACCTACTAGGTATTGAGAGAGAGAGTTAGGGTTGTCGCAAAATAGGACAAGGTCTAAAATTGTGACAGCATAGACATGATTTCATTGCCTTTTTTGCTAATTTGTATTGGGGAGTCTGGAGAGCACAGTATTCCATTAGCAGCAGTTTGAACCTAATTCACTTTTATTCAAACTTTTTATGAGAATTATTTTTTTCTTCTGATTTGAAAGACAAACTGAAAACGTGTCCTAACTATACCAGTTTACCATGGCAACACAATTGTGGTGAACTCTTGTTCTGTGCATGTCTAATTATATAGTATCTGGTACTTCTGTGATCCGTTATCATAGA
Organism: Xyrauchen texanus; assembly: GCF_025860055.1. NCBI lineage: Eukaryota > Metazoa > Chordata > Actinopteri > Cypriniformes > Catostomidae > Xyrauchen > Xyrauchen texanus. The sequence continues at coordinate 49,306,331 of NC_068276.1, forward strand.
TTGGTTATTGATGAACAGTGAAGCATGTAATCGGTCTGTATTTAGTAAAAAATAGAATGTTCCAATTAACAAGACATGACCATTAATAAAGATTTCAGGATATCATCCTTCTTTGTGCCCAATATCTCTTTGTGGATTTATTAGAGCTGTGGAGGAAACATTACATAAAAAGCAATCTAGTATAAGCTATTATTTTTCATGTGCTTCTCTGTGTGTTTGCGCGTATGGTTTCATATGCATGACTGGAAATAAAGCACCAGACAGACAGGAAATGGATCTGTGACAAAATGCTGCTGCTTGGAGCTAAGATTAGAAATTCATCAGTCTTCAATGAAATATTCAAGCACACATGGCCCAGTCAGTGGCATTACTGAAATGATGGCTGTCTGAACTAGAGAACAATATTGTGGCCATACATCCAAAAGTTTAGTCCAACCACAAGTCTCTTCCTGCAAAAGTCCAAGATAAGCAGTATAACTTGTACTGTGCAGTAGAATCTGAGCCAAGGGCATGAACTGTTTGCATATGTAAACAACTTCTGGGTATTATAGGGGTTCCAGCTTCAAATAGCAATGCTTAATGCACACAACAAGTGATATATGTAGGCATATAAAGGCCTATATTGATTAATTTCCTGACAATTGTATGATATTTGCAAGACTATACAATAACGTAATATCTTCTTACAGTTATTATAAAATGAAAGATAGAAAAAGAAATCCAGCAGACACTTAAGGATCAATTTTCCAAGGTTTTCAAATCCGTCGAAGGGACAGTCCAATTTGCATGCTTTAAGATAATTTAGTAGTGACCTTCAAAGTGAAGAAAAAGCCTGCACAACAAATATGGAATGTGAAATGTCAACGTAATTAGAGAAGATGGCACACAAAGCTGGTGCAATTCCCTAAAATTAGACCCTTTTTAAGTGGTTCCTGTACTCTTTTATACCTAAAATCATCTGCCATGGTTCCAGACTAAACAATAACTCTAGAGAAGGAAGAAAATAAAGGAAAAAGTTAAATTGAACAGGAGAAATATATATATATATATATATATATATAAAAGGTAGGTGCAAACATGAAAAGTTTGAAATGTCATGGAGTGCTTTTAAAACAAGGTTTTTAGAGGTTGTGAAATACAACATACAAGAGGTTTAACTCCACATTGGTACACACTGCAGCAAAATTAAATTGTTACACTAAGTGCTTAATACCATACTATACACACACAGACAGAGTTTGGTTATTGAGTGGCAACATCATTGTACTCACTGAACTCAATTCACTCACCAAAAAATTTAGGTAGAGAGAACTGAATTTCAATAAATTATTCAACTAACTGTGAATGCAGTGATGTCATTAGAAGATTAAGACAAATAGAGAACACTGTTTAAAAGCAACAGCTTAACAAGCCGCTCAGTCAGCACTGTTAAACTAAGAACTGATGTTTCAAGTCATTACCTTCTTTTCCACCATTGAGCCGAACAGTTCTCATTGCAAAACTGTGACGTTCTATGCCGGTCCGGGTCAGCTGGTGTGGTCAAAGTTTATTGTTCCACTGTGTTTCATAACAGATCAGTCTTTTGGCAAAGCCGTGGCAGGTGAGAAGTAAACATTGGAGCGAGTGTGGTCACATATTCCAGTTTTTTGAATACTGCTTTTTTTCCTGGGTTTACTCTGCTAACAAACAGTAAAGACATGGACCATGTCGCAAAAAGGAAAGTAAAGATAAAAAGGCGAGAGGTTTACTGAGGCTAATCATTTGCTGAGGCCTTGTTTTTAAGACTGCACAAGAATATGCAGAAAGGTAAAAGTTCCCAGACTAGCTAAAAAGGAAATGTATTGACAAAATACTATATAAGTGTATTATATGAAAATAATATATGAGAATATATTTATGCATTTTGAGTGTAAATGAGCTAATAATCTAATTCCCTGACTAAAGAGGCATGTAGAAAAATAAATGTAGTCTACAATACTAGTTAATCCATCATAATACAATAATGATTATACATTAAATGAGTCGACACGTACTAAAACCATTCGACCAGAGCAGTTGAGTATGGTTAACTAACCATGCCAAGAATTTATCATGGTTTCTAATTGTGCTGTACCTAACCATGCTCCAGTGGAAATGCTATTGTAACCGTTCCGTAACGTATTCAGAACCATCCGGCCCGATGGTGGAAACTATCCTGGTTAAAATAAACAAAACACTAAACAATTATACTGTTAGCTTCTATGTTTACTGTGTAAAGCTGCAAGATGCCAAAATGTTGCTATGTTTATCACTATGCCACAGAGAACTGCCAAGTTTACCCCTCTGGATAAAATACTATTGTTATTCTGGTTTAAAGGAATATTAAAAAGAATATTTATTTAAAATGCATATTTTCTCTTTACAAAGATTGAGTAAAGCAGCGTGGAGATACATTTCTAATGTGCACACCTTCCAAATTCCTCTCACACACAACCACCAAGGAAGCACAACCCCACAACACAGTAACTAAATCACAGACTGGTTTCCCATCCAACTCTAATGCCAATTAACATTTTTAAGAACTTTAAATAGTCATTTGCTATCTTATTCAATCACACAGAGACAAATATTACAATAGCACAAGCAGATTGTTGAGGCTGTTGATTAGTTTGATTTAAAGATGACAAAATTTGACTGTCGAAACAGTAACAAAAGCCTGAACTTGTTATGTTTTACAGGCTCAGGCTGTATATCTTGAAAAGGGATGTTTATGTCTAACGATTTTGTCAGATTTAGCTTTTTGCTGGTAATTAGTTCTTTCTCCCCCTGAAATAATTACAGCTATTTGCTGTGATGGATCACACATATAGCCGCATTATGGCAAGATGAACAATTATCCTAGTGTCATAAATAAAGTGAGGTAAATAATTTTGTGCAATCTAATTAGGTCAAGTCAAGTCAAGTGGTTTTTATTGTCGTTTCAACCATATACAGTTAGTACAGTACACAGCAAAAGGAGACAACATTCCTCCAGGACCATGGTGCTACATAAAAACAACAAAGGACCAACATAGGACCACATGAGACTACACAACGAAATAAAATACCTATATAAACATACCTATATAAAGTGCACGTGCAAACATGTGCAAAAAGTACAGGACAGTACAACAAATTACTGACAATGAACAGGACAATAGACACAGTGCAGCGCCGACCAGTACTCAGTAGTGCAAAAAGATGACAGTTTCTAAAAATGTAAACATAACATACTATGAGATAATGTTCTATGCACATAGCAGTTATTGAAGTAGCAGACAGTTATAAAGTGACAGTTATTAAAGTGCAACTCAGGACACGTGTGTGTCAAACAGGAGATTTGTATCTGGAGATAATAAGAAAAGCAGTGAGTTCTGCGTTTATCTTGAAAAGTAAAATATATTGGGAGATTAAAGGTGTCTTTCCACAGCCGAGTTAAGTCTCTAAGCACGCACTGTACCTGCTCCAAATTTAGCATAAAACCACAATGGCGCAGGTTTAAAATTGAAGGTTGGAACTTTTTCAGTGGTAAAAATTACACACTTCAACTTTATATATATATATATATATATATATATATATATATATATATATATATATATATACAGTTGAAGTCAGAAGTTTACATACACTTAGTCTGAAGTAATTATAACATATTATTTTTACCACTCCATAGATTACATTTTAGAAAACTATTGTTTTGGCAAGTCGTTTAGGACATCAACTTTGTGCATGACACAAGCAATTTTTTCCAACAATTGTTTAGACAGATTGTTTCACTTTTGCTTGACTATATCACAATTCCAGTGGGTCAGAAGTTAATGTCAGAAAGTGATGTCAAGCCTTTAGGCAATTAGCCAGTTAGCTTCTAAAAGGCTAATTGGAGTCAACTGGAGGTGTACCTGAGGATGTATTTTAAGGCCTACCTTCAAACTCAGTGCCTCTTTGCTTGACATCATGGGAAAATCAAAAGAGATCTCCACAAGTCTGGTTCATCCTTGGGAGCAATTTCCAAACGCCTGAAGGTACGCAAGTATAAACACAGTCTCATCAGTATAATCATCAGTCTCCTAGAGATGAACGTAGTTTGGTGCAAAAACTGCAAATCAATCCCAGAACAACAGAAAAAGACCTTGTGAAGATGCTGGAGGAAAGAGGTAGACATGTGTCTATGTCCACAGTATAACAAGGTATATATCAACATAACCTGAAAGGCTGCTCAGCAAGGAAGAATCCAATACTCCAAAACTGCCATAAAAAAAGTGTTGTGTCATAAAAGTACGTTTGCAAGTGTACATGGAGACAAAGATCTTACTTTTTGGAGAAATTTTCTCTGGTCTGATGAAACTAAATGTTGACTTTTTGGCTGGGTGAGGGTGCTTAACTGCAGGAGGGACTGGTGTACTTCACAAAATGGATGGCATCATGTGGACTGAAAATGATGTGGACATAATGAAGCAACATCTTAAGACATCAGCCGTGAAGTTAAGCTCGGTCACAAATGGGTTTTCCAAATGGACAATGGCCCCAAGCATACCCCCAAAGTTGTGGCAAAATGGATTAAAGACAACAAAGTCAAGGTATTGGAGTTACTATCACAAAGTCCTGACATCAATCTGATGAAAATTTGTGGGCAGAACTGAAAAAGCGTGTGCGAGCAAGGAGGCCTACCAACCTTACTCAGTTACACCAGTTCTGTCTTGAGGAATGGGCCAAAACTTATTGTGAGAAGCTTGTGGAAGGCTACCCAACATGTTTGACCCAAATAAAACCATTTAAAGTCAATGCTACCAAATACTAACAAAGTTTATGTAAAAGCTGAAATAAATAATTTTCTCTAGTATTATCCTGACATTTCACATTCTTAAAATAAACAAGTGATCCTAACTGACCTAAGACAGGCAATGCTATCTACAATTAAATGTCAGGACTTGTGAAAAACTGAGTTTAAATGTATTTAAGTGTATGTAAACCTCTGACTTCAACTGTGTATACACACACACACACACACACACACACACACGCGCACATATATACACACAGTACTGTACAAAAGATATTTCACAAAAACATTTGACTTAAGATGGTTATTTATATCTTCAGCTTCAGTGTATCAATAGGAAATATACATTTTAGACTCCCAAACATTCCTTTAGCAAATATAATAGAACAGAAAAGAAGAACAGGGAACCCTGCAACAGATGGCATAACCCCAACAGAGCCCCCCACTGAACATTGAGTCAGTCTGGGAATAGATGAAGAGATGGAAGAACTGTGACGTTTTATCCAAGATATCCTTGGAGAATATCCTATCTGCCAACAACCAAGAAAAACTGTGTCCAGGTGTACCTATGATAATTGGTGCTGTTTTGAAGGCAAAGGTGGTCACACCAAATATTGATTTAGCTTGTTTGATGTTTACTGCACCTTGTATGATGTTAATTGATATATGAAAACAATTTATGGCATTATTTTTTAAGACATCCACGCTATGCAACAGTTTTCAAAAGTGCCTAAAACGTTTGCACAATATATATTGGGGCTGTCAATCGATTACAATTTTTAATCAAATTAATTACATGGTGTCCCGATTAATTAATCACGATTAATCGCATATACAAATATTTGCTGAGAAAGCCCATCATATAACAATAATTCAATATATAATGATGAAATAATTATACACAGTTATCTTTAAATATATAATATATATATATATATATATATATATATATATATATATATATATATATATATATATATAAAATACAAAATTTTCAGATAATTAAAATGCATTACATTCGTGTGGCAGAAGATTTAATAATTGATAAGACCATTCAAAAAGCGGCTTTAGAATACAATGTATTGTTTACTACCATATTATTGATCATAAGTCAATCATTGGCATACAGTTCACATAAATCCATTTCACAAGTGAATTTGTCAATCAGTTGGAGATTTATTATGAGGGCTTGTTTAAGGACCCGTTTATTTACACCTGTGTCAGACATTTTTTTTTTTTTTAGAAACAAGCCAGGGGTATACATAGTACACAATACTACAGATATAGTTTACAATAATGCCAAGTCATTATATTCATTACATAGTGCAGTGGTTTTCAGTGCTTTGGAGTTGTTGGAGGTACAAAGAGTATTTCAATAATATTTTAAGTCTTTACAAAAAAAGTGCAAATAGGGGCTTTTTAGACATAAATGTACACTTATGTAAAAATAAAAACTTGGCAAGAAAAATAAACAGATTAATCAGAAAATATTAACTTTTATTTTAAAAACTGTGAAAACAAAAACATCTTTATAAAAAAAAAAAAAAAAAAACTAGTTAAAATAGAGGTACGTACAATCAAACAAAGTTTTCTGCAAAATACTACAGCGTGGACACATTCCCAAAAAAGGTGAGGGGTAGATTCATCTACAGCACTACAGAAGGAGCAAAGTGGATCTATTTCAGGGAGCATGTTTCTTAAATAAAGATTGACTGGGTAAAAATGGTGTAACCGTTTAAAGGACACCTCCTTAACCTTGTTGGTAATTAAATAGTTGTGAAGTAAATACCATACGACCTGCGTCAGACATGCTTGTGTCGCGTCTCGGGTGTGTTGCGTCATAAAAGTAAAATGTTTAGGTCACTGTGTCAAGTTAAATATAGTTACTCCATCTTTAAACACATCTTGAGATCCCTTAGATCGCATTTGCACTCCTTCAAGTGTTTTGAACGCAAGAACGTAACGCACGTTTGTGTTGTGTGTCCGCTGAAGTGTTGTTAATGTTTTGTTCACTGTAATAAACTGTGTTGCTCACACAGCTGAAATTTCACTTACTGCCCTCTGGAGTAAACAGGTGGTACTACAAGCTTGCATTTCTCAGGAAAGCATTGCGATTAAATGCGTAAATTTTTTTAAAACATTGTTTTGTAAAATTAATCACACGTTATTAAACGCGTTAAATCGACAGCCCTAATATATATATATACTACCGTTCAAACTTTTCGGGACACTTACTCATTTTATTTGTATTTATTTATTTAATAGATTTTTTTCATATTTTTCATATTTTAGAATAATAATATAAAGTCATCACAACTATGGAATAACATAGATTATATAGGAATAATATACATTTTTCCCATATATAGGAAATATGGTAAAAATGTTGTGACTAACAAAATCCAAAATAAATCAAAAGTGTTTTATTTTAGCATCTTCAAAGTGGCCACCCTTTTTGCAGATTTTGCTCTTTTTACTCTTGGCATTTTCTAAACCAACTTGAGGTATCACCCTGTGATGCTTTTTAAACCGTATTGAAGGAGTTCCTATCTATATGCTGGGCACTTAGTGGCTGCTTTTCTTTAGTATTCAGTACAAGTTATCTATTTCAAAAACTTTTTTAAATACAATTTTGGTTTTGTAATTAAATAAATTAATATGCTGGCACAATTATATTTTTGTCAAATGAAGAATGCCTAAATACTCAATGTTCAAGAATGATATACTATATCTCAGTTACCAAATAAAAGTAAATGACAAATGTCCCTCTGAACAATGTGAGACAAAAAGTTGCACCTCTGTCCAGCTCACAGCATGTCCAGCTGGGCGTGAAGTACCCATTTCATTAATCATAACAATGAACATATGCCCTAGCTACATGAGTGTAGGCCCTCTTTTCTTCACCACTTCTTATCCAAAGTAAACACACGGCAGAGAGAGGTAGTCAGATCTCATACTGGTGCGTTTGTAAACAGAGGGCTGAAGGTTGCATGGGGCTGGAGTTAGGGGAAGGGGAAGTTAGTGAATGGAACGATAACTGTGTGTGCGTGTTTACGTATGTATCAGCATGGGTGGGGGCAGGTCACTCGGTCAAACCCAAACTCAAAGAAAGTTGATCACTGGTGGCTTATCGCAAGCCGAGCCAGGCCACCCCTCGCGAATTAAAGGAGAAATAGTATCTTGCTCACTCATTTTTCAACCTCTCCTAGAAATGGGAGAGCCCACATCTTTTCTTTCTCATCCACTGCTGTTCGGCAGAGATAATCCAGGGCCCATTCTAGGCTGCTGAATCCATTTTACACCAGGAGGTGAACTAGAGTCCTTGGCTGCAGCGAGGTCATTGCTTTTACAAACATGCTCACAGACGCACACACAAACTCTTTCTTTCTCTTCCATTTTAATTTTGGGTTTTGATTTTTTTTTTTATTTAATTTTCTCTGACAATTTTAATTTAAAACCATTTTGGGGGTGGGGGGTCACGGGTGTTGAGGTCCCAAATATAATGGTTTGGTCTTTTAATATTAGTAAATGCGCTGAATGAAATAATTTTCTGAATAAAGGCTTGAAATGCAATTAAGGCCCACAATGGTTTTAAAAGATAAATGTATTTTTAAAGTTCAAACAGTTCTAGACAAACACTGTGTCTGCATTACTAGCAATTTGTCTGTTTCAGTCAACTTTTCTTTCTTTTTTCTGCTGTCTCAAAGAACAGACTAATATCATTTTAATTTATTTTCATCATTTATCTGTAAAAAGACATGACTTTTGTGCCAGCTGGCTAGCAAAAAGAAAACACACAAAATTATTTACTGCCCTCAAGCTGTCCCTCATTGTTTTTTTCCTCCCAGTAGAATTTTAACATAATCTTTTCTTAAAGAATCCTAACACTGCTCATTTCCATACAAAAGCAGTTAATATTGACCACTGCTGTCAAGGTCCAAAGAGAAAATAAAGTATAAAAATACCATAAAATGAGTCCATATAACACAAAGCTGTTGTACAGCCCAAGAAAGCTTGGAACATAGAGCATGAGTCATATGGACTACTGTTATGATGTCTTTATACTGAACCTTTAATAGTGTGTAAAGCAGTTCAATGGAAAGGAGGAGGTGAGAACTGGCTTGTCAATATAAATTCTTGACAATAAATTGTCTGTAAACGATCTCTCTCTCATCGCACCACCATCCGCAATCGGCCTTTATCCCTCTCGGAGGCTTAATTAGCCTGATAAGGGACCAGGTGTGTATAATCCCGACCTGGCCCCGCCCTCCACCCTGTCACATAGTGCTTTATATTATTTGTCCTTTTGAAACTTGACAGCTCCTGTTCACTATAAACTGTTATTCTATGTAATAGAGCTGCTTAAAATTTAAATTTTTATGTTCCAAGAAAAAATCCAGCATTTGGGTTTTGTACAACATAAGCGTGAGTAAATTAGTGAGTAAAAAGTACATTTTCCATTTTTAGTTGAACTACTCCTTTAACTGGTGGCAAATTTTTTTTTAGCACAAACCTGACAAGACATACTCGAAATAAAGTGGTATCTTAAATAAGAAGACTCTTGGGAGATGCTGTACAAAATTTAGAATGAATTTTAATTATTTTGAAAATCTTAAATTGATTTAAAATTATTACCTAATAATATTTGAATTAAGAATATATGACACTTTCCTTGCTAAACCTAAAAGCACAATTGAAGTCACAAGTCACAGGTTTCACAGTTATGAATGACATACAAATCATGTACTGTACGTGACATATTTAAATTTAAAATGGCGAATTTCGCCAAACGGTGAATAGTTCGCACCCTTGGAATTTAATGTTGGTTGGTTCAACATTTCAATAATAAAACAGTGGTCAAATATTGCATGTTTAGATAGATACATACATTGCACATGACACAAACACTCTTAACCTGAACTGCTGACACTGATGCATGGCGCTGGGATCATCCACAAATCACGATTTGATTGGCTATCTCATATAACACTGACAAGCGGTGAAGCGGAACAGAAACAAGGATGTCAGTTATTGGGGGCAATCTGGCCATATCTGATTATTGGCGGGAACTTGTCTCCCTCAATGTATATTGTGGTTATGGCCCTGTGTGACAGGGATTACCAGATTACATTTTAAATAATCTTTTGTGTACTATGGTAAACCCTTAAATGTGGAAAAACCCTTTCAGTACAGTCTTGTACTCTTGTTTTAGGTTTTTATTTAAAAGTTTTGTTTTTGTGTGTGTGTGTGTCCTTTTACTGTTTTTGTTTACACTGTTCTTTTTTTTTCTAGGTGATTAGATTAGATTGTTTATTGTCAATTTCAGTCAATGATGCTTAAATTGGAAAGAAGAGCACGTAAAGTAGAATTGATAACATTTTTAAGCATTTGTCTCTGCAGGGTGAGGTGCTGCACTTTATTTTCAGGACACTTCAAGTTAATTCAAGGTAATATGTCAAAACAGTTTTCTTAATTTATATAATCCGAAGAATAACATTACTGATTGCCATGGCATTTTTAGTAATGGAAAATGTTCTTATTATAATAAAACCTTTAATTCTTAATTTGAACCCACTTGAGGCTTTTGTAAGCTCTCTATAATGCTGTTAAATGTAAATGAATTAATTCAGCGTTCTACTAACACTTCAATATTGCAAAACAAAGTCCTCTAATGCTGGACTCGGACTTCCTGCTTGGCTTGGTAGTGGCATCAGGCCGATTCAATGCTTCTCTAGCATACAGCATTATGCTTTTGTTTACATACAATATTGTGGCAGGGTGGAGGTGGGCCGGGTCGTGATTCTACACATCCGGTCCCTTTATCCCTCTCGGAGGCTTGATTAGCCTGATAAGGGACTGGGTGTGTAGATCACGACCCGGCCCCGCCCTCCGCCCTGCCACAAATATGTGCTTCAAATTTTGGGAATATTGCAATACTCTGAACATTGATGTCTTTGAACACTGGACTGAATTCCCAGTTCTGCTAACTGAACTAAAGCTAATATAACCTTTTGACATGCCAGACACTCTTTCAATTGCTTTTCACCTCCATCAGACCCTAGAGATATGTGGGCCTTTATTCTAGTACTGCTGTGAATCCAACCAGTTAGATCGTCATTACCAAGTAAAGCAAGAAGGCAAAGTTTGATGAAAGCCATTCTGGTCAGGTAGGCCAGGTGATGTGTGAAATAAAAAAAAAAGGAATTTGTTCAAATATATCTTGTATCCCTGCTTTAAGGAATATTCCAGGTTCAAAACATGTTAATCTCAATCGACAGCATTTGGGGTAAAATGTTGATTACCACAACAATTAATTGATAACAATTTACAATATGGTTCTATTCGCTAACATTAGTAAATGCATTTGGTGTTACAAACTAACAATGAACAATCTATTTGACAGCATTTATAAATCTTAGAAAAATAAAATTGTTCATTGTTAAATCATGTTATTTCATTTTGCATTAACTAATGTTAACATTTTTTTTTTTTTTAAATAATGTAGTATATATTGAAATTAACATTAATCAAGATTAATAAATGCTGGAAAAGGATTATTCATTGTTCATGTTAACAAAGGTTAACTAATGTTAACAAAGTAACCTTATTGTAAATTGTTACCAATTAATTTCAACTTGTCCCTCTTTTGCTTAAATCAAAAAAGCAAAAATCAAAGTTATAGAGAGTCACTAACAATGGAATTGAATGGGGACAGTTTTTGATGGGATTCAATGCAGAAATTTGAAGCTTGTAATTTTATAAAAGCAACTATATGAATTATTTTGTTAAAACTTGTGTTTTACTTTATCCTGTAAAGTCATTTCAGAGAAGTATGAACACTGTTGCTCTGTGGCGCTTTCAAAAAATGTCTTTGTTTGAGCATCCCTAAAAGGCCGACATAGACCATATTCACGGTAGCGCCATGTTTGATTTTTAATAGGAATGACAACCAGACTTTGAGTGAAAGACTTACAGTTTCTTCAATGGGCTGTACTGCAGTTTAAAGTGTTTTTGGATTGTTCCGCAGACAAAATCCACTCTCACTACCCTGGATGGTGGGGCGGCCCACGGGTACACGGAGGTCCCCCAGGTGGACAGAGCGATTGTGATCCACTTGTGTCCCGGGACCGCCCGGTACTCCCCTCCAGAGCCTGTAGAATGACGTCATCACTGACCTCGAAAGTCTACAGCGCCACCGGACATTCCGCCTCCGCCCTGCATGCCATGGCTCTCTTGCAAGTTCACCAAGCCAAGGCACTCAAAGATTGCACCTGGGTAGTTCTGACCCCAACGTGCTGCAGGAACTGCGCTCTGCCACCGACCTCGCTCTCAAAGCCACGAAGGTCACAGCGCAGGCACTCGGGCGGGCGATGGCCACCCTTGTGGTCCAGGAGCCTCACCTCTGGCTGAACATGGTCGAGATGCACGACGTTGACAAGGCGCGCTTTCTCAGTGCCCTCGTCTCCCAGCTTGGCCTCTTCGGCGACACCATCGAGGACTTCGCCCAGCAGTTTTCAGCAGTGAAGAAGCAAATGGTACATCTTGCCGCGGTTTTGGATCGTTCCGCAAACATAATATTGATAAAATATCTCAGGACTTGAAATTCTGTGTGGGATTGCAGGTATAGCGCACTGTAAACGGCTGTACCTTATTTTCGGCTCCTCAGTGCAAAATCCTGACTGGCACTCGCTGCCCCGCTTCCCTTAATACCCATATGTCTGGGGCGAGGCATGCAAATTCTGTCTGCCAACTTGACACTGGCCTTTTCTCAGGTTCAGAGGTACGTTTGGCATCCCAGGAAGACCCCTTGTGTCACTTCATTCGACACAACGTCTCGTTCCTTCCCTCGGGGAATGGAGGTTACAACAGTAACCATGACATTCTGATGATCACATCTTGGTACTCTATCATTAGTCATAATACAGCACATTTGACATGAAAGGCAAAAATACCAAAAATGCTTTCTGTATCAGCTGCCACACTTGTAAACACCTGTTACATCTCTCATCTCCATCTCTCCATCCAGGGTCGGAAATTGATGCGGGCTCTGGGCAAAAATGTCTCTAAATTAAAAATATAACAGTTAGATAGCCTATAAGCCTACTTCCAAATACAGACATTGCAATCTTCATTGGAATTGTCCAATGAGCAGAGTCATTGGCGGATGCTCACGCCATTAACGCCCACAAACACTCGCTGCTCACGCTCCACAGTAGTTCGGTATCCTGCTCACGTGCTAAATCACCTGACCATTCGGTCCTTCTGTTCAAAATATACTGTCCTAGTAAGTAACGCTGTCACTCATGTGCTAAAGACTACTTCTCTCCCCATCGGTTCATCTCACTTATGCGTCTGTCTGTCTGTCTGTCTGAAAAGCCTCCTCACCAGCTAGAAACGTGCTGGAGGGATGGATGTTTTTTTATTTATTAAGTTAATCATGTCTGAGAGGTCACAAATATAGTGCAACCAAATGCTACAATGCAGTTAATAATAATATTAATATAAATAATATCTTAATAAATAGCCTTGATTTGATTATACAATTTAGCCTTATTAATGATACAATAATATTTTTACATTAACCGCTTTTAACCGCTAATGTTTGGAAATATGTGAATGAGAAAAAAACATTGTTTCAGTAACAATGCACATTATGCGATGTACAGATAATGCAGTTTTGTAATTATTGAAACATACAATTTTTCAAAATGAATTAATTGTTTAAAATCTAACATAAAAGGATGACAGGGTCATTTTATCATTTAGAATAGAAAAAATTGTGCCCTTGTAAAGGTAAAAAATGCCCCTGGAAATCAAATATTGCCCCTTAATGAAAAAGTTGATTTCTGACCCTGGTTCCATCTGACCTATACATGAATTGAGATAAGTAGCCCCCATTGACATTTATGTGAGTTTGTTGTAAAATTTTGGATGTTTTCGTGTTACGAGTTTTATCACCCCCAAAGTGTGTAAATTTCGGGCCCTGATATCTGTCCATGAATATTAAATATGCAAAGAACTCCAGACAACATGAGTTGTGGAAATAAGATGTGATCTAGGAGCATAATACAGCTTTATACCGTTCATGATGGTTAAGATGGTTAGTCTATCCCTCACAGCCTCATTGTCATTCCCATTAAAAATCAAAGATGGTATTAGTGTGAATACGGTCTACAGCAAAATTCCCTCAATCAGTGGTGTGAGTTGGGGGTGGGGCTATCTGTTTTTTTGTTTGTTTGTTTTTCTGATCAAAAACAGATTGGGTAGTGTTTGGAAAACTAGTTTGCAAATAATAATTATTTTATATTTATTATTCTATTTGGTGACGCTAGTTGCACAAAAATGACACACTTTAAACTGCTTCAGAGTAATCTCAAAAAGGGAATTTCAGAAAGTTGAAAAAGTGATTATATTTCATACGGTTCTCAAGTAGAGTAAGCCAGTAAAAATGCCAATATATTATAAAGCTGCAGTTGATTCTGTTTGCACTAGCAGTGGTAGTTGATTGATGTCAACATTGGTTTGAGGGACTTTTACAGCATCTTAATAAGAAAGAGACAAATAAGATTGTAATAAATGTCGACATGGCCCCACCATTATGTCAGACAAAGAAACCTATCATATCCTGACAGGGTAGAACAAACAGATCTACAGTATTTACTATATCTTGCCCCATCATTTGCATTCCTGTCTATGCCTTATTATCAGTGTCAACACCATCTCACTTTCCATTTGCCATGTTTTTTATTGTTGTTTTATTTTTTTATGGCACTTGCTTGCTTCAGAATTCCTTAATATTCATCATCTTTCAATTTGAGCTCAGATATTCACTTTCTAAGATGTAGTATTGCCAATAGGGAATGAGAGATTTGCATGTTTATTAAGGGAATAGCGCATCTCCAGACCAAATTCTCAGCTGTAGATTTCATCAGACTAACCCATGCGTCTTATCAGCATATATTAACTGAAGCTGGATACATTAAAACACTTAAACACAATAAGGCTGGGCAATAAAATTATATTGATATTTATGAAGAAAAAAACCCACACATTTCGATATCCATGGTAAATTTTGAGTAATTTTTCCATGCTTATGCTCTACATTTAGGAGATCAGATTGGGTAAAAACATAAGCAGTTTGGCAAAGTTATACACACAACTAGCTAACTGAATCACAGTCATGAAATTACCCTCTTAGGAAGTATATTAGCAGCCTAGCAGAGACATAGCCTGCTGTTATGGATACTGGCAACGAGGCTCAGTAGCCACTAGCTATCTATCTGGCTAATATGATATTATTGTGTACAGAAAAAGTTATGTTTACATTCATTCTTGAGGTATAACGAACATGTGGAATGCATTTCCTCCCTCATTAATGGTATGAAATGTATATTGTGATAAGTATCGATATCGAATGATATGAAAAAAATATCCTGATAATATTTACTATATCACCCAGCCATAAAACACAATCATTTTTTTTTTGTTTGCTTGTTTTTTAAGTTAGAGGAAATTTCTAAAACAAATGTACGTTGCATATCTTAAATGTGAGCAGTTTGTAACAGTGTAATTAAGTTTATGTTAATAAGACTTTTTTATATATACAGTATATAGACATGGACAGAGGTACATTTAGTGTTGCACACTTGTCTCACTCTCTACTCTATCACACACACACACACACACATATTCTATATTTCTCTGACTGCATTAGAAAGCGAAGAGAAATGCAATTACTGAACTAGATGCAAATATGCAATAATTAAATATATAGCAACTTTCATGCCAAAGTGAGTAAATGGGTTAACTGAATTTGTAAAAAATGAAAGGCGTTTTATTGAGCGCATGGGTCAAGATGGTAACTTGGCATCCTTAGTAAAGGCTCTTTCTTTTTTCAGTATTTTTTTCCTTTCATATGGCTCTATAAAATATAGACTGAGGCAGAAGTTATTTACAGTTTATTACTGTCGTCCTCCACCCTGGTGGCTTTTCCAGACCTTGGCTGCTGTTTATCTAGGGGCATTGTTTTATTACCTTCAACACTCTACTGGGATGCTCTTTGCAATGGAGTTGCCTAGCAACAGGAACTGGCTGATGATCCGCTGGATCTGAGCTTGCTGAAAGAGCGGGATAGACAGGAAGACAGGAAAAAGGGCAATGAAATGGGAAAGGGTCTGTCAAATGACATGGTCTTCTGTAGATATTGCTCTACTAATGTAATGATTAAAAGCTGAATTGAAAAGGTAACAACATGTTGCAAATACTCTGTGAGGGTTCCCAGGGACGACACTAGTCAACTGGTTCCTTCCACTCAAGTGAGTACTTTTATTTAGTTTCACAAGACACCACAGCACGCTACAGTGGGAAAATAACTTAGTTTTGCACAAAGGTTTCAGCTTCACAATATTCCTTAGTCTCAACACTTTAGGTTCACAGAACTTTCTGATCCATACTCTCTCTCCCTGGTCTGCTGCCTATGTGGCTCTTTTATGCCGCTCTCCCCTTGTTCACTGTAATCAGAAACAGGTGTTAAATAATTTAGCTCAGGTGCAAGCACACTTACCGCTCTCTCTCTCTCAGGACGGACACTTGACCACGCCCCCGCTGCCACATACTCAATAGACGTTCACATTTTCAACTTGTGTATTGTTGTTTTCAAGCACTGAATGTAACACCCATTGAACCAGAAGAGTAGTGGTGAAATCAAAATTAAGAAATGGAGAAAGGCACAGGAGCGAAAAGACCTGTAGGAATTGAGTGTGAGGGGAAGAAAATGTCAGAGCTTTGCTGCTGTGGTCACCTTGCACCTTGTTTTATTGCAGGCTTTGCTCATAAAGAAGGTCAATCGCAGAGGAGACCACTTTCAAAAAATGCCTGACAAGACATTTAGCCACAAGCTTTCTTCTCCTAACTCTCATGATTTGCAATTCCTTTGAGAGGAGTTCTCCTTGCTTCTCTTTATCCACTGAAATGAAAAAAAAAACATTACTATCTCTCTCTCTCTCTCTCCCCCCTTCTTGTGTATGTTTGATAAGCACTTGGCACCAAATCAAAATCATACCCTCACTTTCCAAGACAGAGACATATTTCTTGTGCAATTTTGCAAGGTTATGGGTTCACAAAATAACAACCTAATGAGGCAGTTTATTTTTTTCTGTTAAATAAATAAACCCACCCAATTCTAGACCCAAAATTCTTACATCATTTTCTGAAACTTATGTTGTTCCAAATACATTTGGTAGGGAGTTTGGAAAAACACGACATCACAAAAGGAGATATTTTGTTAGCCTTAGTCACCATTCACTTTCATTGTATCAAGAGGAAAAAAAATGCAATGAAAGTCACTGGTGACTGAGGCTAACATTCTGCCTAACATCTACTTTTGTGTTCCATGGAAGAAAGATAGTAATATGGGTTTGGAACAACATGAGTAACTGATTACAAAATTGTAAATTCTTTGAGAGCTATGGCTTTAAGTGAAAGCTGTTGTATATTTACATACTATTTCAGATATCTGAAGATAATAAGAAATAATTAGCAAATGTTACAGTTTGCGTTTTGACGCAATTTTATTTGTATTTTTTTAAATCGAGTAATCGAGATTTTACAAAAAAATACTGCAAACAATATAGTTAGATATGTTGTAAATCCACCAAAGGTTGAATAAGGAAGAGAAAAAGAATTCATGCTGCTCCCAATCTGGGGTGTTTCCCAAACAACGACGTAACCTACTGCGTAACCACCATAGTATAATTAATCGTTAGAGAAGCTAACTAGCTAGTTTCCTGAAACCTTAGTAACTATGTCGCACATCCATCATTCATACCATGTTGGTTCAGCAACGTAGAGCTGTCGTTAATGATGTTACTCAGGGGTATAATAATAATTACAGAGTAATAACTTCTGCAGAGATCAAATAGATATCAAATTAGAAAAGCTCATTTACACAGACAGAAAGCAGTTTATTGTGAAAAAAACTGCTCAAGACACGAAATAGACATTTATGTTTATATGCTCTTTGTAAGTTGCGTACTCTTTACTACACTATACAAGCGGTTCAGTCAGTTAGCAGCACAACAGCAACGTAATTTCCCCATGACGCTGCTGTCAATAACAAATATGGCATCTTTGGCTACTTCTGTTATTTTCTGTTCTTTGTTGTTTCACTTTATTTTCACATGCCCCTCTGTTGCTGGTGTGTTTGTTTTGCATTGAGCTGCAATAGTGGGGTTTCCTTCTTACCTGACTTTACCGCACTTGAGCACATACATATGCTCTCTATTTAAAACCAGTTGGAACACCACTTTTATTCTTGATACAATGAAAGATGTAGAATTAAATCTAAATGGAGTGAAAGGCACAGACTGAGTCTCGCAAATGGGGCTCTGATGAAGCTTTGGTGTGGTGGTGGTGTAGTGGCAAAAGCACAGGGCTGTTAATCAGAAGGTCGCAGGTTCTAACCCCAAGGCCACCACCATTGTGTCCTTGAGCAAGGCACTTAACTCCAGTTTGTTCCGGGGGGATTGTCCCTGTAATAATTGCACTGTAAGTCACTTTGGATAAAAGCGTCTACAAATGCATAAATGTAATGTAAATGTAAAGTTAAAACCCTTCACAGTCTGAATTTAAATACAAAATATAATATCCCATTTGATGACCAAAGATACTCTGTCATTTTTAACATGTGTTTAGAGTTAGTGCTCTTCTAATACAGTACACTGGGAATTCATCCAGTAGTGTAGCATGTAGAAATGAGCACATAATAGGTGATACTTGTGACTTGGTGCATAACAGTATTATTGGAATGGCAGATCAAATGTAAGCAATTCATTTTTGAATCATGTCATGCAATGTCATTACTTCATTATCAACTACCAGAATAATGCCATTAATAAATGATGTACTGTAAATGTGAATAAGAATCCTATATATTGAATGAAATACAAACCTTTATTGTTTTGCAGTTGTGATGAACCACCATCACATACACTACAACAGTTAAGTAACTAAAGATGGCCATGTAAAGATTTTCTCAATACAAAAGATAATAGCCATGATAATAAGCCAAACATGACACAAAACAGATCCTTTATTTAAATACTCAGACAATTCTAAAGAGAGGCCTTCTCATTTTCCCCAAGCCACAGCATGATAAAAAAACAGCATGAAAGCAGCCTATTTTAAAACCAAAAACCCATTAACAGATGAATACAATAATTTGATAATCAAATTAAGCTGTGCCCTATTACTGTCCCAAATCATCGATGAAACACTCACATTTCGCTTGTTAATTTAGATTATTATTAGCCACCAAGGTGTTTCTATCCATTCCTCAGGTGCATCAGTAGCAGGTGTATTAATGACTCTCCTTACAAATACAGTATCTATGTGTGAATCAAATGCTCAATGGCTTTACAAAGAATCCTACAGCTTGAGCACAGAAGGTGACGCAGAAGTCAGATAGTGTATATAAATGCCTACATAAGGACAAACTGCTCCCCACTTGACCCTCCATCTGATGAAGACGTCATAAGAAAATTCTGGATTCCATGGACCAAGATCCTTGAATTGCTGCAGGTTTTGAAACCACACATTCAGAGGGCCACAAAAAGAAATTACGCTTTATGTCCAGCCGTGCAGTTCTTACTGCACTGCATTATTGTGCTGTGGGAAGTTTTATGGAGGTGGTTGGTGTTGGCCTGTGGCTCAGAAAGTCTTAGTTCAGCAAGGCTGTGTAAGCAGTAACACCTTTGCTGTTATAGATTAGGAACACTATGCTGACTTTCCCCAAAACTCCTTAAAAAATGCAGTCACAACACTGTAGTCACTGAAATTTGTTCAACTTCCTGAGGAGGAAGAGGGGGTCATGCTAGTGATGATGTTGATGAAGATGCTGCTGCTACTGATGATGATGATCCACTGAACCCATATTAATGCAGAATGAATCCTGCAGGAGCCAAACTCAGAGAACATTTAATTCAGAAAGTTTGGGTACTTTTTCATTTTTAAATACATTTTGGCTACTGTATTTTCTATTATTTCATCTGACTGACATAACTTGTGTTAAACATTTTGTGTAATTTCCTTCCTTGGTCTAAGTTTTATTTTTCCCTGCAAACATGAATTGAGAGACTTCTGCAAACAAGAAGCATACGTTAGTTTTCTATAACAAAGCTTATTGAAATTATGCTTCTAACCACAGGCAGAGAGCTGTAGTTCCAACTACACAACTTTGCGACGCTCTTTGCAAATTTTTGTTGGAACTACGGTTTTGGGAAATGCCAAATCATTGAACTATGTTGGTAATGATGGAACTTGCAACCACAGTTGGCGAAGGATAGTTTTGGGAAACGCACTGATGATCAGTTGCACGTGTGGTGTGCTCCAAATGAACGTAACATGTTAACAACATGGAGACTAATATAAAAGACGGCGGTAATATTCCCAGTATGATTGTACACAATACAAGCTTCATCCATCATGCAGGTATATACGGGCTTAAGACTGGCCTCGGCATGCCCATGTCGATGAACGGTCTCCTTTCTTTCTTTTTTACCCATGATAAAGCTTTAGTTATGTGGCAGTTAAGGGTGCTTCATTTCAAATCATGTATAGACTATATATGGGAGAATCAAACATCCGCCGCTCCTTTTGCCATGATTATTCAGATAAATCGTTAATTATTGCTTTGTTCTGTGACATGTTTCAAGTGTACTGCATCTATAGCCAACATTTGGCAAGCGATCATTTTGACAAACATTTCTAGCTGAATTGTAATGAAAATTATTTTTTTTAATTGTAATGATAAATGATTTAATATTGTTGCTCTTCTCAGCATGAACTGCTAGAGGGCGCTTCTCTATCTACAGGGGTTTATGAATATACAAACAAATCGTGTGATAAACAACGAGTACTTTCTAGATTAACTTGATAATTTCTAGATAACTTTCTAGATATACTTGGTTTAGATAAAATGAATACCTACATTGGCTAAGAATTATTTAGCAGGTTTATATTCTATTATTTCTGAGCAGCTGGGTTTATTAGATTTTTATTTATTTTACATTTACAGTCTGTTGACAACTTCCCCCTGTGGTGCATTTGTTTCCTAGAATGAAAAGAACTTGGATTTCTCAAACCAGGTTGCCTTATATTCTAATAAAGAACATACAATTTGAATCATGTTGGAGTACATTTAGAAGTTGAAAAAAAAAAATTAATCGTGAATCATCCATAAGTTTGATAAAAATCGAGATTTGAATTTTTTGCCATATTGGGCTGGGGCCCTACCACCAGTACACTTTCTGCAACTTTGCAGAAAGTGAAGATAAGCTGTGGCACAGAAGAGTGCTTCTCTGGCGCGCCACCAAATGCGACATCATAATTACAGCAACAATTATAGATAATTGTTATTGGTGAGTCTAGAACAACACAATAAAGAAATGTCAGGTCTATTGGCAGGACACTTTGCTTTCTGTTCTCTATCTTCAAACTCTTTTGAAAGCTTTTTTCAAACTTAATCTTTTTTTTTGTTTTTTTCATCAAAATGTTTATGTTGAGTCTACTCTATGCTTATAGTACACTCTTTATTAAAGGGGCCATGACATGAGGAATAAGAATTTCCTTTGATCTTTTGAAATATAAGGTTTCAGTGTACTATTATAAAACATACTCATTGACTCATTTTCCTCCCTGGAGTTTCAAGCCTTAGACCGGCTCACTTTGGTTCACGACTGACTATTAAAATAATGTAATTAAAACCTCAGTATATACAGTAAGTCTGCAATAGTGCACTCTTCTCTACAGCCTTATAATTCATTGTATTTTTCAAGGCATTTTGTATATTTACTAGGCCTATCTTTTGATAAAAACTTAATGGGTCACTAGTAACACTTGGGCATAGAAAGTTGTAATAGGCCTAGTGTAACTAATGTTAACATGTTTGTTTATTCACACAGCTTACCTGTGTCTTCCGCAGTGATAGCAATCTCTTGCATAGGCCTACAACTGGGTCCTGGCTTTGCTTCGGACACTAAATAAAGTTTTTCAAATTGTCATATTTCTCACAACAAATCTCCCCATTTTACAAAGCTTCCTGATCAAGTCAAGTCAGTTTCATTTATGTAATGCTGAATCATCTGGTATTAGGGCTGGGATAAACGATTATTTTTTAAACGATTAATCTAACGATTCATTTTTCCAGTCCGATTTGATTTCGATTATCTCCCCATTAATTGACTATTAGCAATTTATACATGTTGATTTACATATCTGCATGAAAAAAACATGAATTTCTTAACACTGCAATATATGTTTATTGCTCTTAAAATTCCAAAATAAAAGACTATACAAGTGCAAAGTAATGCATTCTTAGTCAGAGGTAACATTCAATAAAACCTTGAAGCCTTGAAAACACATAGGCCTAGCTTACTGAAAAAAGTGCATCTTGTAATTCTTCTTTCAGATTAAAATAACAACAACTTGATGTCTAGCATTCAATCAAAAAATAAAAAGGTCACCCAAAATACTTTAGAGCAATTGAAAGAATACAGTAACCAATGTAAACTTGAGGGCTTTAAGCTATACAGAAGTGCTTTTCCAACAAAAAATAAATAAAAATTAACAGCGACAGTGGGAGCCAGCAGCCTGTCATGGTGTCCTTCCTGAACCAACAGAATTGAACATTCTGTCCTAGCTTACTGAAAAAAGTGAATCTTTTAATTCTTCATTCACATAAAAATAACAACAACATAGAAATACACTCTGCCACTCACCTTTTTCATAAACTCAAAATTCAAAAATAAAATTCAAGTAAAACTGTACAACTGCAAAATAATGCATTCTGATGTCTAGCATTCAATAAAAAAATAAAAAGGTCACTCAGCCACCCTTTCTTAGAGCTATTGAAAGAATACAGTAACTATTGTAAACTTGGGGGCTTTAAGCTAATACAGAAAGTTGTTTTCCAACAAAAAATAAATCATAAAAATATACATTCAGAATTCAACATTTATGTTGAACATAGGCCTAGCTTACTGAAAAAAAGCATCTTCATTCACATGCAAATAACAACTTGCACTCTGACACTTTCCTTTCACCTTTAGAATACTCTGTGTGTGAGTGTGTGTGTGTGTGTGTGTGTGTGCGCGCCGGGTGGCGCCTCTTCAGGTGCTGGTGCATTGCCGTGGTGCTAGAATGGAAGGCCATCTCCATTTTGCAAAGATGACATAATCACGGAATTGTTTCCTTTTAAATTAAAGAATTCCCATACTTTAGATGAACGAGTGCGTGCCGCCTTGCACTTCTGATAGTTTGAGGAGCCACTCGTGTTGCTACTACTCTCCGGCGCCGCCATCTTTGTTTTGGGTCTGACGAATCGACGCGCATATTTTGCGTTGACGTATTTTTTGCGTCGACGTATTTTTTGTGTCGACGTCATCGATGACGTTGACGCGTTGTCCCAGCCCTATCTGGTATCATTAATTATCTTAGGGCATTTTTCATTGAGCAGGTGTACATCATACTAGGGCTGCAACTAACGATTATTTTGATTATTGATTAATCTAACGATTATTAGAACGATTATTCGACAATTTGGCTATTATTGCAATGATTAATCATTAGCTCTTAACCAGTTATTCAGCTTGTGTCCTGACTTAAAGGTTGAATTAAACATACTTACTAACAATAAAGAGGACAAAATCATCTTTTAAAAATACCTCTAAATGACATTCACTGAATTAAAGGAAAAAAATACTTTATTAAATTTAATTCACTAAAAAGAAATTCACTGCAAAAAAAAAACATTTCTATGGAGTGTTTTTGTCTTGTTTTCCATTTAAAATAGTCAAAAAATCCTTAAAACAAGATACATTTAATTGAGAAGCAACATATAAGTTAGACTTGCTTTAAGATAATTTATCTTAAATATACAGTAAGTGTATTTTGTATATAAGTGTATTTTTTTCACATGGTTATACTTCTTTCTGCAAGTGTAGTAAAGACAAAATACACTTATATTCAAGATCTATTCTCTAAAAGCAAGTCTAAATATCTCATATGCTGCTTCTCAGGTGAATACAGTTTTTTAAAAGGATTTTAATATATTTTTAATATTATATTCAACATTCTCAGATACAAAATATTGTCTGCAGTACAGCTGCTAAAGTAAATGTACATTGTTTTAAATGAGTTCTAGATATTTTTATTGGAAAACAAGCCAAAACAAAACAAAAACATATTTTGCAGCAGTGTATAAAGGGGCGAAGACTTCCTCTCTCACCTTTCTGTTCACTTCAATCAATCTTTAACTCACAAAAAACAAACTCTCTCTTATTAAGCACATAACTGGTAATCTGGTAATCAGAAAGTCACTGGTTCGATCCCCACAGCCACCACCACTGTGTCCTTGAGCAAGGCACTTAACTCCAGGTTGCTCCGGGGGGATTGTCCCTGTAATAACGGCTCTGTAAGTCGCTTTGAATAAAAGCATCTGCCAAATGCATAAATGTAAATGTAATAATAAAGCTGTGTATTGCTAATTTTCTTCACTATAAGAAATGCACAGTGACACATATATTATGATTCAATAAATTGCGAGCCGTTATAATCTAGCTTTAGTAAGTGCGGGCTCGAGGGACGAGCGTCCCTGTGACAGTGTGTCTCTCAGCTGGGTGCAGTTTCAATCTCTCCCCCTTAGATCGGGACATTCGCGCAGCTCATAGAAGAGGCACTGGCCAGGGTGTTCCCTTTAAAGACCTCCGGCTCCACTTATTCCACAACGAGAGCGCTTCTGTATTTACCTATTGGATATTTATGTATAATTCCCCAATACTTTGGGATCTACATCACCTGAAGCTGTTTGGAAAGTTTAGAGTGCATCTTGATGGTGATCTGTGTAATTCTTCCTCAGTCAGACTCGGGCGTGAAACAGTGCTGCTCTCGTGCATCATCATTACAGTTTATTGTGATCTCATGTTATGTTAAATGAGATCAAACAACAAATTCGTCAACGAAAATTATTGTCGTCGATGTTTTATTGTCAACGTTGTCGATAACGTCGAATAATCGTCTCAGCTCTGCGCCATACTCTTCATTAACATTAATTCTTCTAATTCTTATATTCACTCAATGAGCAATAGAGGTTGCTGCTGCTGAAGAACTACATGAAAAAGTTTGATACATAAACATGAATAGTGGTTTGCAGACAACATTGTTTTGCACGGCCGCTAGCATCTTGCACTGCTCCTAACTAGCTTAACGTTAGCTTACTGGCCCTCTCATCATCTTCATTTGGTGCACTGGTGAAAAAGCTGATCAGTTTTGTACATTTGGCCGCGTCAGCTTGAAGAGATTTCTTTTTTTTATCTTGCCTTTTCAGTGCCACCTTTGCGCTTTCTATTGTCCATTTCAGCCTATATCCTCCATCAACCACAACCACCACTGGCTGAAGTTTACAAGTGACTTTTTTAAGCAAGGTGCTGATGTCGGGGGAGTCAAAAGATAATTACGTAATTAACCTGCAGGCTGCACTCTGCGAGTTTGCTGTGAAAAAATTATAAATAAAAAGAGTGGGGCTGAGGTAAAATAAAAAAGAAAAAAAGAGTGGGCTGCTGTGAGTGCAGGCAGCCTAGGGACAGTATCCATATTTCAAGTGCCATGACAACACCGGCCCTCGTGGCCAAAAAAAAAAAACAGACCGGCCCACTGAGAATTCTCCCGGTGCTCCCGATTAGCCAATCTGGGCCTGGTGCATGCTCTTGAAGGCATCTCCACCTACTTTTCTTGAATAATCCTACAATAAAATCTCATTATTACTGTTATTGTGAGATTATTATGGGATTTTAATGTTGTTTGATTTAAATATTTTAATTTAATTATTTACATTTCTCACCTTTTTCTGGATGACCAAAAGGGCACCTTTAGATTGCACTCCTGCAGCCCCTGTTCTGCGCATCTTTTGAAGGCTGCAGTATACCGAGTGTCCTCCTTTAAACATGCCTCGTTTAAACGAGACGCCTTCGTTGGACAAACGGAAACTGAACGTAACATGGTTGCTATGACAGCACATCACTCTTTAACAAGCGCGAACACTTTGAGTGAGAAGAGAACAAAGTCCCTCTGGAAAGGAATTTAAGAGGTACATTTTAGGAGAGTTATAATGATGTAAAGAGAAAAGAAAATAGATTTTACATGTGTAATTTTTGTCTAATACTTAATTATATATTAATATAATTATACATATTATATACTCTGCACCAGTCTACTGAGGTACTTCAACTAGGGAATTAACATTACCTACGTTTCAACATCATATTTACGGGCAAATTGGTGTAATTTTTCATTTACATTTCCGACTAAGCAAAGAATTGTGGGTTATGAGTTCCCACAAAGGATACACCTCATGCATCCTCTGAATTCCCATGAAAGAAGGTTGCATTCGAAGGCTGCATTCGATGTGTCCTACTCGCTTTCTGAAAAGATACACTCTCGATTACATATGCAGCCTTCCAAATGTGACCTCCGGAGGACAAAGCCTTCCAAATGAGACACAGCCAATATGATTCAAGCTTTGCAAAGGAACTGTTATTGAAGGAGGGGACAGTAAAAAACACCATTGGACCTGACTGCACATCTGCAAGTAACCAATTCATGAATGTTTCTTATGTCATGTGTGTTTGATATTTATGGTTTATGGTGCTGTTGTGCTTGAGTGAGCAGTTTGATACATTCAGATGAAATGTGTTGGTTGTGCATTATGTGTAAATCCTGAAATTTTGTACTATTGTAGAGCTGGTTCAATCACGTCCGACTTTAATTATATTTAATTATAACCATTTTTACTTACTGACTTTACTTACATTATAAGTGGACCTCAGGGAAGATGAAATTATAAAACAAAAAAGTATGTCATGATTACTTTAAAGAAATATTTCACCCAAAAAAATGACAATTCTCATAATTTTCTTTGTTTTGTTTTTCCTCACCAAACACTTTTGTATGCCTTCAGAAGATTTTGAATACGTCATATGAGCATTATAGTCTACTTTTATGATACTTTTTGGTCCTTTATAAGCTTTAAAGTAAGTCACTATCAGCTGCCTCTGTATTGGAAAGATTGATGAGGATATTCCTTACAAATTATTTATTTTGTTGTCTCCATAGGAACAAAATTCATACAGGTTAGTAATGACATGAGGGTGATTAAAATATGCTAGAATTTTTAATTTGGGTGAACTACTCCTTTAACCCTAAACTTCATATTTGTGTCATACAGTAGGTTAACCAAACTTTGTTTTCCTCTAACTTTAGATGGGCCTTTTTTGTTTCCATCTCGACTTTCCATACACCCCACACACACACACACACACACATTCATAAGGGAACTTTTGTAATTAGCAAGGGGGCTAATGATGTGCATTGAAGCCTCAAGGAATGGATGCCAAATACAGCAAGAGAGCAGAGACTGAAACAAATGATTCTCTGGAGGGGATCTATGGGACAGCTCTCCACGCCTACACAACAGCAGTGGAAAGGCATCTCAACCTGCCATAAATCACTACTCCTTCCTGTCATAGAGGGACTAGACAGGGAAGACAGGACTAGAGATCCAAGTGTATCACGAACATATGATCTAACAATTTACAATGTCTTATAAGCAAAACTGTCACTAACAGATAGTGAAGTCCTTGGCGACTCAAGGGTCTTGTGGATGTTTGTCAACTTGTATCTGAAGACAATAAAATCTGTTTGCTCTCTTGATGCGGAAATTTAAACTGAGATGAGAGTGACCAGGGCCTTCCTTAGGGCAATGCAACCGGTGCGGTCGCACCAGGCCCCACGCTTTGGGGGTGCCCCGCAGTAATCGGTTCTACTGTCCCCACTCGAGGGAGCCAACCCCTGCGGTCCGCCTGGACATCACTACTGACAGGGAGATCACTAGCCCGCAAACACTAACAATGGGGACAGGAACTCTCTCCACCCCAACTCCCTCCCCCAAACGTATATTTTATACTAAAAACCTAAACTGAACTGAAATTCTAATTAAAGGTCCAAAAAGACATTTGAGATGTTTTCTGAATTAGGACAGATATAAAGATCAGTTCAGGGAGAAATACTATGATGTGTTCCCAGATACGTGTGATAATATCTTGCCGTTGCAGTATCCAATGTGAACTTTCCCTCATTCTACTTTCTATCACTCAGATTTAATTAAATATCAAAGAAACATCAGTAAGATCTGGCTGTCTGTAGCCTTCTTTATCTTCTTTCTGTATTGTATCTTATCTTAGCATCATGACGCTGGGTAAACAGTTTACCCTGTTGTTTGGAGCCATTTGTGAATAGCAGTTTGGAATTGCAAGCAAACAGAGCATTTATTCTTTGAGACTTCATGATGGCATAAAGAAGCGTGACAAGACTGTCTTTTTATCAGTTTACCAGACAAAAAAGAAAAAAAGTTCTCCTTGTTTAACAACCATAGGCCTTAACAACGCAAATGAGTTTTGATGTGTACCATGGGAAGGCTTTACAAATGTTGTGCCACTTTAAAACCATGCAGTATGTTTTTTCATTTAGAAAAACAAAGATGTAAGTATAATCTCAATTACACATTATATTTGTTTTAAATATAACAGAATCCTGACAAATGCCTGAATGTAATTTACATTGTGTGTACTAGTAATGTTTCTCTGCTCAAGAATTGTTAGTAGCCTACATCATATTACTTTAGCTCAATATACATAAAAACAACTATTAAACTACTGCAATTAACTTGCAATTCCTTGCATCTGATGCTCAATATTAATTTTTAGAATGCAAATTCCCTAGCTAGAAAGCATACAGTAGACCGATTCCCGAGCATATAACTAAAATCTTCAAAGCTTTGCTTCTACCTGTAGAATTACAAGCATATAATTAGGCCTGGGTAACACATAACACATAACATAAAACTGTAATAAGTAAATGTAATAGAACTCATATAGCCCATATTTTAGACAATTCATAAATACACAAGAGTTGTCACAGACTATAAACTGGCTGTGCTTAGCTCAAGTGACATATTAGCTTCCAATTGTTTTTTCTTAATATAGTTTACATCACACCTCGAAAGAGAGAAGGGTACGAAACTACCTTTTTTATGACCCAAATTTGCCAAATTTCAATTCATACATATATATATATATATACACACACACACACACACATGTTGTGTTTCCATGTTTTATGGGGACTTTCCATAGACATAATGGTTTTTATACTGTACAAACTTTATATTCTATTCCCTAAACCTAACCCAACCCCTAAACCTAACCCTCACAGAAAACTTTCTGCATTTTTACCTTTTCAAAAACATAATTTAGTATGATTTATAAGCTGTTTTCCTCATGGGGACCCGACAAAATGTCCCCACAAGGTCAAAAATTTCGGGTTTTACTATCCTTATGGGGACATTTGGTCCCCACAAAGTGATAAATACACACACACACACACACACACACACACACACACACACACACACACACACACACACACACACACACACACACACACACACACACACACACACACACACACACACACACACACACACACACACACACACACACACACACACACACACACACAATACTGTTGGATTTAAAGTGATTTAAACTCATATGATGGCCTGAGAACATTTGTAGCAATCACATAAAGAACAAAACAATTGTCTGTGCCATAGCCTACGGGGCTGCACTCATGACATATAAAGCTGATGCATTATGGGTGACCAGAGTATGAGACCTGGCTCATGAGGTCATTTCCCTGTCCCATTCCCATACATCTCACCTATCATTTCCTGTCACCTCTCCACTGTCCTCTCGCTAATGAAGCCAGAAAAGGCTAAAAATAAATAAATAAATAAAAATAAGAACAAAACTATTTGCAGACCCCTGACATGGAAAAGAAAGAAAACTCTTGTGCATTCACAAGTGCTCACAAAATAAAACAGAGGGTTGGCTTCAATAGGAGCATGTACCATCAATTTGGAGCTCATGGTAGGTCTGCCTTTAAAGGATCATAAGTAATCGTTAAAAAAATTATTCCCCTATGGAAATAATTTATGGGATTTTTACTTCTAGAACCTGTTATAAACCTGCACTCTATTATAAAAAAAAAATCTCATCTTCGGTTGTACTGAATATCAGCACGGCTGTGATTTAGCCATATGGAAGAGGCCGCAGGCAGTACCACAACATAATTGTGATGTAAGAATGATATTGCTTTTATACAATAGTTCTATAGAGACCATAATGGATTCACAAAAATTGAATGTTCTCAAATTTGGTTTCATTCAATTTAATTCTGTTTTTAATTTTACTCAATAATAAGGTTTATTTTGAATATATTATCTGTGTTTTTAATGAACGTACATAAATAATTTAAAGTCAGTTATAAAAATGTCCGTTGTTTCAGCCGAGCTGTGTATGGGGGAATTGCCAAAGGCTCTTGCATCCGAATATTTAATTATGGAGGCCTGGGCAAAATGTGGTGTCTTATGAGTAGCGTAAATAGTTGTTGTTAGTGACTTATAAGGGTTCATCATTTACTCACCATCATGCCATCCCACAGGTTTATGACTTTCTTTCTTCTGCAGAACACAAATTATGATAGAAACATATTTCAGCTCTGTAGTTCCATTCAATGCAGTGAATGGGTGCCAACATTTTGACACACAAAAAAAGCACATAAAGGCATCACAAAAGTAATCCATTCAACTCCAGTGGTTAAATCCATATCTTCAAAAATGATATTATAGGTGTGGGTGAGAAAAAGATCAGTATTTAAGTTAATTATTGCTAGAAATTATTCTCACTTACCAGTAGGGGTGGTATGCATGAAGAATGTGAATCACCAAAAACACAAGAAGAAAAATTTGAAAGTGGACTTTTTATCACCCACACCTATCATTTAGCTTCTGAAGACATTTATTTAACAACTGGAGTCATATGGATTACTTTTATGCTGATGTATGTGATTCTTTTTGAGCCTCAAAACGTTGGCACAACTTGCATTGTATGGACCAAAAGAGCTGAGATATTATTTTAAAAATGTTCCTTTGAGTTCAGAAGATGAACTAAAGTTGCATATCTGGGATGGCATAAGGGTGAGTAAATGATGAGAGAATTTTCATTTTTAGGTGAACTATCCCTTTAACCTTGTTTTCATTAAGTTAAAGGTGTTGTAAACCTTTTTTAGATGAATGCCCCCCTACATCATTCCTTGACACAATATATTTTTCAGCAGGCATACGCATCATGAATATGAGAACAAACCTTGTGTTTCTTGAATGCAAGAAGATGGAGAGATATATCTGGGGCCTATAAAATATTTTTTTTTAGGACAAACTAGTAATGAAATTGACAATATTTTTTTATTATATTTAAAAAAAATAACTAAAATGACCAGTAATATTGTATACTTTGCCCCACTAAAATACTCATTCTACAGACTTTGAGTTGGATGCAGATGTAAATTTACTGATATTACTGTAACAACATTAAGGTTATCTATGACATCTATGAAACGTTAACATGTTATTATTTTATTTTTTTAGGATTTAGGCATTTCTATTTCATCTTTTAAAAATGTAGTGCATTTTGCCCTAATGAAAATGTATTATTTATATAATATATCAGTTTTTTTATAGTTTTAACAGTGGTATTTGTAATAAGACCATAGTAAGTACATGGAAGCATGGATGTTCACAACCATGGTAAGATGTAACATGATTTATTTAAAACAAGCTATGGCATTTTTGTAATTACAAACAGTAGGTCTACCCTAAACACATTTAAAAACAATTAACACAAAATATAAACACTTATAAGTATCCCTCAATCCCCTAATGTAGCCTATTACAATAGAGCTGAAGTGATGTGATCATATTTATTTTGTATCCGTTTCTGCCTAAAGTACATTTATTGTTACTACAGTAAATTCAAGGGTGATCTGTGAAAACACTTAAAATTTGTACATCACAGTGTTTTCTCTTGTAGGCCCTACATCTTGTCAATACTACTTAATGTCAGGCCGTTTAATGTGGTTTTAAACTAGTTTACTCACCAAGGGTTTTCATAGAGGTTTACACCAGAGAATTCTGTACCGAATGCAAATGGTTTCTGCATGTCGTGCTGTGGTTCTCGTAGCACTGTAACAATCAGAGGAGCGAGTTTGAAAGATCAAGACCGGTCAGCGAATAAAAGCGCACCTGCTCTAGGCTCATGCTGCTCTGTCAATGAAGCCTTCTACAGAGCCATACAGGTGCATTAGTGGAGGTTTTGACTCCATCTGTCTATTTGACGCCATTAATCCAGATACTTCAGATGACAGCGGTACAAATTCATACCAACACGTATAATTATGACCTAACTCCTCCCTCTCAACTAATTTGCTCTCAGCGCCTCCTGGCATACTTTGAGCTCCCCCGTTGAGAACCCCTGCTGTATGCAATTTTTAGCGTTCTTAAAGGTGGGGTATGTGATTTGCAAAACGGCCGGCAGATTTTGAAAATACACAACTCATAAGGTCCTACCTTCTCTCCTCCAACGCTGGCCCTGACTCCACCCATTCGAAAAACATGGACGCGCAATCATGCACGAGCGAAAACTCGAAAACAGGCTAGCATAGGTTGGAGTTTCTGCATGACGTCACCATTTACCTGCTAAGACCGTCAACATGGCACAACATTCAGCGTTAAGTTGCACCAGATATTATTAACATTCAACAGTCACATAAATCATTAGTATTGTTAGAAAATTGATGTTTTTGAAATGTAAATATATATTGTATAAATATAAAATATATAAAAATATATTGGACGTCCTGGTTGTCACCGAAGTTTATGGCTAAATATAGGGCTGACCGATATAACGTTTGTTATGCGCATCTCGTCAGTAAAGCACATAACATAAAGTGCATTCATTGATTAGTAAATCGCCATCAGCTGCTTTCAGATGGAGCGGCGTATACTACACAGAGCCGTAGTTCACTAACAAGCTGGGCCGTGATAATGAAGGGTAAATTGCCCAGCTTGTCAGTGATGAACTACAGCTCTGTGTAGTAAATGCCGCTCCATCTGAAAGCAGCTGATGACGAACGGGACACGCGCGCCAGGGTGGTGGGGGGAGGGAGGCATGGTACGACCGTTTGATTGACACATTTTCTGTCCAATGATTCTAGATGGTCTTGAAAATAATCGGCTGGAGTTTTTCGAGTCCTGCCCGTTCCACAGATGATTAAATTGCTTAATTTTCATTTCAGTGCTTCTAATTTACAGCCAGTAAGTGGGTTAGGAATAGGATTTCAAGTTATTTTGAAAAAATGGTCAAAAAAGAAAATCATATACCCCACCTTTAAGCTTTCATGTGACTGAGCCGTTGAATTAGCCACACCCCATTCCAAAATCCTGCCCTCCAAAGGAAATTGAGACCAAAACAGAGCAAAAGAGCAGAAAGGTTTGTTCCTGTGGTTGTAAAATTCAACAGTAGCACATTAGCGCCCTCAACTGACAAACTTTATAAATCATAGCCTCAATGATCCCCTTCAAATGAGAATGAGCAAGATAATTGTCAGGTGAAAAGCATCAATGTCTGTGGTCCGTGGACACTTTTTGTTTGCTGTTTACAAGTCTACAGTTGCCACAGAGACTAATGAGATATCTCAGGACATTTATTTCATTAATATCTTTAAGGGAGTAGGAAAGTTTTTCCACACTGTTGCATGAAATAATTGCTTACAGCACCTTTAATTCTCTTGTACTGAACAAATGTGTTTTACACATGAGTAGATATTGCAGCAATAACAGTTTCTAAGAGAAAAAACTTTGTCACATTTATATACTTTCAAGTTTATATATGTTGCAAATTATGCTGCACTTGTGTCTTGTTGTACGCAGTTGTAAGTTTCTATATTTATCTAAAATAATTAATTTGGAGCCTCATGGTTGTATTTTAATGTGATTAAATCTGGTTTTGATTTAATATATTTAAGCTGTTATAACTAAACAATTATGAGTAGGTTCAACTTATAACATATATTTGTGGATAAATCATTTTTCTGCAACCACTTGCCTTAAAAAGCATTTAGTAAAATAAAACACAATTTTTTCAGTGTGAATATTATTAATAAATGTAGCATTCAAGTACTGTTTTAAGAAATATCAGCACTCTTGTAAATTAAATCTTGAGGACCAGAACTAACTGTTGTGTGTTTGTGTGTGTATATATATATATATATATATATATATAATTCTGTTTGGAGTTGAACAACATTTGAGAGCAAACAAAGTTTCAAATGTGAGTATGTTTGTCAAAGATAGTCGTCATCCAGGGCATAAGCACATGTTCTTCAGACATTCAAATTATCACCATGTAAATTACATATTATTTTCCTACATACAGATTTTCTGACCTTATCTCATGCCAGAAATAGAGGAGGAGGGCATGGGCAAGGCAGCTGTGGAGTGCGAAAAGAACAAGTCTGCGCTCGGAAATGTATAATTTAATCTTGATCATGAGATAATACACCATATGCTCCTTGCAATTAAGCTGTCCATGGATAACCCATCTCTAATTTGTTAAGAGTTCAATGCAGCGTAAAATCTGGGGCAGGTCATTCCCCTGAGTTTAATCTTGCTAGCATGGTGGGAGAGAGAGAAAGAGAAGGACAGGGAGAATGAATGAGTGAGTGAGAGACAGTCAAGGTCTCTAATTAAGAGGGCTAAATCACCAATGAGAGAGTAGAGCTTCAGCTCTTCTCCATCTTCATCCAGTGATTTATAATTAGGCAAAAGAGAGCAAGCAATAGAGAGAGTGTGTGTGTGTGTGAGAGAGAGAGAGAATCAATTCAGTGAAATAGAAATTGCAGTGTAACACCAGTGGATGCAAGTTTCCTCCTAATGGGGGAATTTACATTGCCAAGACTTTTAATCTTAGCCTGATTTAACAGAGAATAAAGTAACATGCTTGATCACAGAACATTAATTGAATAGTTGTAGGCCTAAACCCGCTACCGTCTCCTACACACCAAACCCTCTCCCAGATATATAGCTGCACTGCAAAAATACTACAATACAGAACAGAAAGGTGCAATATTTATCCAGATCATCTTTGCCTCATTATAACAAAACAAAGTGGCATGCCTATCTACAATGACATGCTATTTGCCGATATAAATCTGCGAGGTTGTGCCATGACTAAGCTATTAAAACAGAAGCAGAGAAATAGAGAAATCGGCTGAAGCCTGTTTACTCTGTGAGCAGCCAGTGAGCCTGAAAGGTAGGCTGGCTCGCTCAATAACGTAAGCCACCATTAGGAGAACTGTGTTTTAAAGCCCTGTCTGACTTATCGATCCAGAGCCAAATTTGCACACATGCCCCTAAATATACACAAATACTTGACACTCATTGTTGACATGTTTAATTAGATTTGGTCACAGAGGAGGCTTGGGTCTCTAAACCACCTCCACCATGTTATATAAGCATGTGCTACTGCTGCATCTAACAAACACCAGGACACATTTGCAATATTTTATTAATTAGATGACTTGCATTATTGCTCTGAGTACAGAACATTGACAGGACCCTCTTGCGGAACAAGTGTATAACACAGTGCTCATCCTGCATATTGATTTTGCGGATGGGTGAGCTTTAAATCCAAACAGGTCTTACGGAATATTAACTGATTAATTAGCATTCACATCACTTGTGCAAAAAGGGCTTAATTGAATCGGGCAGAGCAGTTTTGAGTGGAGTCTTGCTGATGTTAATTGTGACGTTTGGAAAATTGAGTCTCTAATTAATGCCTGATGAAAATGCTTGTGAGAGTGGGGAAAGTCAAATTAGTAGTTCTATAATTTCATTTACTGAACTAATATGCCAAAATGAAGGCACTTTTTCCTCACTTTAAAAGGCTTCTACTTGACAGATATTTGCTTTACCAGATCATTGTGGAAATTGTACTTGTACTTTTTTTGGCCATGCATTAGAAAAACCTTGAAAGAAAATGAACATGCAGTTAAATGCTTATATATTAGCTAAATGGATTGTCCAAATGCATGCTGACTGGCAGTATCAAGCCTCATTTGCTGAACTAGCATTGCTAGCCTGCAAACAGAACTGACTGAACAAGCAATGTTGACATGTCCTATGTCAGAGAGCAAAAGCTTTGAGTGATTCATGAGCAAAAAATATTTCTGTAAAATTGTCTCTGGACACTGTGCAAAACTGTAAAAGTGATTGATATACAGTAGCCCCAATAAGTATTTGTGCTCTTAAAATGTCTGAATGTCCAACATGACATTTGCAAACAAATGATGTTAGACCTTTTCTAACAACTAATTTCACTTTTATAAAGGCTAGATTACACTCAACGACTGATTTTTGCCCTGATTTGCAGTAAGGAATAGGGCATTGGCACTGTTTGGCAGCAGTCTGCAGATTTTGGGCCAGTTGGAATAGATAGATGTAACAGAAATAGCATTGAATATAATAGATACGGACTCTGATTTCTTACCCTCAGACTATGATTCCATCTTTTCAGAGGAAATCAAAGATGTTTGATATTTAAGAGGTGACTAAAAAATAAATCTCACTGAATTAGATGCTCCATGACTCAAATCTGACGTCATACAATGACCAGCCAATAGAAATTGAGCATGGG
The DNA here is from genome assembly GCF_025860055.1 of Xyrauchen texanus. NCBI lineage: Eukaryota > Metazoa > Chordata > Actinopteri > Cypriniformes > Catostomidae > Xyrauchen > Xyrauchen texanus. Next base: position 49,342,832 of record NC_068276.1, read on the forward strand.
GGCCACAAAGCTCTAGAAATGAGATGGTGAACAAGCACTAACTAAGGAATAGTTCAGATGTGTATGACTTTCTGCTTCTGCTCATCACATAGATTTTTAGAAGAATACCTTAACGTTGTAGGTCTAAACAATTCAAGTGAATTGGTACCAAAATTTTGAAGCTCCAAATGCACAAAGGCAGCATAAAATGTATCAATACGACTCCAGAGGTAAAATCCATGTATTCAGAAGCTATATGATAGGAGTGGGTGAGAAACAGATCAATATTTAAGTCCTATTTTTACCATCAATCTACACTTTCAAGGTAAATTCCAATTGAAAGTGATCATCCCTATACCCTACTCACTTCAAAGGACAGATCACTTGATGTGGGCACTCTAAAGGGAGCATGAAAGTACTGTATGAATGTCCCCTTGTCTAATAGTCTTGTAAAAGGGCTCTTCGTGAAAAAAAAAAAAAATAGAAAAATCGTACTTTTGTTTGGGGTGACCCTTTGAGTGGCACCCACTTCACGCAGTGCCCAATGACGCAAAACTGCCATTTGACAAAAGCCCTCACTTTCACATTCTTCTTGTTTTGTTTTAGGTGATTAACATTCTCCTTGCATAACACCAACTACAAAGCAGGGAGGAGAATTTATACAAATAAAAGCTCAAATAGGACTTAAATACTGATCTGTTTCTCACCCATACCTGTCATATCGCTTTTGAAGATATAGATTTAACCAATGGAGTCTTAGGGATTAGTTTTATGCTGCATTTTTTGGAGCTTCAAAATTTTGGTACCAATTCTCTTGCATTGTGAGGACCTAAAGAGATGAATCATTCCTTAAAAAGTCATTGTTTGTGTTCAGTAGAAGAAAGAAACACATACAAATCTGGGATGGCACGAGGGTGAGTAAATTATGAGAGAATTTATTTTTATTTTTTTAACTATCCTTTTAACACCACTCACCTCTAACTGCAAGTGCCTCCAACTATTTTGGAGAGACAATACTGGCCACGTAAAGTAGCAGTAACAATGATGGTAGCACTCCTGTACATCCAGGTTTGTCTACATTACATGTCTAGATTAGAGTGAGTTTAGAATCTGTTCACCTTTTAATTAATATAGTGTAATCAAGCCTTTGCCTACAATAACTATGTACATGTTCAACACATCTGGACAACCATAAAGAATTCTTCATTTTGAATAAAATATCTTTTGATTTTTATATTTAGAAGCCTACATACATCTTTTTGTGGAAAGTTTTGTGTAAATATTGTGTTTGTGCTATACTGCTTTGAAATAAATGCCACTGGTTTGATATTTTGTTACACAATACAAAGACATTCATATTCTGTATTTTTAAGTGTGGCTTAAGTGTCCAAATAATTTTGGGGCCATTTTTCATTATTTGATTTTACGTGTTGCCACTCTTTCCCCCACCAGTCTTTAAAGTCTCTCCTCCTGTCTTTCTCAGTCTTTTCCATTGCTATATAGATGCTGGTGCTTTATTGCTGAGGATTGGAAAGGATTACACTGAAGACAGAGAACTGTGCTGACATCAAGCACATCTGAGCACAAGAAGGAGATTAAGGTTTGTGCTCAACTGCCAGAATCAATAGGTACATCAAAACTATCTCTGATACTTCACTCTCACTTTACTCTATTTTATTTATCTCTTGTTTATCTCCATCAGCATACAATGCCAGAAAGCAAAAATGCTAACAAATATTTATCTAAGCAACTACAGCATTTTCATTTTTCTCTCAAACAAGATAGCCAGTGTGTAACTACAAAAGTCTAGCTGAACAAAGTGCTCCCTGACCTTGCCTCAAGCCTAGTACGCTCAATCTTAAATGGCTTTATGTCGAAGAGAAGCATTCTGACCTCTTCTCTGACAGACAGAGAAGTATTTTTTCAGCTTCATCTGAAAAGGAATTGTAGCGAGGTGTCCTTGACAGGGTCAAGGAAGAGTTGATTTGCCATTTTGGTTGCCTTTTAAACCCAAAGTGACCTAGTTGTAGCCATGGGAACCTGACAAGGTGAGATTTATGGTCAAGAGAAGCAATCTTTGATCCAAAGCTAATACGTTTGACAGCATCTGCTAATATCTTCCTAAAACAGCCTCTCTGAACAATCATGAACGTCAAACCATCAGCAATCAGTCATATGCATCACTGAAATTCTTTCACCACTGGCCAAATATTTTGTCATCCATCAATGTGCTCTAAAACATTTTGTGTCTTTGATACTATTGCTAATGCAAAGCATTTACAGACAACTGCTTATAAAGCAGTCACAGTGCAATCACAAATTGATAAGGAAACATTTATTTTCTTGCTGTAGCATTACATCAGGTTTTTTTTGGTTTTTTTTTAGCTTTTAAGGTGGCATTTAGCCCCTCTGAAAATGTTAACATTAAATTAAAGTACTCTACTGGAATCTTTGCTATGGCACCTCGATATAGCCGTGCAAACCCTGTGGCACTGTGCAGTATTTGCATTCTGATTTTATCCCCCTCGGCTAATCTTAGTGAATAACAATCACACACGCATTCTAAACTGCTTGTTCGATGCAGCAGCAAGAATCACACGCCCATTGTGCTTCCCGGGTCCCTGCAATCATCCTTCCTGCCGGAATCGAAGCCACATAAATCACACCACATTAACTTGCAATTAGGGAGACCTTTGATATTCCTCTCTCATTTCATAAAGGCTAAAGGAAAACCAATCATTTTGCTTTCTGCCACTACAACCTCTTTACCTCCCTAAGTGTGTGTGTGTGTGGGGGTGATTTCCTTCCATTGACACCCTTGATTCACTGATAACATTGAGAGCATGACTGGTCAAAAGTCAGTTATGCCCCAGTCGACACGTTTACTTTCAATTCAGCTAATAAAAATTGTGCCATTAATATTCTAGCTGCAGGATAACAGCAATATTTTTTTTTGTAAGAAATTCATATCCAACATGCCTAACAGCAAAGAGCTGATTTCTTCATTATAAATTGCCTAGGAGGCATGCAGCAGAACTTAAATGTGTCAAAGAATTAGATTCAAATTTTCTATTTGTTCATGAGAAATACTTGGTTAAAAATATAGGCGAAAAGCTGGAGTTTGTTAAAGAAGTTTTGAGCCTATTTATATCAATAGCATCTCAAGTGTCACTCTTGAAATAAGTGCAGCGCAGTGGTGTCAGTCACATATTTCTCTGGCTTTCTTTATTCTAAACTACTTAAAGTTCTTAATGGGTGGGCAAACAACCAAATGTCTAGTAAAAGAGGAATATTTCACTGAGAATAACCAATCTGATAGGGCTACATCCAGCTAATTCAGCCAATATGGACAGATACCACTCCACATGTACTAAGAGTACATCAAATTATTTACCATAGTCTGCTATTGAGTTGCCTCTTCGGTGACCCTTTCTAAACACACTACTGTGTTTTTCAGTGTGTACTTTTAAAGTACTCTGGTCTGGGTTTTCTCTTAATTGCTTTGTTACATTGGATAATAGAATGTAATGGAATGTGGATTTCATAGAATGTGGAACACAAGTAAAAACAACAGACTTCCAGTTTGAATTACGAAGAATCTCCATGTTCTGGAAAATGGTAAATAGGTGATGGTAACACATCTGTGCTTCCATACGAGTGAAATTACCATTTCATAGGAAAATACTCTTTTATTAATGAGGTAACAAACTAAATTGTGTAGATTGAAGGTAAATTTACTTTTATGAGGTATTTGTACTGGAGGGTGCCTTTGAAATCTCTCTTTTTACACTCCCATCCAGTATAATTATTTCCACTGCATGAGAGAAAAAATAACTTAACAATTTTGAAAGAAAAATATCAAGGCTTACTGAGAGGAAATTAAACCTTAAAGTAAACAAAAAAAAAAAAACAATAAAAGGAATGTCCATGGAAAATGAGCAGAGGAAAAATCATCTGCTTAGTCGACTTAATTCATCATCAAAAGTATAAAGACTGCCTCAGCATGGCTTTGCATCATCCTCGGTGTGAGATAGGACCAACACCAATACTTAAGCCTTTTGAAAATGTTTGATATACTGATTTTTTTTAATGATAAACCAGATAAACCATTATTTTACCAAACAGACATTGAAGCCAAGTAGACTCAAAATGTTTAATTCAAGATTTAAAATACAGTAAAAATATACAGTACTTAAAAATAACCAAGGCATGATTTTTTTTTCATTAAATGAACACAAAGAATAATATTGAATCAATTATATTTCATTTATTATATAACAAGAAATAAACTGCAATATTTACTTATAGATTTTTACTGATATTGTAATACATGAAAAATACAGACAGTTTAAACTGTTTCAGAGAAAATAATCAAACTTAACTTAAAAGCCATTCTTGCTACTTAAAGGAATATTCTGGTTTCAATGCAAGTTAAGCTCAATCGATAGCACTGAAATCATCTGAAATGCATCTGAAATTATGTTTTGTGTAGAAGATGTTCCCTTGGTCCTCCTCTCACTGTTCTGAGTTGAGTATAGCTGCTCATTTCATCATCCCATCACCCTAGCTCGGATCCTGTCTCTCATGCCCTGCTGAAGCTGACCTGGCCCAGAGCAGTCAAACCACTCCACAAGAGCTGATGCCAGCTGTAAAAAGTTGAAAATGGCCTGTAATGCTTTTCTATGACCAGCTTTGTGATTTTGAGGTTTTAAAAATCGTTTGAAGGTAGTTTGAACAGTGAAATGTTCAGACTTCTGCCTCACCCTGTCAGGGGCCCTATTTTTCTGTTTCTGATAAGTTGAGCTGTGGTCTCTGAGCTGCCACCTCCTCTTGTTTTCCTCAACCTGGCCACAAGGCCTCAAGCCCTGAGAGGAGAGGACTGGGTGAATGCTAAGCTGTATGCTCAGTGGCCCATCAAGACCTGAAGACCACCAGAGGCTTCTGAAAAGCTTCTCTGAAGTCGGGATGGTGGATGTGGGGTTATCAGTTGAGCTCACAGTGAAGACTGCTGAAGAATGTGATGTGTATATGAGAGAGATCTAGGGTCATGAAGGTCTTTTCCTCTGATAGATGTTGTCAAAATGTGTCTCCGTTATTTATAGTCGATTTGCTGGAATAGCTGTGCACATATAGTACAATAAAGAGCTGTTTGAGAGTCCTTGAAAGACCACAACATGTCTAAATCAAAAACAGAGATGCATTCTCCAAGTAAACAGACTTCTAAAACACCCTTTTCAAGGGAGGTTTTGTCATGCAAAGCACTAAATGTTGTGATTGGCTCACCGATGAATTCCCTTGGTGGCCATGAACTCAACTGCCACATCAGCCAAATTGTTTTTCTTAGGCAAAGTGGCTCTAAAAGGGATTTTAATCCAGAATAAAATGGAACAATATGTAAGTGCACTGAAAGAAGTTAAAGAAGAGGGATAGAAATAAATAAATCTGTGCTTTTGAGTGCACAGTGTCACATTCCTCGCCTCAGGACTAGATAGTTCTTCACTCAACGCTGCCGTGATTCCTCCAATTACTCCTGACAGCCTCCCCATTCGTGTGGGAGGTGGCTCGCCCCTGAAGTGCTCGGCAGAATACCAAGGTGCCACAACATCAATTATTTAGTCCGGGTTCCCATTCGCATGCTGTCTTAACGGTCTCAGTTTTGTCCCATTAGAAATAAAAGGCACTGACTGGATTTTTGCCCATGATGTAGCATGCATAGGGGCATACTTGAATAATGATTTTGGTTATAGCCTGTGAGGGGTTTGCACATGGTTTCTTAAAAGTGATGTGGGTTTGATACATTCAAATATACTGTAAATGGAATCTCCTTGCAATATCTGTGAGGGGGAGTGACAGTGAAGTGAATAGACTGATATAGAGGTAGTAGAGACATGAAGACAGCACTGCTGGTCCCCAGCATGGGATCATGGTTTACTGTAAAAATTAAAATTGGAACCCTTTGGAGAACTTCCAGATGCACTTTAAAGAAGCCTCAAAAATCCTATTTATCTACTCAAAGAACTCAATTTAAGTGTCTCAAAGCCTCTCCCTTATGATGGAGTGACAGGAGGAATTGTTGACAGTCCTTAAAGTTCATGCAGGGACTAAGTAAGTTTTTCAGAGTACTGAAAGGGATGCTGAAGGATCTCTAGAAGGTCCTGCTGGAGTGGCATCTGAGAAACCCCAGATGTGCCTGGACTATCTTTTAGTTTTTACAGTGATTTACAGTGTCCCTGTAAATGTGTTTTTTAAAGGAATAATCCAGGTTTAATACCAGTTAAGCTCAATTGACAAAAATTGCGCCATAATGTTGATTACCATAAAAAAAATTCAACTTGTCCCTCTTTTACTTTAAAATGCAAATCTCTGAGTCGCAGTGAGGCACATATAATGGAATCGAATGTGGCCAATCCAAAAACATTAAAATACTCACTGTTTTAAAAGTATAGCCACAAGACGTAAACATGATTTAAGCGTGATACAATCGCTCACTAACATTTTCTGTGTGATGTAAAATCCAATTTTACAACTTCGCTGCAATGGTAATGTAACGCCATAAATATTTAATCCTGCAAAATATGTTTTAAACAACTTACAGCTAAAATAATACACAAGTTTGAACAAAAGTTATGAAAGTGCTTTTAAACCCTACAAAATGTATCCCTATTCACGTCCATTATGTACCTGAGTGCAACCTCGATTTCTGCTTTTTTAAGAAAATGAGAGATAAATGGAAATAATTTTGTTGTGGTAATAAACAGTATGCCACAAATGCTGTTGATTGATCTTAACTTGAATAAATTTTTAATTATTCCTTTAATTAGCTTAACCAGCAACCCTCCCTTAGTAAACCAGCTTCAATAGAAATACCATGTTGGTTGACCAAAATGTTGCTCTGGAAAGCTAGACTAGCATCAAACCAGCTCTAACCAGCATAAACTAGATTGGACTGGCATGAAAATTCACAATTTTACTTTAAATTTTACTTTAAGATTTTTCTACTTGATCTGACCCTTAACTCTTTCCCCGCCAAACACGGAATTTTCCGTGTTTTATGAAAAAACGCTTCCCCGCCAAACAATTTCCGGGTTTCCGTGTTTTAGGTGTTATACGGTATGGAAGACCCCTGCGCATGATTTGAAAGAGTACGCAACTCTTTGATCAAAGAAACAGACTGCGATCGTCTCAAACATGAAGAAGTGGAGTATGAGAAGCTCAAAATATCAGACATAAACATGCCTTTTTCTCAGCTTTTTGTCTGAAATGTTGTTTTTTGACAAAACCTACCTCTGTTCAAGTCGCAATAAAAAAAGAACAAATGAAGATAAAATAAAATCGTTTTTTTTTTTTGCCTAAAAGCAGAGGCCCAGATCTTTATTTTGATATATAGCATCTTCATATATTCATGGAAGAAAATATTCTGCGGGCCATTAAATTTTAGCGAAAATCGTCAAAAACCCTGGCGGTGGCTGGCAACTTTTTTTTAAAAACGCTGGCGGTATTGCTGTACAATCATTTATACAGGTTGATTTAAAAAAATTAATATTAAATAATAATTTGTTGACTAGAATTAAACCAGTTAATTTAGATTAACTGAAATCTAATTACATTTATAGATGGTAAATTATATATTAAATGCAAGCAGAGTGACGTTACTACCGCGTGTGGGCGATTGCATATCAACAGGTTAAGGTTACCTAACAAAATATTTTTCACAATGTAAGCTTGCATGAAGTTACAGCTCTTATAAATAATATAGATTGAGAATTTAGAGTGGTGGTGGCATAGTGGGCTAAAGCCCATAACTGTTAATCAGAAGGTTGCTGGTTCAAACCCCGCCACCACCATGTAAAGAAACTCGGAATAAAGAAAGAGGGATAAAAGTTTAGCAATGGTTCTTTTGATAACTTTTTGGTAAGAAAGAGAAAAGGCACTTGCCATTGGGAACAAAAAGGATAGGTAGCACAAGATGTTGAGAACATTACAGAAATAAATGTTACAGCAAAGCTGTTCCATGAGATTGAGAATCAAACACAAGGCTTCTGATGTTTTAACACTGTTACATATAGAACATTTTTATTTCTCTCACTTCTCAGCAGACAAAGCGAAAGCATGCACACAAGAGAATAAATCAAATGTTTAAATATTTACTTCTGAATTAAATAAACATTCCAGCATTAAAATAGCATTTAGTTATAAGTGTTGATTATGCAAATTGTGCAAAGATAAAGGGAAAATGTTTTTCAATTGGTCTCATATGATTGTCATTGCAGACAAAGTTAAAACAAAAGTGATTTTAGTGAAAGTTTGTGCTTTGTAGCAGTTTAATTGTGATAGAGGCCTTTCAACATCAAATTAGACAGATTAAAAAAAAATATATATATATATATATATATATATATATATATATATATAGCAAGGGAAAGTAGTCAAAAGTCAAAAATCATTTAAGATTTTAGAGCTGGTACCAACAGAAGCCACACTCAGATACTGAATTTTAATAAAAATTCTTCAAAGGTGCTCAGCAGATCCCGGCACATTTACATTTCAAAAGGACAAAGATTGACTTCATTTCTGATGTTTTCCACAAAGGTGACTTTTTAAATATATATATTTTTAAAAGCATTTTTAAAGAGTTTATATATCCATTGGTGTGACACTATGTGCTATCATTCCATTTAATGTCTTTCTGCCTTTTTTATTTATCTTTTTTTCTACTTTCTAGTAGGCGGTAATTTTATGACATTTTATGAGATTGCTTTCAAGCATGTACACTTCTCAGATTTATCCATAACAAATCTTAAAAAAAGTTCAAAATCATTGAAAATAATACCATAAATAGAATATATAACAATAAATCTGAAAAAATAATAATAATGAAATTCAATATTTGTGTGCCTTCTTTACAGAATTTTGAGATTGTATTTCAAATAACAGTATAAACAATTGTAAAATGTATACATGTAATATATTGTAATTAAGATTTTATCCATTTTCCCCCAGCTAAAAACAGATTGACATTCATTCTCATAAGTGTTTGGTAATGTTTCTTTCAGTATTGCTGCTGTTTTCAAGTCAAGTCATTTTAATTTGTATAGTGCTTTTAACAACAGCCGTCATTTCAAAGCAGCTCTTCGGAAAATGATGCTATAACAGAAAATATAGCTGTATTGTCTTAGAATCATTGTTCTATTTGATAAAAAAAATAAATAAAAAACAATTACATTCTGCCTTAATAAGTAAATAATATTTGTATTTGGATCCCCAGTGAGTAAGCCAAAGCCGACATCCCATCATAAATCCCCATCAATGAGCTCATAATGCAAACCTATCTATCTGTAATCCAATTAACCCTAGATTAACTTTTAGATAAATGGTCAAATGGCAAGACAGAAAGACAGAAATATGGACAGAATATGAACATAAGTTACACAAGCCAGGACTGGCACGTTCCCATTAGCTGAACCTCTAGAGGTTCTTAGTGGGATTTTGGGGAGAATTAATTTGCATAGGTTAATATCCAGTAACTCTGAAAATTACACTTGAAAGGATAATTACTTAATTTCCCTCATCCATCCCGCTTCCAATTTTTTTTTCCGTTCATCACAGGTTATGTAAATCTTGCCTTCAAAAGTGCAGCAGTAGTCAGTGTTTAGACAGTGTGTAACACAGGCCTGACTTACCTTTCAGCAGCTCATCAGCTCATTCTGTCACTGAACAGCCATATTGATTTAGATTTACTTTAATTCTTCCCTTTTGTCATTAGCATATGGAGAGCAATTCAGTTCGACTCCATGTAATTTCTGCAATAACAAAAGTCATTAAATATGCCTTGGGCAAGTGGTTCCTTCATTTTTTTCCAATTGTGAACAGGATTAATCAAAAGACCTCTCAAAAGTCTTATGAGAGACACAGAATAAAAACATTAAAATGTTCACTTCAAGCCTATATAGATTTTATTAATAAAATTAAGGGGGGAAAACATAAAGCACCATTTTACAAAAATAACAACATGAGAAAAATGTAAATAAGATGTAAGATGTCAGTTACATATTAGTACCCTATGCTTTATATAAATGTGTAAGTTTTGCAGGCATTATACTCATGCAAAACTTGTTGGATTTTCCTCCACATTCACTCCTACACAGACACTTCTGGACCTAACTTGATGCATATCAGCTTTGAAACCAAGTTCAACCCATGGGGCATCATTAGACATTTTAAAAATAAACAACATATAGTTGTGTGCTTTCTTCAGCTTGTTTCATGTTAAGGGCCACACCGAAGAAAAATGCAAATGCACTGTAAGTGGTTATGTGAAAATGAATATGTCAAACATTTGACTTTAGGGGGTCGTTTTTCAACTTAATTGCTCCAAAGAAAGACACTCACAGCATCAGTAAGACCTCCATAATGTCCAAGTGTAATAACATTCATTGTTTATGGTCAAGTAGAAGTAGGAATACCTTACGTTTAACTTTTGTTTATTTGGCACATAAAAATTGTCAGTTGAAAGTTTGCAACCCATAAAACTGAAAGCTGTACTCTTAAGATAATTTTTTCTCTTCAATTTTAAAATTAATCCTTCAGTTAGAGAAAATGGAACAAAGACATTTTGCCACTGTGGCTTCCTGAGTATAACTATTTCCTCTCACTGATGGTGTAATTTTGAAAATAACAAGAGAGTTTGAGTTTCAATTTTATTAAGTAGGAACTTCATCCTGAATGAAAAAATTAATAAATATAGAGCAAAACTTTTTCATTCTATCACACGCATCCACACCATACCATATCACATTACACATAAACACATACACATTTTCATGATTCCATGTGAGCTAAAGCATGTGTTGTGTTGAGTAAATATTGGAATCAACCACCTACAGACGTAGTCATTAAACAAAGAATCAGACTCCCTCAGCTGTCCTCAAAACAGCTTTAACTGATGCCAAATCTATCAAAACCATTGCAAACACAGTCCCATTCATTCACATCTGCACCTAATTATCTCATAGCTGTAACTCCAGTGTTCTCTTTTGTGGCACATTGTTTGGGGTGCCTATATTCTCAGGCTCAGACTCCTTGTGAAGTATAGGGTCACAGCATTTCTTTAACTCAGCAGGAGGATGGTATTGAATCAGCTGGATGAGGAGGTATTGGAGAGCTGAGAGCATGTGACAACACTGCCAAAAGTTACATGTTTAAGGTGCTGAAAGTATTTTTTGGAAAACAACACAAAATGCTCCTACCTCATTTGGTATTCACACATGCAATGGTTTTCCGTCTTTTATCCACATTCACACATCAGCACCAAAATGCAGTTAAAGCTCTGTGATAAGGTTGGGAGCCGAGAACTGGTTTGTATTCAGAAATGGTTTAAAAAAAAATTAAACTACCACAACTGTACAATTTTCATAACTCCCAGTTTTCCTGATAGTTCTTGAATGTATACTTTTCTGCCAATGTGGATGGAACAACATTCAGCAACATGAATCAACAGCAAGAAACACACAACACGTCCAATGTAGTACGATTCCCATATGAATGACTCCCATAAGTCGGTTCTTTCGAATCTACAATGTGAAAAATACAGCATGACAAGTATAGTGAAGTTCCTGCACAAATTACTCTTATGTGCCAGTTTGTGACAAGGAGGAGGGCGTAGCCGGGCCGTGAGGGTGCACGGCTGGTGCCGAGTCGCCTAATCAGTGGGGGAGAGAGATAAATGGGAGCCAGAGATACCAGTGAGAGAGAGAGAGAGAGAGAGAGAGAGAGAGAGAGAGAAATGGAGTTATGTTTGTGTGTGTCTTTTATGTTATGTTTAAGTTCATTTGTATCATTAAAACTTTATGTTGACTGCTCAGCTGGGTCTCAGCTTCCTCCTCTCCCAACCAAACAGAGGTCTTTTACATTTGGTGCCAAAACCCAGGAAGTAGGAAGAGCACGCTGTCTGGGAGAACTCCTGTTGCCGTCCGCCAGGGAACAGAGGGGTCACTGCCATCCACCAAGAAGCAGAGTACCCACTGCCATCCACCAGGAATTGGAGGAGCCATTACTGGCCACCAGAGAAACTACAGGGGACAGAGAACCCACTACCATCTTCCGGGTCGCAGAGGAACCGCTGTCGTCCGCCAGGGGTGCACCAGGGGCGGAGGAGCCGCCGCTGTCTGCCAGGGGGCGGAGTGGCTGAGGGCTAGTGTACAGCGGTTTTGGGACAGGTGAACCTCACTTTCTCTCTCTGTCTCTCTTTGTTCCCAATGAGGGAAATGGCTTATTAAACAAACAAAATTCTGTAAAAATACAAAAAGGTTTCTGTGAGGGTTAGGTTTAGGGTTAGGGGATAGAAATTATAATTAGATTGGTATAAAATCCATAAAATGCATGGATGTCTATGGAGAGTCCACACAATTACATAAAAACTAGTTTGGGTTGGGCTGGGGATGCCAGATTATACCTTGCACCTGAGAGAAGAGATCCCTCCTCAGCTGTATTTCCCATGTCGAGCTTTACAGCATCTATACAGCTACACAGCACCATGGCTGGTTGGGCCATTTCGGCACAACAAATAGAATCGTTTACTTGTCCTCTTGGACTTTGCATATGACAGAATTTGTCAGGCACACTGAAGGAAATGCATATATGCATTTCGCCAGATATTTGTGGGCCATTGCGTCTGCTCCCAGCTGGGCTTGGGACTTCGAGTACCAGATGTGACAGTGGGTATTCTCCACTGAGGCAAATAGATTGATTTCTGCTTTGCTGAATATTTCCCAAATCCTCAATGCAGTTTGAGGATGAAGTCTCCATTCACCCGGTTTCACTCCTTGGCGTGACAATAGGTCCATGCGGTAATTCAGGAGGCCTGGGATATATGTCACTCTCAGGGATAGGAGGTGATGCATTAGTCTCAACAGTAGTGGTGAATGAATTCCACCTGGTTTATATATGCCACAACTGTCATTTTGTCTGAGCGAACCAGGACATGACAGTTCGCTATTTCTGACAAGCTTTCTCGGGACTTCCTTGGACCTAACATGGCATGGATCGGGTTCTGACGAGATCCAGAGAAGACCACAAGGGAAGAGTCAGAGTGAAGTCTGAGCAGTCAGATGAGCAGAAGATGAAGCGCGTGAAGACAGAAAAGGAAGAGACTGAAGAGAGCGTGTTCTTCCTGTTTGAAAACATTTGAATTGAAATACCAAAGGTGTCCTGCACCAATCAGAAGTGACTTTTCAGAGTCGCATGGTCAACTGGGCTGTCTTTTCCGATAGTTGATTTATGGTCCTTTGTTTCAGATTCTTACAAATCTCCCGCTCAAAAATAGTGCATATTTCATCATGAACATTTATATCTTGAGAATGGTACAAGAGACATGATATTCGTTGTCATCAGTTTCCTCCATGTAACTAAGCAAGCGGTTGCATATCAGATTTGACATTCTTTCATTAATATTTGTACGTGTAGGTAACAAAATATGAAAATCGCTGGTTACAAATCATACTGGTTAATTCTTTGGTAATACAACATGGATAAAACATTACACATATTTTAAAGAGGTACATCAGGCTATAATCATTCATTTGTCAGTTATACCAGTTACCACAGTTCAAAGTTATTGTCAGAATTACCTAGCAAGCCTAGGTATTGTCTAAATCTTGGATTTAAATGCATTCTGTAAATTTTAGAAGAATAAATCAGTAAAGTACTGTGAATTTGTGTAGAATGTTCCTGGATTAAGATGAAATGTGTTAGTATTTGAGTCGTGCAAATCTGATGGTCTTTTGGAAATCTTTCAAAGAAAACTCTGTAAGCTCAGAAAGGCAGGTGAATTGGCAATACTTCACAATGTGCATATGGAAGCACGTGGCTTTTAAACCTACAAACAGAAAGTAACTGTAGAAGGAACAGAGTAGAATCTATATTAACAGACTTCAAACGTGTGTCAGTGACTAAGGGGAAGGAAATTACTATTAACACTATATAATACAGAGACAACCACAGTTTTAACAGTGCTGGCCAAATTGGCCGTTTTCACAATAGCTTTAGCCTATGCAGTATCAAATAGGTTGCAGGCCTGAATGTACTAACGTGATTCACTATTCTCAGGAGGATTCACAGACGAAACAGTGCTTTGGCAGTGTCAAATCAATTCCAAAGGTTTATAATTATGGCTGATATCTCAGTTGTTTAGAAGGAAAAATAAAGAACATTTCTTTTTACTTTTAAGCCACTGCTAATTAGGGCTGGGAAAGAAAGAAATTATTGATTCTGTTGAGCCAAAAGATTTAAATCGTCTCCCTGGTGTCAAATGTATTTTTTATTTAATAAAAAAACAAAATGCATATTTATCTTCATGCTACAACGATTAATAGATATGCTAGATAGATGTGCTATAATAGGATGCTGTATTTGTGCAAAGGTTTCTCTCTGAAAAGTTTTGTCTCTTTAATTCTTTATGTTGGTCCTTTAATGCACAATGTTACAGCCATCAAGTGCCATCTGTTCACTGTCAGGCCTCAAAATCCTCTGCTGTGATCAATGTTTCTGTTATTATGCATAATCCAAAAGTTTATTTGAAAGGTGTTGTGAAGAGTATTTGTCAGAATTCATTCTACAGATTCTGTCAGACACTGCTTTAATAATAAGTTTACCTGTAAAAAGGCCATGGCCGGATTTATGGACAGGGGGACAACATTTTCAAAATTGGAAAGGCAATGGAAATGGGGGGTACAACAGACTTTGACTGTGCGGAGTGCTTGTACGCTGCTTGTACATGCTCATTGCCAACCTGAATATGAAAAACTAATATTCTAATAAAGAGCATTTTCTTACTCTTGTTTTTTAATTTTTTTTATCATTTAAAAAAAGAAAACAGCAACCCCTACTTACCTACTTAGGACTGCCCTCTTCCACACCCAATATATACTTTTTTAAAAGAATGCTCTTTCTAGAGTAGCAACAGTAATGTTAACAACAGCCAAGTCACTATATAAACTAAATATCTCACTGGAAACAAATCTAAAATGTCAATAAAATAATTGTATCCAATGACTGTGAAGAAAGCAGAGAAGGCTGTCATCAAGGGGCTGTGTTTGATATCAATCAAACTGCGCACATATGGGTCAAGTGCAGGTGGACCTGTCACGTCTTTGCTGCCTACATAGTGCGGGGGAAAATTGTGATGTTTATTTTTTAATAGACTTCTCAGCATTGGTAACGTGTCCCACATTTAGTTTTTTGGGATCTGGTCACCCCTAGTGTGCGTGTTTGGAGCGCAGCTCCGAAATAGAGTATAGAGGCTGGAGCGACGTGATTATAAATTACATCAAAGCGTTAAAAAGAATCATAATGTTGGAGCTTATCACTACAGTCTTTAATAATTTAGCACCGGGGCCCGTTTAATCCCCACATATAAGGGCATTTATATCTATCTATTATATTGATATTTTATCTAGTTAAGTGAACGTGCCAGTGTTACTTAAAGGTTAAGCTAGCTAGCTGCACTTTTATTTGCTAGTCTACAGTAGCTCCTCGCTTTTTGTCATAACCTAGTGCTTCATGCTTGGCAAGAAATTTGGCCATCGCCTCTCTGCTTCTTTCGTTCACGTTTGCTCTCTGTTTGCTCTCTTTTCTTTTTTGTGTCCCTGAATTGTCAACTATAGACCTTTGCATGGGCCCCCCTGGGCCTTGGTACCCTTTGACCCCCCCATACGGCAAGCATGAAAAAGGCTTATGTACCTTTTTTAAATATAAACAAATATTTATAATCTGACATCCACTGTATTCATGCAGTGAATTTCGGGTAATTTCACACATTTGTCCCACCACTGTCAACAAGAAATGACACTAGACACAAAGAAGTATGCTTGAGGAAACATATTATATTTTGAAGAACAGACAAAATAAATGCTGGCGAAGTGCATTTTATTTGCCTTTTGTTCATTTCTCGGAACACGCGCAAATGGTGAGTTCTCAACAGCAGTTTGAAAGAATAGTGTTGTCTATTACAATGATGCACAGGGGGGTAGTTTCCAGGGGGGATGAGAGGGAGTTAACCTCCTCCATGCCTTGCTCAGACAATACACTGGTAGTTTTAAATTAGTGGTTTTGCACATCCCTACCTTTTACCTGCAAATTATATATTACAGTGTGATAAAGCGATTCAGTTGTCATTTCAGACACAACTGCTCTTTAATAGATATTTGTTTCTTAGAAAAAGGTCTACATTTTTTAAAAACTTTTTATTAAGTTTTTATATCAAAACATCAGATCACAATTCTTACAGAATTGCAATATCACAATACATATTGAATCAGCTAGGAAATATCGAAGAAATATTGAATCGGTACAGAATTGCAATATCAAAATACATATTGAATCAGCTAGGAAATATCAAAGTAATATTGAATCGGGAGGTCTATGGCAATTCCCAGCCCTACTGCTTATTGGAAAGACAGATTATTCTGACTAGAACAACTGTGCATCACTTGAACTGTTTCACTACAGGGACTCCAAGCCACTTCTTCCTCAGTTTGTGCTAAACAAGCAGACAAACTCGTGAATAAAACATTCTCAGACATCAACTTACAAAATTACCTAGCTGAATGAGACCATGAGTTTTGCTATGTTTCAGTTTGCATGTTTTTCTTTTCTTTATCACGTTGAGTTTTGGCAATGAGACTGCAAAGTGTGACAGGTATTATGCAGGTTTTTATAGAACACCTGTTGTGCTAATGTGGCAATACATGCTTGTGCCAGCTACTCTACGTAGGAACATGGTTGGGAACCAAACCAGCAGATGCCCATTTTACATAAATTACTTTGCACTTGTTTCCAAGTAAAACATTTCTTTCTTAAACAATGCAGTGTATTCAGTATATGTTCAGTGTTCATTTATTTTAAAAGTTAGGCTACTTTTTGAAAATAAATTTCAGCAGATGTCTTTATATAATTTCTTCTTAAGTATTCATTGATCATAAAATGTAGTCTAAAATGCATGCATCATGGGAACCTGCATTCCTTAAATTTACATCACTGACATTTCCCTGCTGCAAATAGCTAAAACTGATCTAAGATGTATGCTAGTTTTAGCAGGTCTCTATGCTATTTTCTTTTAGCTGTGAGACCAAGACAAGCAAACCAGTTTGTGCTGGTTTAAAAAGTTTTTAGCAGGATTCAGTATAATATTCTGTATGTGCATCCTTTGTGTTTAAACTTAATGCTTGCAGACATTCATAATTTTAGCTTGTTCACACTGTATGATGGGACAATAGGATCCTCGTTTTTTCTAACTTTAGCTAGTTAACTTGCAGGGGAACAAGCTAGCTATTTTCTTTCTTTCTTTCATTCTTTATTTGCTTAATTCAGATAAGTTTAATTAAGTTCATAACTAATGTTATAATTTTTTTCTCCACTAATTTCTTGTACACAATTTCAGACTGAGAAATGTGAAAGGTAGCATTCCCCTTGGGTTTTAAAAATCCATTAAAGCAGTATTTTCTTGTTTTTAATCAAATATGCATGTCCTTCAAACTCAATTAGAATGAAAGTGGATGTTTCCCTATATGATGAAAACATGAATCCACATCCAGGCATTCACGTGGAATGTTAGTGTTAAAAGACTATTAGAGGCCCAAACAGGCCTTCATCAGGGTGTCAAACAATGGAGAAACTGAAGAGGCTTAATAGCCTCACCTGAGCTTTTTAGCACAAAAGTTATCCTTTCCCTTACTGAACAGTTATTAATCTATATATATATATATATATATATATATATATATATATATATATATATATATATATATATATATAATATGTAGCCAAGTGGAGAAGTGTAATACAATTTAACTCTAGACATGAATTGGACATGGCCCCTTTAAGAACTTGGAGGTGTCTGTCGTGACCATGACACATCTGGAAACTTGCTGTAGGTTGACCCTCACCCACAGAAGTGCAAGGGCTGAACCAGTGGCAGCAGGTCGGCATGATAGCCACAGCGCCATGCCCATCTCGGGACTTGAGTCTGAAGCCAGTGCTGAAGCGGTCTCATATGCATCAACTCGATAACCGCCTCCGAGGACGCCATATGACCCAGGAGCCTCTGAAAGTGTTTCAGTGGGACCATTGTTCTCCATCTGAATGACTTCAGACCGCACAAGCCCTCAAAAGTGAAGCCAAAACGTCTCGATCGCCCCCCGGTGACTGGTCCTAGTATAGGTCATAAACCCCGCCTCCCCATGTTATTCAACGGGACGTGAGACCAACTAAACAATTAAATTACACTTCCCGTATCTTTTTTCCAAAGATAGTTTCTGTCATTTACTGTAGTTTCTACATCTACGTTGATGTAATTTCAAGTGTTTGTTTTCAAAATAAGTTTGTTTTTAGTTAGTTATTTGATGCTATAAAAACGGTGCTGTGACATCATGATTGACAGCTGTGATTGACCGAAGTAGCCACTGAAGCACCAACTGACTTTTTTTCGGGATCTTCGGAGGACTGAGGAGATTGGAGCTTTAAATTTAATATCTAAATTTCAATAATTAATTATTTCAATTATTTTTTGCGATTTATTCAGCGAGAGTGAGGGCGGGGCCTTGATTTCACGGCTTTACTTCCTGCTCAGGTCTGGTCTTGAAATCGCAACTGCGCGGACTCAAGTCCCAAGATGTCTGCGCCATATCAGGACACTGGCGGCTTTAGTTCTCACCAATGGAAAAGAGCGAAGGGGTGTCGTCCATCTTTTTTTACAGTCTATGCTTCAGAAAGTTCAGCACTGACTGCGCATGCTCGGTCGTGAGGTGCACTATCATAGAGACTGAGTCTAACTCCATCCCGAGAAAATAGATGCTCTGAACCGGGGAGAGCTCGCTCTTTTCCCAACTGACCCAAAATGGCTTAAGTACCTGAGCACCTGGTCCCTTTATGAACACAACAGATCTCGAGTGTGGGCTAGAATCAGCATGTCATTGAGATAATTGAGTATGCGAACACCCCTTCCCTTAACAGGGCAAGGGCTGCCTCAACAACGTTTGTGAAGAAGCAAGGTGACAGGGACAGGACCTTGTACTGATACGCCGAAGGCGAACCGTAGGAAGGGTCTGTGCCGAGGAAATACCGAGACGTGGAAGTACGCGTCTCTCGCCGCGAAGCAATCTTGATGCCAGACACTCGCAGGTCCAAGATTGGCTGCAGCCCACCGCCTTTCTTCTTGTAGAACCCTTTCTTCATCTCGGCTGAAGGGACAGGCTCTATCAAATCCTTCTGCAGAAGGACCGCAATCTTCGCACGCAGGGCGGCAGCCCTCTCACCCTTAACCGAGGTGAAGCGGACGCCTCTGAACCAGGGCGGGTGCATGGCAAACTCGCGATGGGTGGGAGAGCACTAGCCACGAATTCAAGCTCCGTGCAAGGGACACTAAGGGGACAATCGTGTTAGACGCACCTGTGGGTGAGGCCTCACTGCGGGGGGGAGCATGAGACACAATCTCAATCTTTGTGGCTGTGCTGAGCACTTACCTCCCTCTGTGTATCCGGCATAGGGCGGGTCAGCGACGGAGGAGGAGGGGGATCATCCTCGTGACTCATCACAACTGCCTGGCAATTGGTGTGAGTGTGGTGTGGTCGGGTGCATGAAGGCAGGGGGCCCACATTCATAGCACCCTGGCCGCGAGTGCTTGGTGTCAGGTTGCCGTGATAACACCGGTCATATATACTGGCTGTGTGACTCAAGGAGTGAGGATTTGACAATGTAGGTACCACAGACAATAAAAGGGAAAACAAGATTCTCCTCCTGGCTCTCCACCGGGGGATGGAGTGGTCTTGCCGTCGGGTTCGGACAGAGAAAGGTGTCCTCCACGACTCCGTCGTGCACTTCTGGGAAGAAAGGAACCGGGGGAGGGCACAGCCTTGAGTGATGTTCTGAACCCAGGAACCAATCGTCAAGCAGCGAGGGCTCAGGGGCGGGTGTAGGGTTCCACTCGAGCCCAACACTCGTGGCAGCCAGGGAAAGCATGGCGGTCAGCTCCGCGTCGGCCTCAGACTATGAGGGCACACCCGAAGGCGACAGCCCAGTCGAGTCCTCAGCATCTGACATCGTCAACGTGCTCTCCGATGCTGCAATCGACATCTCATCCTGCTCGCAAGCTCCAAAAGAGACACTAAACTCACCGTGAGGAGAGCTGCCTGTCTCATCCCAGAACTCAACCAGGGCAAATGAGCGTACTTGGGAATGGGAGGTCCGTGGGGGATTACCCGGTGGAGCGGCTCCCATTGGAGTCCCCAAATTGCCTCCAGTGCCAACCAACCCAGCCTTGTACCCGTAGGTAGAAGGCTGGGCATGGGGGGCAACCGCAACGATGTTATGGTCATATTCTTGCAATGAGAACACATACTATTCACGAACATGGCCGTTAGAAGCAGAGATATTACGACCACACCCAGGAATTACACAGAGATGAATAGGCATCTTTAAAAAGATGCTGTCCGTCAGTGTGTGCTCTTTTAGTCTGAAAATATACTCTTTTCTGGCTTAGGAATTATACACCAAGAGGCGTACTCTGCATCAAACGTGCAGAGGGAGAGAAAGCCACTGAAATGTGCCATATATCCAACAGCATACACTTCTTCCTTGCTTCAGTAAGGTGAATGGAATGGCAGTTTAACTCTCTGCTCAAACCACTTGACTACTAAGAAAAAATCTGAATGAGTGGTTGCCAGCTCCTTTTATACCCGTATGTCCGGGGGGTGACATGGAAATTCCACCCGCCAATTCCCATTGGCCTTTTCTCAAAGATCAGAGGTGTTTGGGCCTCCCAAGAGCGATCTCTAGTGTCACTACATCGACACAATATCGAGTGAGTGACAGAAGGGGAACAAAATTTGTTGTATGTGATCCATTGTGCTTTAATACACTGCCTCCATCCCCCATCTCCACTAACGCACACACTGAGGCATCTGTCTTACCTGCTGGTCCCCTATCCCATTCCTCTTATAGCTTTCATTCAAGTTCTGACAGCCATGGAGCATGTTTACCACATCAGTGAGACTCCAGATCACTAGGGGCTTTGCCAGCTCTGCTATCTCCATAAATTACTTGGATGGTGGGGCACATAAAAGCTTGTTAAAATTGCAAATGAAATAAATGGAATTGAGGAAATGAGAAAAGGAAAGAGAGAGGCTAAAAAGAAAGATAGTTCTAAGAAGTGATCGAGTCAATTAGAGAAAAGACTTTGAGGAGCGCTTGATGCTGTTACACCCACGTAGAAACATCTCAAAGAAGAGAACGAGATTTTTGTGAAAAAGTGAGAGGGAGTTATCAAACATCAAAGCTATTCAAATTGAGGGATAATTTGCAAATGAAAGTCCTGTGGGTGGGTCCACTAGGATGGATAAGAAGCTCTCGGTCTTCTAGAGGTTATGAAGATTGGGAGTCATGTCAACAGATGAGACAAATCATCACGGGGCACGTTTCTCTTCACAACACTTATTTGTCTACTACTTGATTTCACTTATTTGTCTACTACCAAGCACAGTTGGACTGTCTCATGTCTCACAATGATTGTTTCTTGATTTAGAGTGTATTTAAGTGTATATGCAGGCTACAACAATGTCTGTATAAAAGAGCTGATTATGAGCTAATGATTGTTCTTAGTTTGAAAGCATTGATACTCATGTACATGAGTATAGCATCAGAGTTTTGAAAACACAAAGTAGCAGTGTAAGAGTCTGCTGGTGTGTGTGTTTTATACTTTGTTTTTGTTTAGATTAGTACCTGTTGAATTTGTGTGTATTTTATTGCATTTGAAGTGCAAAGTAGTCCTGCAAAAGCTACGATTCATTGCACTAAAGAACTTCAGGAAAATCAGATCCTTCTTTTCCAAGCATGCTGGAAACACAGCTTGTCTGGGCACTTTCCATCTCTAGACAGGACAACTGCAATTTCCTTTTAGCCTGCCTTCCTACATACACATATTAAACCACTGCAATTGATCCAAAATGCAGCTATTTACTCATTAAAACTTCCAAATCCACCTTCAAAATCTTGTCTGAATACAACCTCATTTCACTGTGTTTCAATGTAGCAATACTCATGTAAATTTCATGAAACCAGGCTGATATGTATGTATATATATATATATATATATATATATATATATATATATATATATATATACACACATGTATATATGATAGATGGACTGGTTTGAGTATTTCTGTTATTGCTGATCTCTTGGGATTTTCACACACATCAGTCAATAGAATTTACTCAGAATGGTGAGCGCAGTTCTGTGGATGGAAATGCCTTGTCGATGAGAGAGATTGGATTTATGGGATCAGCACTAAGAGTCGGATTTTCATCAGTGCCCAGAACAAAAAAAAAACAACTAAAAACTATACAATAAATTAAAAGACTAGAGATTAAACTTTCAATTCTAAGAAAGTCTATTCATCTTCTGCTTTATAAATACCTGCTGTACATGAATACCTGTATGGACTCCAATTGCTATAGGCCTGCTGAGATGTTTGCTCTCTCTTTTTTGTTCTAAATCAATATGCCTTTAAACAATGTGTCATCAGGCAATAGCCGGTCTCCTGCGGACGTCTGCTGGGAACAATTCAAGAAAGGGCAAGCATACCAACAAAGAATTTTGTTTAGTTTTTTTTCTTGGTTGCTATTAAACCAAAGTTTCTTGAAGTTTTAATTTAAGAAACCGTCACTTTATTTTCTACTGTAAATAGGAAATTACTAAGCATTGTCTACTACTTAGTGGCTGGCCTCACTAAGTAGTAGTTGTGTTTTTCAGTAGTTGTTCTTGTTTTATTTATTTTATTTTATTTTTGTATTTTTTTTTTTGGGGGGTTTGTTTGTTTGTTTGTTTATTGGCTAGTACTGTAAATTTACCATGTTTATGTGTTTTTTCTTCATCGGTGTATTTAGATCGCCTATTTTTGACCTTTCATGTTCACACAAAGACTGCAGTTGAAACAGCGCAATATTGTTAAATTGAGAGCTAAGAAACCTATGTACCTAAAAAGAGATACAGCTCTCTGTAAAATGATTTGGTTACTTCTGATAGACTTCTAATGCCACTAATGCTCTATAATCTCTGACTATCTATAGGTACTGCTTACTCAGAACATCTGACTTGTTGCAGATTGGTCAAAACTCTTCCTTTTTTGAGGGGTAAGATACATCCGGGTGTCAAATAATCTTAAAAACAATGTCCACTATCTGTTGGTGCCAGAGACCAGGATTTACATGGACTAGCAGCTACTGTATCTGTAGCAATTTCAAAAACCGAGACAAAGAAAGAAAACGATTGAAAAAGAAAGAAAATGAGAGAAAGACATGCATTGAGGGATTGAGGGATTATTCAGGCATGCATTGAGGGATTGAGGGACTCTCTCTCTCTCTCACTCAGGAGATAAAAATGCAGTCACAGGACTAATCTTTTGGTACTTTGGTACACAAAAACTTTTACCGGCATGTCTCTCATGGCATGATTAGCAGAGGGATTTATTTTGTATTCACCGCCACTGGAATTAATATCTAAATCTGGCGGAACCAGTTGTGTCAGTTTGAGCCGATAAGTGGAAATATGTCTCTGCTAGATTGCTTGCTCTTCCACTCTCTCTCACTCTCTTTTTCTCTCTCTTTCTCTCACACAACCATCTCCCCTCCCATTTTCCCATTTTTTTTTTTTTCAAAAGTCTAATGATTTACATTTTATTAGACAGTTTATGGCCGTTTTATCTGTTTACTGTGTGCTGCAACTGTCTCACGTTACAAACATGCAAACCTTTTTTTCTGTGACACTTGAAAGAAGATATTAGACAGAATGTTAGCCTCGGTCATATTAACTTTCATTACACTTTCTTTTTACAATGAAAGTGAATGGTGACTGAGACTGATATTCTGCTTGTTAACATCTCTTTTTGTGTTCCACGGAAGAAAAATAAGTAATATGGGTTTGGATCAACATAAAGGTGATTTGGGGGCTGAACTATTCTTTAGTACAGAGTGTGATATTTTAAGTTACTGCAATAACTGTGTTTTTATGTTTATAGTTGAAAGTATTTAATCCAAATCTTGGGGAACATGTCTCAACAGGTGCCTCGCTGAGTTCATTGTCCATTGAACTGATTGAAATCAAATAAATTCCCTCAGTGCCCACATCTACCAGGGGCTCTCACATGGTCCCAGCTAGTGCCTTGAATCAGCAGGCTGTCTGCTGCTCTCTCTCTTCCCCAACACAGCGCTCTGAGCTGGGGAAAAGAGAGGAAGAGATGGGCCAATCTACTGTATAATGATATGCTGCAGGAATGTGTGTGCACGTGTGAGCCTTTGAAATCTAAATGTTGTAATGCTAATGTCCACTGTTGCAGACAAATAATGACATGAATATTTTTCAGCCAATTTTTATTTGTCATTCAAATCTCATTCCACCGTGCATGTTCACATGTACATGGGAGGAGCTAAACTGAATATCTGGATTTACAAAGGGAGTAGCCACATATTCCAGGCATTCTGGGACCTATTTCCATAGATTCCACATCAGCTGCCCTATCCACAATGTTAGATACATCAAAGTTTAATACATCATAGAAAACAAGTTTTACAGAACACAACTACAGCAATGAGAAAGGTTTATGGTTGTTTACTGGTTGCTTACAGATACAGGATGTGAAATTTGCTCACACCTCTGAAAAGACAGCTCAGGAGACCCTATTTACTAACCAAGCTAGCACTGATGAAGAAAAGTTGGTATCTGTGAAACATAGCATTTAGAAACTCATCCTGAGTAATGTTCCTCCTTTTTCATTTTTTTGTGGATGAAATGAAAGTGGAAGGAAGAAACGAGACAGGGCAGATTTTGTGATAATGCAGTTGATCAGCCAGACCAATTAATTAATCCGATATTTGGCCAATTTGAGATTATCTGCATCGTCTGATAACTCTGCACACTTGGCTGAACAACAGAAGTCTTTGTTCCCCCTTTTGTCAATTTCAAAATCTACCAAAAAATGTTTTCAAACCTGTAAGTACATTTTGATTATGTATTGTGAATTAATGTAAATTTCACAATGTTGTATACATCTCATTTGCTATTATTAAACTATATAATGTGCATATCTGCATTATATTGACTATATTCAGAGGTGGAAAGAGTACTGAAAAATCATATTCAAGTAGAAATACTGTTACTTCCCAAAAATGTAGTGTGAGTAGAGTAAAAGTAGCTGTCCTAAAAACGACTCAAGTATGAGTAAAAGGGTAGCTCATTTAAAAGTACTCAAGAGTAGTGAGTATTGAGTACCGAGTTGCAAAACCTCTGCCCAATTATAATGAACAATGTATGCTAACTTTTAAAATACATCACATATCTGTGATAAACACTACATGAATCTCATTCCAAAAAATAAAAGGGAAACATGACAACAGAAATGAAAAGATTGAGAAGTTATTTTCAATACACTGATCACCATTTTAAATCGTAATATATGAAACAGTTACATTAAAATCAGTTTATGTGTAGGGTCTAAATTTCCCTTAATGCCGACAGAACATTATTGTTTTGCATAAAACATGTTCAAACAATGCAAGGAATGCAAAAAAATGCTAAATAAGCAGGATCACTTGGCACATCATGTTCTGCACAATAGAGGAGGTAGAGCAGTCACGGGAAAAGTTGTTTGGTACAGGGGCTTCATCACGTTTAAAAAGTAATAATTTACCCAAATATGAAAATTCTCATACACATAATTTACCTTCATGCCATCCTGGATGTGTATGACTTTCTTTCATCTGCAAAACACAAATTAAGATTTTTAGAAGAATATCTCAGCTCTTTTGATCCATACAATGAAATTGAATCAGTGCTAAAACGTTGAAGCTCCACAAATCACATAAATCAGTATAAAAGCAGTCTAATCCATGTACCTCCAGTGGTTTAATCCATGTCTTCAGAAGAGATATTATAGATGTGGTGAGAAACAGATAAATATTTAATTCCTTCCTTTAACTCCTCCCTGCTCAGTCAATCTCCACTTTACCTTTCACTTTATTCTTGTGTTTTTGGTGATTCACATTATTCATGCATGGCAAAGAATTTCTAGCAAAAAATGACTTAAACATTGATCTTTTTCTCACACACACCAGTCATATAAATTCTGAAGTCATGGATTAACCCCCTGGAGTTGTTACTTTTATGCTGCTTTTATGTGCTTTTTGGAGTGTCAAAATTTTGGCACACCTTCACTCACATTGAATGGACCTAAAGAGCTGAAATATTCTTCTAAAAATCTTAATTTGGGTTCTGAAGAAAGTCAGAGACAGATGGCATGAAGGTGAGTAAATGATAAGAGCATTTTCATTTTTGTGTGAATTATGTCTTTAGGTAGCACATGGTGAGACACATTGTCCTCCTTTTGAGATACAATGTTCCACAATGATTTAGTTCTTGTATCGTTTAAGCACAGAAATAGCTGTGTTCTCATTCTAATGCATGATGCACAATTTCTGAAGTTTGTGAAGTGTGGAATGTTCTGTTGAAGTATTGCTCTGCAAATGTTGATACTTTTCTATCTTTATAAAGGCTAAACATAATTAGAAATTATTTTATCATCTCTACTTTATTGGTAATTTATTATACCAATTAACACACTCTCTACATCCGGTGTCAGTATTATTTAAAAATGAACAATATTTTCAAAAAATATTATTATTAAAGATGTCACTGTTTTATTCTATTACATTAATACTTTTAAAGCTACTAAAGTTATTCAGTCAAAGGTAGTGAGTGGTTTTCTCATTTCCTTGTTATTGTTGTTTGATTAATAGCCTTTATATGACATAGCCTACTAGACTGATCAATTCGGTTACATGTACACTTCAAGTACGATATTTTGATGCAAATACGCTTTTTGTCCTACTGTTTAAATTCACTTTAGACATAAACGACTGCGTTTACATTAAATCCTCATCAAGGCACGTAAACGTATTAGCATTCAAATGTTAGCCGCCTGTAAATCAAACAACACGCAGCTACAGACGTCAGGAAGTAAAAAGTCGATCTTTTACATTTCATCTAGATCAACCAACCAGTGGTGCTCTTGTTATCGTGATTGATGTAATGAACACCCCTGTTCTAGATGCAAAACATAGGTTAAATATAGAAAACTACTCAGAAATTTGATCAAGGACATCTCTCTTTTTTCCGATAAACATCTAGATAATTTTATTACCCAGCCATATTTTATTACCCAGACATCTGCAGTTTTTACGTGTGATTTGATTTGACGGGAGTCACTAGACTTTCCCTCTGCCAATCATGTTGATAGATACAAATAAGTACAGGGAAGTAGCGAAAACAGATGGTGGGAAAATAGTGCTGTAAAAGTACAGTTACAGCACTTAAAATATACTCAAGTAAAATAAAAAGTATAAAATTTTTAAACTACTTAAAAGTAAAATTCTTGAGAAAAGTAGTTAATTACAGTAACGTGAATATTTAAAATTTGTTACACAGTATGCATGTTGACATGATTTTAGTTTGATAAAATTGCTTACTAACCTTTTGTGTGTTAAGTTATATACTGCCTGGCCAAAAAAAAAGTGGCATACTCTAATATTTCGCTTGACCAGCTTTGATTACGGCACGCATTTGTCGCTGCATAGTTTCGACAACCTTATGCAACATCACAACATTTATTTCCATACAGAGTTGCATTAATTTTTGGCAGAAATCTTGTATTGATGACAGGAGTGTTGAACCACTCTGTAAAGCTGACTTCGTTTTATTGCTGCATAATGTTGCTGAGCCTAGACCTGACCAATTGAAGCAATCCCAGATCATAACACTGCCTCCAGAGGCTTGTACAGTGGGCACTATGTATGATGGGTGCATCGCTTCATGTGCTTTCCTTCATAACCTGACGAGCCCCTAAATCTGGACTCATCAGACCACATTACCTTTATCCATTGCTCCAAAGACCAATCTTTATGCTCTCTAGCAAACTGAAGTAATTTGTTCAGATTAGCCTCAATAACAAGTGGCTTTCTTGTTGCCACACAGCTGTATAGTTCCAATCCTTTAAGTTCTTGTCGCATTGTGCATGTGGAAATACTCTTAATATTAAACATAGCCATGAGTTCTATTGTCGATTTTTTACAATGTGACTTCACCAAGCGTTTTAGTGATCTCCGATCATGATCATTCAAGATTTTTCTCTGACCACATTTCTTCCCCGAAGCTTACGTTTCACCACTAACCTTCTAGGTTTTAATAATGCATTGAACAGTTCTTAACCCAATTCCAGTGATTTCAACAACCTCCTTAGTTGTTTTCTTTGCTTGAGACAGGCCAATAATTTGCCCCTTATGAAACACAGTAACATCTTTTCCACGACCACAGGATATGTATTCCGACATGGTTGTTTAAGAAATGAAAAGCTATGCACTGCATTAGTTAGGGTTACAAGTATTGTTGCCAGCTGAAATAATGATCCAATCATAAGCTCTTAAGTATCTGCTTATTTAAATCCAAATGGTGACTATGTTTTGGCCAGACAGTGTATAATTTTACAACTTCGTTGCCATGGCGACATAACACTGCAGCCCTAAAACAACCATAAAAAAGTTGATTCAAACAACTTTACAGCTAAAATAACATGCACTTTTTGACAGAAAATTTAATGCAAGTTATAAAATTATAAGCTTTTCATTTCTACCTTTAAACCCACCAAAAATTGGCCCCATTCACTTCCAAAGGGAGCTAGCTAGCGACTAATGCTAGGGGCTGTAGCCTTTAGCCTCCTCGTTAGCATGCCCACCTCAAATGCCGGCTTGCGCTGCCTCAATGGTACCTTAAATTAAGAGAAGAAACAAAGCCTTAATGGTCAAGATCGTGAAATAATAAAAGAGGCTTAAATATGTATTGGAATAGAACTCACCGAAAGAGTGAGGCAAGCAGCTGTTTATAGCCTATGGTCTTTTTGTTGCGATCGATTATTATATGAGCATGCTTCTCCTGAGCTTTCATTAGGAACTCAACATACAGACAGCAGGATGAGAAGGGCATGTAAACATTACAGTGAAAAGAATGATGGAAGAGAGATAGAAGTGGAATGCTAAGAGGATTTTACTGTGTCTCTGCTGGACATCAAGGCCCATCGGGTGAGAGTAAATGGACGCTTGCTGCTGAGTTACTCGATACCAGCAGAATACACACTCGGATTCCCTTCAGCTCCTGTCTGCCTCCTGTCCCTCATGCAAAGGTCGAAGCCATTCTGAACCATCACGTGGCTTTTTGGTGACAAAACTGGATAGTGAGGGAGAGAGAGAGAGAGAGAGAGAGAGATGAAAGTTTCTGAAAACAATTAAATTTGTTGCTTTTTGCAATGATTTAGAAGAATACGTCTCAAAAATGGGTAGAGATCTGATCTGATAGGACACCAAGAACAATGCTGACAGCAAATAATAAAATACAATTAACCATGTAATTGTGCAGATATTAGGATGGCAAAATAAGTATGCTTTTTAGCTTTTAGCTTTAGCTTTTAGGGACAAAATGCTTTCCATATCCTCTTTTTGATGTAAAAGGCTGTGTCCAATCAAACTCAGCATACTCTCACAGTGTTATGCTTTGAATTGAAATTAATTTGTCACTTAGTTATATGGCCAATACACATACAATATTTGTTTGTTCAATTTGTTAGACTGATAATTCACACTTCTGCTGTTGTTTATGCA
The DNA here is from genome assembly GCF_025860055.1 of Xyrauchen texanus. Taxonomy (NCBI): domain Eukaryota; kingdom Metazoa; phylum Chordata; class Actinopteri; order Cypriniformes; family Catostomidae; genus Xyrauchen; species Xyrauchen texanus. Next base: position 49,372,559 of record NC_068276.1, read on the forward strand.
TTTACAAAATCACCAGCATCAACATCATTATCATGTCATGTTACTAATTCTCCGTATTGACAGGTCTATGCTGCTCATGGTATTTTCAATGCATTTTAATAAATTAAAAACAAATCAAGTTTCATTTAAAAGACATTTTGTATACTTTGCTTCAATTAACACTGTTGGTTCGGTGTTGGACCGCCACTTCATCACCAATGTAAAATCTGAGACATAAAGCAAACCCAAAACTGATTCAGAAAGTTTGATCTTCACTTTCTTAATCATAACTAATCATCACCCTGCTTGCTCATACTGACCTGGTTCAGTAGCATCCCATTTTCCTCGCAACCGCCATATTTGTGACCATCAATGGCATGAAGCAAATGGCAGTGAATGGAAAAGTACCCGTTAAACGATATCACAAATTGTTTTATTTATTTTTTAATGGCTTTTGATCAATGCAAATACTAGTAAAAGTGTATACAGGTCTGAAGTCAGCACAAGTACTGCCAAATTTGACTTTTTTGGACATTTAAATATAATTTATCCACGCTTCATCTCTGTACACCAGCTAGACTGATGTTTGAATGGAAAGTATACGCTCCTTCGGGTAAATCACCGTAAACACCTCTCATTCAGAAGGTAAAAATCTTTGTGTTTTCTGGTCTAATTTTGGTCATAATATTACAAAACGTCTGTGATGATTCTGTCTGTATGAACGTAAGAGCTGCTTTCATCTCGTGAAGTATAAATAGAAAGCATCCGGGTGAACACACCTATGCAAGTATACGTAGAGTTTAACTATTGTTGTGTTTTACATATGTTGTCATGCATTTGAAAAAACTGCCTTAATTTGTGCATAGATTCATTTAAAAGTACATTTAGATAAAGGCCTTATTACAAGTTCATTACAAAATATACAGTATTTTCGATGTCAGCTTGCTGTGTAAATATGTTTACATTGTAGTCTGGTCATGTGAATAAAGTGTGTGCTTTATTGTCTAATGATGTGTTGTTTACTGACATGGAATTGTCATTTTTGGGTGAACTATCCCTTTAAAATCTATTAACAGTGTATATTAGCACAGCTCAATGGAACCTCTTCATCAGAAAATATCTGTTACAAGGTTTACAAGGTGTCTGTACTGTCAGTGAATGTCCTCTAGGCCGATTTGGAGCAGGTTTCCCTGAAGGTCCATCAACGATCATGTTTTATTCAGCCTGAACAGCTGAGGGAATTGTTAAGCTAGCTGCCTCAATTTACAGGAAGAATCAGTTCACAGTGTGAGGGCTGCCTTCTCATGCACTTTTCTCTTCCTCTCTCATCATCTTACTCATACACACACAAGCATTTTTTTCCACGCATTGAGCAAATGCACACCACACGCACACGGAAGAGCTAGTCCTGTGTGTTATCAGGTGTCTGTGGGAAAAAATAGGAATCATGGGAGCAGAGTCCATCTGGTGATGATTAACTGACCTCAGGAGCCCTGAAACACATAGATATGCACAGACACTACATACATAACATCTCATTGATGTTCTACTGATATAAACAGTTGTTCTGGCAGAGGAATTCACACTAAAACAATCCAATTTATACTATTTATGTTTCCACCTGAAGAAAGTGTTATGCCAACACATGAAGACAATCATTCACCTATACTTGCCAGCCCATTTATTCACATACAATCACAAAAGCTGTTACATGCAACCCATCATTTTGCTTGAGTGTTTTCTAGGTCTCTCTTTATATCTAATCTGGTAAGAACAATAGAAGTGTGCAGGATAAATCCATCCCTCCACGTTAACCCTCATTCTATAGTGCAATACGGACCCCTACTGGATGTAATGTTTGTAATGTATTAAATGTCTTAAGAGTGCTCACTGAGCAGTTTCATTGAAAAACGTAATTGAAAATCATGCCTTAAATTTATTTTCCTGTACCTCAAAATATTAGTCTGCTTACCATTATTTAATATTTTTTTAAATTATTTTATTCTTTTTTACAAACATTTGCATTCAATCATTAATATGAACATATCTAAATTAAACTCAAGCTCCCTGCTGCTTTAAGTGGCTGGTACACCCTCTCTTTTCACTGCTTTTCGACTCCTTCATTTACATGGAATTTAGTCAAATGGACAGAATGATTCTCAACCTCTTCTTTTTTCCTCTCCATTTAAGAAAATCTCTATCCTCCCTCTGTGTCCTGAGGTTTATCTCTTTCCCCCTTCTCTTTTCTTCTCTTTCTCTCTCTCTCTATCTGTGCCCGCAGGCCTCTTCAGTAGATTAAGTTTAGTGTGGCTGTGAGACAGAGCGTTGCTGATTCAGCCATATTCTTCCAAATGACCCAAATCCACTCTCACACTGGAAGAACCTCATTCACTGGCAGATGACTCTCTCTCTCTCTCTCTCTCTCTCTCTCTCTCTCTCTCTCTCTCTCTCTCTCTCTCTCTTAGCCTTTTTCACCTTATTCCTTTTGAATATTTTTTTTTCCTCTTTTCTTTGCGCTCAGTAATTTAAGCAGTTATATTTCTAAACTCAGACCTTTTGACCAGAAAATTTAAATGACTTTTCCATTCTTGTGATTAGGTATAAGGATTTTTTAAGGATCATTTACAGAGATTGCACTCACAAAGCGCAACTACTTGCTGGTGAAAAACTTTAAAGCAGAGCAAAGAAAAAATATGTATTTCCTATGGAGATTTCCATGTCTTGTCCATTCATTTTTAAAGGTGATGATGACTAAATGCAGCCGGTGCCAGCCAAACATCACTTCAGTCTATTATGAATCAGCCAACTAACAAGGACAATTGCATCTATGTGAACTTCTGCAATTAATCAAAGATGGACTTCAAAGACATTGGTCATTAATCTTACAGTTCAAACACAATCGATGTTTAAACACTGACCCTTAACATTTACTTAGTTTAATAATTTTAAACCATGATTTTATCTATTCATAAGTAAAATTTACATTATATTCATGATGTTAGCCAGAGGGGAACAGGCCCCCACATTGAGAAAGCACTCCCCGATTCAGAGCATCTCTTTTCTCGGTATGGAGTTAGGCTCGGTCTCAGTGAGGGCGCATCTCATGAACGAGCATGCGCAGTTATTGCTGAACTGTCTGAGTACATTTTCTCCTTCTCCTTCTCTGTAGTCAGCAGTGACTCAAGTCATTGTGAGCCACTCATATCCCTGGCAACCTCAACAGCACAGCGTACGTGCTGTCGCAGCAAGTAACACTCAGGGGAGAGTGGAGACTCCACCCTCAGGTGGTCCAGCTGATTTGGAGTCAATTCAGTCAAGTAGATTTGGACCTATTCGCTTTCCAGGAATCCTCCCACTGCCCGCTCTGGTATTCTCTGACCGATGCTCCCCTCATCACAGACGCGCTGGCATGCAGCTGGCCCCTGGAGCTCCGCAAGTATGCGTTTCCCCCTAGTAAGCCTACTTGCACAGGTGTTGTGTAAGTTCAGGGAGGACCAGGAGCAGGTCATTTTAGTGGCTCCTCATTGGCCAACCCGGACTGGGCTCTCGGACCTCACGCTCCTCACGACAACCCCCCCTGGCAAATTCCCCTGAGGAAGGACCTTCTTTCTCAGGGATGGGGCACCATCTGGCACCCGTGACCAGACCTCCACGTCTGGCCCTTGGACGGGATGTGGAAGACTTAAGTGGCCTACCACTGGTAGTGGTAGACACGATCACTCAGGCCAGGGCTCCCTCGAGGAGGATCCTGTATGACCTGAAGTGAATTCTGTTCACTAAGTGGTGTTTTTCTCAACGCAAAGACCCCCAGAGATGCGCAGTTGGATAAGTACTTTCCTTTCTGCAGGAGAGGCTGGAGGAACGGCTGTCCCCCTCCACCTTGAAAGTGTATGTTGCTGCTGTGTGTGTATGAAAGTGTATGTACACAATGTCGAGTGAGTGACAGAAGGGGAATGTCATGCTTACTAACGTAACCTCCGTTCCCTGATGGAGGGAACGAGACATTGTGTCCCTCCTGCCAGAACACTGAACGACCTGCTGAAATGGCCAGGACCTTGTCTCGGCTCCTCAGTGCGAAACCTTAATGAGTGAGATCCTTATATACCCGTGTGTCTTGTCGCCAATTTCCATTGGCCTTTTCTCAAAGATCAGAGATGTCTTAGGCTCCCAGGAGTCCCCTAGTGTCACTACATCGACACAACTTCTCTTTTCCTCCTTCAGGCAACAGAGGTTATGTTAGAATCCATGACGGTTTTCCATGACCATAGGAACCCTGTTTATGTAGTTGGGTCCTACCACAAACACTACATTCATATGCACTTTTTGAGCATTTAATTACAAACCATTGGCATTAATAGGAAGATGGTCTTCCTTTTGTTGTTAGATCAGATTCCACTGTTCTTCTCTGATGGTGAAGCGACAAAGCAAAAACCATGCTTTGTGCAATAAAGCACTGTCATGCTGGAACAAAATCCAAACTGTTGCCACAAAGTTCAAACTTGGAAGCATTGTGTGTCGCATCTTCAAGATTTGTCTTTACTCCAATTAGGCCAAGTCAATTATCAATTAAACCAGTTGCAGTCAGTTGCTACATACTTTTGGCCATGTAGTGTACTTCTTTCTGTCTCTGCTACAGCACATAACAGGAAGTTGTCATTGCAACCAATTGAATCACCTGTCCCACTTTCTGGTACTGTTTGGGATTTGCTTCAAACAAAGGTGATACACTTCTAGAATGTTTAGGGGTGCTGTTCAGTGCTGTATGATTGTGGCTGATCTTTTATTTTCCCCTTGAAATATGCTATCATAAAGTACAAATCAACACTGTTTTTCTTTGAGTGATGTTCCTGGAAAAAAATTGGACTTCATTAAACTAGTACACAGATGAAATCCACTACTGTCATTCCCCTGCTGTTCTCGGGAGAGCTTCTCCTAACTCCCATTCAGCCATATTGGAATTTCTGGCCCATCACTGGCACCATGGGGTACACCAAAACCCACGAACAATGCCGGCCTCATAAGCGTCAAAGAGCATTGGTTTATGATAAACTACTTGCATGTGGACTCCCAAAGCAAACCCATGGGTAGCCAAACAAAAGAACATTGTTTTAGCATTGCAACCCTCTGTTCATTGGCCTCCGAATTTGTATTGACAGTTTGTGAACATAAGCAGGAGGCCAAGAGCTTTGGGGTCATGGAGTATAAGCATGGATAAGCCCACCATGACTTCAAGAAAGTTTTACTAAGTTTACTTCTCACAATGATTCATTCTGTCCACTGAGTAATGATTGCTTTCATTGTCTGTTCTAAAGCGCATTGTGTCTGCTCTTGGGCTCTTGTACATGAATAGCTGGATATTCATATTAAAATAATTTTGAAATCAAGCTGTTTTACTTCTGTTCTTTGCTCTGTTGTAGCCGTGCAAGTCTATTCTATATTTTGTTTGATTTGGTTAGATTTTTTTCCCTCATGTTTGTACATAAAAATGAATCTTCTTTTCAGAGACATCGCTTTCTCCATCCAAATATTACCCCTCACCCTTCACATTGAGTGTGGTTATTAAAAAGTCATGTCAAAATCAGTGGTTCTGTACTCCACCCCTTTTTCTTCTGTTCTAATATCTTTTCATGGTTTGAATAAAAGGATGATAGAGTGAAAGGCAGGAGAGGGAAGTAAAGAAGAGAGAGAGCACCACAGTAGATGAGAGAAAGTCAGCGTAGATGACAGCAAATAACGACAGGTAAGGGAGAGAGTGAGCGAGCAAGAAAGAGCGGAGAAAATGATGAGAGTTGCACTGGAATCAATCAAAAATAACATGGAAGGATAGCCCAAATCTTTTTGATCATTTCAGCACAGAGAGATGAGAAAGAGACAGAAAGAGTCATAAAAACATGCACAAAAAGAGTTTACCTACCTTGGCGGAAAGTTACGATTCAGCTCTTTTCAACTGCCACAAATAAAAAAAAATGGGTGGTTTTTAAGCAAAATAAGAACTGTATTATTATTATGATTTACAGATACAAGCCCTTCTGCATTTGCAACACTGCAGCAAAGGCTTAGCAAAAGGTGGCTGATAGTAAAGCTAACATAGTTCGATAATCAAAAGGCAGAGAAATTAAAGCACAGCTCTATCTTCCAGCCCCTGGGGTGCTCCCCTTCTCTCCTCACCAGCTCTCTATTTATATTTGGCTGAGAAATGAGTGGGCCTGGGTTTATTTTTGTCTCCTTTTCTTTGGAAAGTAGGATTAAGCTGTACATTGGCAGGAGAGGAGAGGAGGAGAGAAGAGAAGAGAAGAGAAGAGAAGAGAGGAGAGGCAAAATGGATGAGAGTAAATGTAATCTACATGCAGAGATTGTATGATAAATATAGAGAGCAAAGTCACTGAATGAATGTAACACTGAATTTATCACTATTACTAATTGTGTTGTTGTCCAGAATGATCTCACTGTGAATTTGACAAATTCAGTATAACAAACCATTTCCAAATAAGAAATGTCTTCCTGTTTAGAGCATAAAATGAACTTGCCATACAACATATGGAACTAGAACATGTAATATTTATTATTGTTTCTTTTAAGTGTCACATAAATTTTGATTAACCTTCGTTACTGACATGACATGTCTTTGCTACGGAGTTGACAGTTGTGAAAGCCACACTAGGTCACTGAGTGTAGCAACCCCCCTCACAATTCACTCTGGCCAGCAGAAAGGGGACATGCCAATGCACAATCTTGGGTTCTGCCATATGCTCGAGGCAACATTTAAATAAGTGTCCGACTTAAACAATCTGGATACATTAGTCCATACCGAGTGTAAATGCGAAATAACAGGGTATAACTTAACTTTTCTGATTAGTTTGATAAAGAGGCTTTGTAATGGCAAAATAGGGGCAAGAACTGCCTGTTCAATAACAAACCAGGGAGGGGCTCTCTCAGGTGGAATTGATCAATGAGCCAAATGTTTGAGACTGAATGCATAGTAATAAACCAATATATTAGGTAGACCTAGCCCACATTTGTCTATTGGCCTATGTAAATTATTAAAATGCAATCTGGGACGTTTACCATTCCAAATGAAGGACTTCGCTTTGCTATCAAATTGCTTTAAATAAGAGAGGGGGACATCTACAGGGAGAGATTGTAGCAGCAATTAATTTTAATAACAATAACCATCCCAATCATAGATAAATGTAATGAAGCTCACCTGCCCACATCATTCGAAATTATTTTTATTAAAGGGTCAAAATTAACTCTAACTAGGTCAGACAAATTTGCCAGGAATAAAATTCCCAAATACTTAATTCCCTGTTCGGTCCACTGGAAGGCACCCGGCTGGAAGGCTGTTACTGGACAGAATGCTGTCAGAGCCAAAGCTTCAGATTTAGACCAATTGACTTTGTATCCAGAGAACTTGGAAAAGGAATTAATAATTCTGTGGAAGCAAGGCATAGATCTAGTAGGATCAGAGACAAATAATAAAATATCATCTGCGTAAAGCAGAAGTATATGCGCCACACCTTCCTGCAACTTCGCTGCAACCACTCCTGGAAAATCATCCTCCTTTCTTATCGCAGCTGTTAAAGGTTCCAGGGCAAGTTAGAACAATAACAGGGAAAGAGGGCAACCCTGCTGAGTGCACCTATTCAGAGTAAAATAATCTGAAATTAACCCATTTGTTTTTATCGCTGCTATGGGTGTCTATAAAATAACATAATCCAACTAATCCCAAATCCATACATTTCCAAAATCTTAAAAATAAAATCCCATTCTACCATATCAAATGCCATTTCGCAGTTAAGTGAGATGTCTGCGACCGGAGACTAATCATTCACTACTGACCACATGATATTGATGCAACACCTAATATTACCGGAATAAACCCCACCTGATCTACATGTGTTAGAGATGTCATAACCTTACTTAATTATTTAGCCAACATTTTTGACAAAATTCTTTACATCTAATTGGATCAGGGAGATTTGACGGAAACTTTAACACTCGCTTGGATCTTTGTCCTTTTTAAGAATCAGACTGATCCGGGCTTGTGTCATGGTTGGGGGAAGCTTTCCATTCTTTAATGATTCAGTATAAACTTCGAACAAAATTGGAGCCAGTTTTGCAGCATAGGATATAAAATTTATGCGGAAAAACCATCTGGCCCCGGAGCCTTGCCAGTAGGTAGAGACTTAATTACCTCGTCAAGCTCCTCCAAGGTTATCTCAGAATCAAGATAATGTTTTTGCTCATTCGTCAATTTAGGGAGTTCTAATGGTTCCACGATGTTTCTAATATCCTCATCAGTAGACGAAGACGTGGAACTAATAAAGATCAAGATAGAACTCTTTAAAGGCATTATTAATATCAATGGAAAAGGTAAATATTTCACCACCAGCTTATTTCACTGAGGGAATGGTAGAAAAAGACTCTCTCTGCTTTATATATCTAACCAAAAGCTTCCCTGCTTTGTCCTCCAACTCAAAGTATGACTGTCTTCCCCTTAATAACCAAAACTCCACTTTCTGCGACAAATTAGCATTATATCTATATTTAAAACGGGTCAATTCTCTGAGGCCATCAGAAGACATACGGCGCTTCAGCTCTGCCTCTGCACTTTTAATATTTCCTTCCAACTCCAAAAGTTCTCGTGCTTTGGATTTTTTGATGAATGAGGCATACTGTATAATCCGACCCCTAAGAAACACCTTAATTGCCTCCCAAGCCACACCCACAGAGGATACTGAGGACCAGTTGGTCTCCATATAAACATTGATTTCAGTCTTTAACATTTGTTGGAAATCAGGATTTTCACGTACATTAAGGCGCCAATTATATGATTTCTTTTTCTTTATATGTGGTCTGTGGGTGTGATCTGAGACTAAAATGTTTCCAAATGAGCAATCAAAAACATATTAAATAAGGGATATGATATAAAAAATATATATTCTAGAATAAATCTTATGGACTGATGAAAAAAAATTATAGTCCCTACCAGATTGGTTCAAATGTCTCCAAATATCTGTAAGACCAAGATTTTTACATATCCTGTGAAGCGTCCATGTTGCTCTAGTGGGCTTACACACTTTTGCTGCACTGTGATCAAGGAGTCCATCAAAAGATTAAATTCACCTCCCACTATTATTTCATGAGGGGTGCCAGTGGCTTGCATCTATAAAAAAGCCCTGATCATCAGCATTATGTGTGTAAATATTAGCCAAAATCAACCTTTGCCCCTGATTTCCTGTTAAACTATAATTACTCTCCATAATTTATCTTTAAACTGTTTGAGACCTTTGAATTTAAGATTTTTATTTATCGATATATTGACTCCCTTGCTCTTACTTGAGCCAGTACTAAAGAAAACATGTCCACTCCATATCTTCCCAAATTTTTCAGCTTCCTGCAAGGAAAGATGCATTTCTTGAAGAAACACTGTCATATTTCTTACATTTAAGAAAATAAATAACCTTCTTTCTTTTTTGGGGGTGCCCTAACCCATTCACATTCCATGTGGAGAGAGATAGTACATTCATGTTAACATTTGCCATTTTGATATAATAGAAAAAATAAATTGTGTGCCAAAAACTAAATTATGAAGTTCAGGGTTTAAATGCAACAATAAAACCCCGAACAAAACAAACAGAAAAAAAAACATTCGCATTAACCAGCACGACAGTGCCAACCAGCGTCGATCCCTCTAAACTCAAAGATTCAATGTACGCCAACAAGAGCACCTGCAACAACTTTGCCATCGGGTTGCTCAATTTTGCCTCACAAATTTGTAAGGAAAAATTACATAACATAAAATATTTTGTAAAACAAACCCCAGCCGATTGGCAGAATAAACACAAAGAACATGTAGACTCATTCACAGAACTGTCTCGAAGGTGTGTTCCTTCACAAAACAAATTCCAGGTGATATAAAGCCTTTAGTTTCCTCGGACAGACAAACGAATCTTCAGTGAGCCAGTTGATGAGTGCAGCAGATGACATAATCATTCCAATGTCCCACGAAAATACTACACAAATCATACTCCAGATAACAGTAGGCATAAGCACAAGGAACAAACAGATTTATCCACAACTGTCACAATTTCACAAAACAAGCTCCAGCCGCTAGGCAGAACCAGCACAAAAAGTAACAAAACAGGTGTCCCGGTTCCTCGGATGGTCAAGATTCACATCACTCGGAGGCCGCATAAAAGTATATGACTTACACAGTCCGTCAACTTAATAAAAGACAACATTTTTTTGGGCATGTAGATATTTTGCAGTCATCCATAGTGTCTATTCTCAATCTGGCCGGGAACTTCATTGTAAAGTGATCTTCTGTCAATGCAAAAGTTTCTTTAAGGAAAAGTGACTGATAGGTTGAAGGACTACGGCAGGGAGCCGCTGGGGGGGCTTTCCCTGGGGAAAGCCGCGACCGCAACGTTGCCATAATCATGCTCCCATAGTGCCCAACACGTGAGGCAGCGATAGTAGCCGTGAGAAGCGGAGAGGTAACGATTGCAAACAGGAAATATACACAAACGGAAATGGCATCTTTAAAAAGACGCTCTCCATGAGTGCCACTCTTTTATATGAGAAATATAATCTTTTAGAGGAAGAATATACATTTTTTTAGCTGCTGAAGCACCCAGAGGTGTTCTCTTCAATCAACCAGTGCAAGAGGAGGAGAAGCTGCTGTAATGCGCCGTAAATACAATAGCTTCACTGGACTCAGAGGTGAATGGATCAGCTAATTCAGCTCAGTGAATGCAACCGCTTGGCTCTGAAGAAGAAGTCTATATGAGTGTTTGAATTCCAGCTCCTTACATACCCGTATGTCCGAGGGAGTGGCATGCAAATTCCACTCGCCAATTTTCATTGGCCTTTTCTCAAAGATTCGAGATGTCTGGGGCTCCCAGGAATGACCCCTAGTGTCACTACATCGACACAACGTTAAGTGAGTGACATCTGCCACTCCTGTGACTAACTCCATTGTTTTTTTCCATTGCCGAAATCAATTGACGTATTACAGCAAGATCCTCCAAGTCCGCAACTACTTTTGTCATCATCACTAACATGTTGGACAGTTGACGCTGGATTCCTCCCTTTGTGCCATGCAAATTGAGTCCCCGGTCCACAGGCCTTTCTGGGCTTTCATCTTGAACACAAGGAATTTTTCTTAGTGACAGAAGCTTCCAGTGCACAAACAACACAACAGGGATAGTAATAACAAAAAAATTTGAATAAAAATAAGTATATATACAAATACACAACAAGACAAAAAATATATATATATATATATATATATATATATATATATATATATATATATATATATATATATATATATATATAAAATGTTTGTACATATTATACAAATCTGTTATATACAGATGCAAGAGAATGTGTGGCAGGAGAGGTAGGGTATGTTGGATAAATATAAATAGACTAAGCTGTGTACTGGACATAATTATAGCTCATTGGGACAGTTTTACCTGTTCATGAAATTGATAGCCTGAGGGAAAAAACTGTTCCTGTGTCTGGCAGTTCTGGTGCTCAGAGCTCTGTATCGCCGTCCAGAAGGCAACTGTTCAAAAAGGTAGTGGGCTGGGTGAGTGGGGTCTAGAGTGATTTTTCTAGACCTTTTCCTCTCTCTGGAAGTGTAGAGTTCTTGAAGGGAGGGCAGGGGGCAACCAATATTCCTCTCAGCAGTCCAAACTGTCCTTTATAGTCTTCTGATGTCTAATTTCATGGCTGAACCAAACCAGACAGTTATTGAAGTGCAGAGGACAGACTCAATGATTCCAGTTCTAATCAGCAGTCATTGAGTTTTTCCTCTGCATTTTTCATGTTTCTTACAATAATTACAAGATTTAAGCTAAGTATAAGTCAAAGTAATAAGCTAAGTATTACAGTTCCTTCCTAGCCAACTAAGAAATTATTCTGGCTACCTACTTGCAAGTATCTCTCAAATCCCCTTCATGGCTTCAACTTAGAAGTGTACTCAACATTTCTTAGGGATATTTGGATGCTAAACACAACTCATCAATATGGTTATTAACAGATATACTCAACAAATAAATAGGCTAAATAACTTCAGTATAACCTTTTACTGCACCAAACTATCAGAGTCCTCATGTAAACAGAGCATCATGGACACAGAATGATGCTCATAAAAATAACCTGTGCGATCCTCGCTCAGCATTCTAAAGTTCATAATCACTAATCACATCAGAAATATTGTGGGTGTACAACAGGGGTTCTCAACAGGGGCGTTCAAAGGATGCCAGGGTGCGCTGAGAGCAAATTTGTAGAGAAGGGGGTATAAGGTTACAAATGGGGGGTGTTTATCAGTCATAATAATCAAATCTATCATCAAGTTCCTCTTTGCATTAAAATGTTTATCTAGACTCGGAGTATATCAGTTGGTTCTCAATTAAACGAGTTGGTACACATCTGTACCACAGTTCATCTGATTTTAAAGTCTAGCGGTGTATCTGAAGTATCTAGTTTAGCAGCGTCAAATACACAGGTGGAGGCACAACCTCGACTAATGCACCTGTATGTTCTGTAGATGGATACAGCTCAATGGATAGAGCAGCGTAAAGCTCTTAAAGCTCGAGCTCTTAAATTCGCAGCTTTGCGAGAATCAGTGAGAAGCAAGGCGTAAGAAGTGAAAACAATTTGAATTTGGCACAGAATTCTATATAACCACCCTTGACTTTACTATAGTAACACTAACTGTACTTGGCGAAATAGATTCATAATAAATATTATCATATCACTAATTAAGCTCTATTAAATTTGTCATAGGTTACATCAGGGCAGTGAGGGAATATAAATACATTTTTGTTACAACTTATAAATACATAATATAAATATGTATAAGTTGTATAAGAAGCAGGCCTACTGATTATAATTACAAAAATGCCATAGTTTGTTTTACATAAATCATGTTACATTTAACCATGGTTGTGAAGTGGCCGGGGTAAGGGAATGAAGTAGGTGGGCGTTCATCAAAAAAAAAAATTCTACTGCAACTATTCTCTCTCTGACTGCAGTCTTCAGAAATATAGCCATGAGCGCAACACCATAAAAAAATTGCGAAAGAGAGACTTACCTTAAGTCTCTCCACAATGCCTCACAAATAAACCTGTGAGTTATGAATAATAACAAGAACTTTGCTCACAGCAGGCACTCTGAAATCCAATTGTCTTGAACTGTACTGTTGAAGGTGGTGAATTTGTACACAAGAGGTGCTTTAATGGCTGCAGCAATGATAATTTAAACAATAATTAAGTGATTAAACTTCTTGGAGAAGGTTTTACTGTGATGACTGTTAGCATGCTAAAACACAACATGCCAAAATACTGCCCAAGAAGTAAAACTATAAAAATCTCTAGTCGACTTCACTTATCGACTAGTTAGTTGTTTGATGACTTGGCCAATATAAGGCAACATTCTGGTTCCGGAAGTAAAATTCACATTAATTTATTCCATAGACAAATTGATTTTCAACAATAAAATATAGAGGTTTAGAGGCAGACGTATCGTGAGCTGCGAGGTTGTTCATCGATGGTATATGCATCCGTTGAAGCCATCCATCTGCGTTATTTCAACTCCACTGTTTAAAAATCAGGTTTGATAGTGGATCAGAGAACTGCAGCCAACAAAGCCCATGAAATGTCCCTCAGAGCGACCACCCACTCCCATGACATACTGTGAATTACGTAATCGAGTCGGTGTCTCTTCACCCTTATACTACTTGTCTAAATTAGTACATATCGAAATATATTGCAATAAACGTAAAATATATTGTTTCTATACTTAAAATCAACAGTCTAAAATCAATAGTTTTATACATTCCAATTATTTCTTTATTCAATTACATCATTTGGAAAGCTTCATGGGATTGTAATCCGTGCCCTCATGAAAGACGGTAAGTACACAGCCTTGTACTTTTGTTTTTTTTTCAGATGTGAGGAAATTGTGAAGTCATGATATTGTGATTTACTACGGAGCTGATTGGTTTGGTTCATGGTCCACAACTCTTTTATGAAGGATTTTATGAAAAGTCTATGGAAGAAACTAATGGAGAAAATACTTCCGGAACACAGACAGATGAATAAGTGGGCAGGAACTGTTGTCATCTCTAATAAACCAGTGCCAATCTAACCAGGTAACTCCACAAAATCCCAACTAACAGGCTAGTCTACTGGATTTGTCTACAGAATGAACATAATATGAAATGTCCTGGTTTAAATCTTCCCTGGACAACATGTCTCCACCACGGCACTTCAGGGAGCTTGTTTGGACCCCTGTTCTATGGGATCAATTCCATGCCACATATATTTGCAAAAATATAAAGTATTGCAAAATAATATAAAGTTTTGCAAAACAAAAAAAGTATTGAGCAAAATAAAAATAAACATTTTAAACAAAAATTAAGTATCACAAACGTAAAATAAAGTATCTAGAGAAAAAACGTCTAGGTTACGTATGTAACCTCCGTTCCCCGATGGAGGGAACGAGACGTTGTGTCAGAGAAGCGACAGTAGGGGTCTCTCTTGAGCGCCGATATTCACCTCTGAACTATGAAAAAAGGCCAATGAGAGTTGACAACCAGTATTTGCATGTCCCGCCCCCGGACATACGGGTATTTAAGCGGCGCAAATACGGGAGTTCATTCAGGATTTTTCTGAGGAGCCGGAAATGGTCCGGCCACAACAGGGGCTCGGCTCAGTGACGCGGCAGGGGAGACACAACGCCTCGCTCCTCCATCGGGAACGGAGGTTACATACCTAACCTAGACGTTCTCTTCTGTCGCTCTCTCCACGTTGTGTCAGAGAAGCGACACTAGGGGTCCACTTAAAAAGAGCCATGCGCTGAGCCGTGTACGTGATCCGCTGATACAGAAGCGAGCAGGTATTCCTACGTGCAGAACGACCAACTGTATCAGGCTGCACGTACCCTTCTCCAATGCCCCATTTAAGCCATCAGGATTCCTTATCGTTACCCTGGAGGGGGGAACAAGGTGACGGCCGCCAACATGGGAATGGGCCAGCCTGGCTGGGCCTCTTTTCTCTCTATGTTTCTCGCATAGAGCAACTATGGCCGGGGCCCTTGCACGCATTGAGGGAAGGGGGTCTTAGCCCTTATTAGGGCGGAGAAGACCCTGCGGAGGCCACACCTACCCGGGAGGGGAGGCAAATTTTGAGTGGCAAATACATCGCATGGCCTATACTTAGGTCTTATGCGGAACAGTAGTGCGGTGGTAGATCCAGCCTCGCAGAGGGGGGAAGCATACAGCACGGCACCCGAGGCAGCTGTAACTGCCTAAGGAAAACACGGAGTCAACTCTTGTGAGGGGACAGAACCGTGGTTTTACACACAGGGGGAGTCCGAACAGGAGGCCTTACCTATGGTGCACCTATACCAGTACAGGGTAGCTAGTGGTACCCACAGTGGTTTGGGTCGGCGAGTTCCTCCTCAGAACTGCGACCCACGAGGGCTAGGGAGGAGTCAACCAGTGTCCCAAACCTGGGATCTCCTGGGAAAGAAGGCACACTGTTTCCCCTGGTTAGGGGGAAGGGCGCTGGGTGCAAGCGATTCACCCGGTCAGATCGTGGACGTGCCACCGAGTTCTACGGGCTCGGTACCTGAGAGAACACGGGATGATACTGACTCAACTCGGAGATTGTAGAATCTCGCAAAAGTGTTAGGTGTTGCCCAGCCCGCTGCTCTACAAATGTCTGCTAGGGCAATGCCCCTAGCCAGTGCCCACGAGGACGCAACACTCCTGGTGGAGTGGGCTCGGACCCGCAAAGGGGGGGGCACGGCCTGGGTGTGATAAGCCAGGGAAATGGCGTCGACAACCCAGTCTCTGCTTGGAGACAGCATTCCCTTTCTGCTGTACCCCAAAGCAGACGAAGAGCTTCTCAGAGCGTCTGGTGCTCTGTGTGCGGTCCAGGTAAATACGTAAGGCACGTACTGGACACAGCAGTGAAAGGGCTGGGTCTGCCTCCTCCCGGGCAGCGCTTGCAGGTTCACCACCTGATCCCTGAAGGGTGTGGTAGGAACCTTGGGCACGTAGCCCGGTCGCAGTCTTAGGATCACGAAAGTGTCCGCCGGACCGAACTCCAGGCAAGCGTCGCTAACAGAGAACGCATGCAGGTCCCCGACCCTCTTGATGGAAGCAAGCGCGATCAGCAGGGTGGTCTTGAGAGAGAGGGCCCTGAGTCCAACTGAGTCAAGCTGCTCGAAGGGGGTCTCCGGAGTCCCATAAGGACGACCGAGAGATCCCAGGAGGGAAACAGGTTAGGCCGGAGGGAGTCATCCTCCGGGCACCTTTTAGGAACCTGACGATTAAGTCGTGCTTACCAAGAGACTTGCCGCCTACTGTAGTCGTGGTGGGTCGCAATAGCGGCAACATACACCTTGAGGGTGGAGGGGACAGCCTCCTCTCCAGCCTCTCCTGAAGAAACACGAGCACTGACCTAACTGCGCGACTTCTGCGGTCTTCGGCTCGGAAGAACACCAGTCCGCGAACAGATGCCACTTCAGGGCGTAAAGATGCCTGGTCGAAGGGGCTCTGGCTTGGTTAATAGTGTCTATGACGGCCGAAGGTAGGCTGGCTAGATCCTCCGTGTCCCGTCCAGGGACCAGACGTGGAGATTCCAGAAGTCTGGATGCGGATGCCAGAGCGTGCCTCGTCCCTGAGAAAGAAGGTCCTTCCTCAGGGGAATTCGCCAGGGAGGGGCTGTCATGAGGAGCGTGAGATCCGAAAACCACTTCCGGTTGGGCCAGTAGGGGGCCACCAGAGTGACTTGCTCCTTGTCCTCCCTGACCTTGCATAGCACCTGTACAAGAAGGCTCACTGGGGGAAAAGCGTACTTGCGCAGCCCGCGGGCCAGCTGTGCGCCAGAGCATCTGTCCCAAGGGGAGCCTCTGTGAGGGCATACCAGAGCAGACAGTGGGAGGTTTCCTGGGAGGCAAACAGGTCTACCTGGGCCTTGCCGAACCTGTCCCAAATCAGCTGGACCGATTGGGGGTGGAGCCTCCACTCTCCGCCGGGCAAGTTTTGCCTTGACAGCGTGTCCGCTATCACATTGAGGTTGCCGGGGATGTGAGTGGCGCACAGTGACTCCAGTCGCTGCTGACTCCAAAGGAGGAGACGACAGGCGAGCTGTGACATGTGGAGGGAGCGTACTCTGCCTTGGCGGTTTATGTAGGCCACCACCGTGGTGCTGTCTGTCCTGACTAGGACATGCTTGCCACGAATCAACAGAAGAAATTTCTTCAGGGCAAGAAAAACGGCCAGCAGCTCTAGGCAGTTGATGTGCCAGCGCACCGGGCCTCGGTTCCACCGCCTGCGGCTGCGCTGCCAGTTGCACACGGCGCCTCAACCCAATTTGGAGGCGCCGGTTGTAACCAGAACGCGACGGGACACCTGCTGCAAGGGTACTCCTGCCCGTAGAAAGCAGAGGTCTGTCCAGGGTTTGAAGGTTTGGCGGCAGGCGGGGTAACTTCCACGCCGCGCGTCGCGGGCGCCATGCTCGCCTCGGGACTCGAAGTCTGGAGCCAATGCTGAAGTGGTCTCATATGCATCAACCCCAGTGCGCTGCCGCCGCGAGGATGCCATATGCCCCAGGAGCCGCTGGAAACGCTTCAAAGGGACCACGGTGCCTGGTTCGAAAGAAGCAAGGCATTCCAGCACTGACTGAGCACGCCGTTGGAGAGACGTGCTGTCATTGAGACTGAGTCTAACTCCAAACCGAGAAAAGAGATGCTCTGGACCGGGTGAGCTTGCTCTTTCCCAGTTGACCTGAAACCCTAAACGGCCGAGGTGCTCGAAGCACCTGGTCTCTGTGTACGCATAGTAATTCCTGCGAGGAGGCCAAAATGAGCCAATCGTCGAGGTAATTGAGTATGCGTATGCCCGCCTCAGTAGCAGGGCAAGAGACCTTGGTGAAGACGCCGAGGGACAGAGACAGGCCGAAGGGGAGGACCTTGTACTGATACGCCTGGCCGTCGAACGCGAACCGTAGAAAGGGTCGATGTCGAGGGCTGAATTGAGACGCGGAAGTACGCGCCCTTCAGGTCTACCGCTGCGAACCAATCTAGATGCCGGACACCAGATAGAATTTGTTTCTGGGTAAGCATTTTGAACGGGAGTTTGGACAAGGTCCGATTGAAAACTCGCGAGGTCCAAGATCGGTCGTATGCCGCTGCCTTTCTTGGGTACAACGAGCAAGGGCTGTAGAAACCCTTCTTCGCTTCGGGTCGGAGGGACAGGCTCTATCGCGCCTTGATTAGAAGGGAGGCGATTTCCTAGCGCAGGGAGTGGGCATGTTCGCGCGCACCGCGGAGGAACGAAAGCCCACGAAGGGGGCGGAGACCTGGCAAACTGAATTAGCGTAACCGAAGTCGGATGGTCCGGTGCAGCCACCGTGGACGAGCTGGGCAGTGAAAGCCATGCCTCTAAGCTCCGTGCTAGGGGCACCAAGGGGACGAGTATTTTGGACGCATCCGGCGGGCTTCGCAGCGGTGCGGAACAGGTAACGCGGCGCCGGAGGTGCTGTGGCGCCCCGAGGCTCTGGTGCTGAGAATAAACTCAAAGCACTTACCTTGTTCCGCGCGACCCGCAGGGGCGGGTTCATGACTGAGGAGGAGGTCTGACACTGGCGCCCTCTGGACTCGCCTGAACCGGCCGGCCGGAACAGTCGTGGGGCTGAGGGCGAAGCACCGCATCCTGGGCGCCGAGACTGTTGAGGCCTGAAAGCAAAGTGCCGCGAGAACGGCATTTGCGGGCCATGTGACCCAGAGGTAAAGGAAATAGCTCTTTTATTGAGAATTTGGTACCGCAGCCCCGCCAGGGGTGCGCAAATGAAAAACAAAAGATTCTCCTCCCGGCCCTCCACCGGGGACGGAGTGGTCTTACCACCTCCGAGCTAACTTCTCGCCCTCTGGGTCCGCTGTCTCAGGGACGCTTGGGAGCCTTCCGGGTCCTCGAAGGGGTCCGTGAGGCAGGGGCGTATGCTTCCTGCGGTTTGCTCGACGCCGGGCTGAGAGCTGGGCCCAGGTTGGGGCGGAGCAGAAGGTCTTCTGGCCGCGGAGGACGCCTCGGCGAGCAGGTGGGGCCTGGGCCGTGGCGGCAGGCTTGCGGTGCGGCATGATGTGCGAAATGGCCTCCGTCTGCTTCTTCACCAGGGAGAACTGCTGGGCAAAGTCCTCAACGGTGTCGCCGAAGAGGCTGAACTGGGAGACAGGGGCGTTGAGGAAGCGAGTCTTGTCAGCTTCACGCATCTCAACCAAGTCCAGCCATTGCTGACGTTCCTGGACCACCAGAGTGGCCATTGCCTGCCCGAGTGCCTGCGCTGTGACCTTCGTCGCTCTCAGGGCGAGGTCGGTCGCTGAGCGCAGTTCCTGCAGCGTGTCGGGATCAGGGCCACCCCCGTGCATGTTGCGAAGTGCCTTGGCTTGGTGGACCTGCAGGAGAGCCATGGCATGCAGGGCGGAATGAGAGAGGATGTTGCTCTACAGGGCCGGGAAGGGAGTACAGGGCGGCCCCGCCAGGTGGTAGTGCTTCCGGGACATAAGTGGAGCGCAACAGCTCTATCCACCTGGGGATCTCCGTGTACCCGTGGCGCGCTCCGCCATCGAGGGTGGCGAGGGCGGATGAGCAGGTGGCGGTGCGACGAGTGGAGGGGGGTGCTCTCCACGAGGACGTCAGCTCATCATGCACCTCCGGGAAGAAAGGAACCGGGGGGGGGCGAGGCTGTGAGCGGCGCACCACGCCCAAGAACCAATCGTCCAGCCGTGATGGCTGTGGGGAGGATGGAGGGTTCCAATCCAGGCCCACGCTGTTGGCTGCCCGGGAAAGCATATCGGACATCTGTGTGTCGGCCTCCTCCTGGGCGTGCAAGCCCGAGGCGGCAGCCCAGAGGAGCCCTCAGCATCAGAGCCCACGCCTCCGATGTCGCGGCGAACTCATCTGCTTCCATCGCAAGAGGGTAGGCAGACTGGCTGTGAGGCGAGTCGCCGCCACCTCGAGTGGGGACGGGAGTCAACGAGCGTGCCGGGGCGCGGGTGGTCCGAGGGGGCGTACCCGGTGGAGCTGCACCCGCTGCCATCCCCGAATCGCCTCCATCGCCAGCCGCATTGTCCTCAATCCCGTGGGAAGAAGGAGCGACGCGGGGGGCGGCTGGAGTGGCTTGCTTATGGTTGTAAGCAAGCCGCGACCGCAACGTTGTCATGGTCATGTTCTCGCAATGAGAACATGAACCATCCACAAACGCAGCCTCAGTGTGATCACTGCCCAGCCACACGAGACAACGCATGTGGCCGTCGGAAGCGGAGAGTACTCTACCGCATCCAGGAACAACACTGGAGCGGAAAGTAATTTCCTCTTTTAGAGGAAATTACTCTTTTAAATAAAATCACTCTTTTATGAATGAAAGAACTCGTGAGAGATCTTTCTTATCTGCAACTGTCGATACGCTCAGGGGCAGGAAGTGCACAGCCGTACAAACAGGAGAAAGCCGCTGTTGTGCGCCGTAGAATCCAACAGCATGCAGCAGAGGATAGCAGGAACTCGGTGTGTAAAACGCAGCAGTCTGCAAACACGACTATCGGTTCTGAATGAACTCCCGTATTTGCGCCGCTTAAATACCCGTATGTCCGGGGGCGGGACATGCAAATACTGGTTGCCAACTCTCATTGGCCTTTTTTCATAGTTCAGAGGTGAATATCGGTGCTCAAGAGAGACCCCTAGTGTCGCTTCTCTGACACAACGTGGAGAGAGCGACAGAAGGGGAAAGAAAGTTTGGCAAACAAAAATAAAGAATTGCAAAATATAAAGAATATATAGCAAAAACCAAGATGTAATTAACTGCAAAAATCAATGACTGTTGTAAAAGAATCTAAAGATCTTTTATCCTTTTTTATCTCTGCAACAGATTTTTAGGCAGCAATGATTTTGCCACACATCTTTTTCTTTGCAATGCCTACTAATTATTTTGCAATGCTCCTTTTAATCTGCATTTCCATCACGTGTGAGCTCGTGATACCGTTTTGCCTTTGCGCTTTTGTTTTGTTTGCTCAATACTTTTTTTGTTTTGCAAAACTTTATTTTATTTTGCAATACTTTATATTTTTGCAAATATATGTGGCATGAAATTGATTCTATACTGTTCTTCTACATTTAAAGGCCTGTGCTCATTGTTCTGCATTTTAGAGACTCCCCTTAAGAAACAATATATGTCAAAAATGTGTAAGGTAACTGCCATGAAATATGGCTGGTTGAAAACGTTGCTTTAGAAATGGTGCACCCCTCATAAGAGGTGGATAAACAATGCAATATCCTCAATTAAATCATAGCAATATAGACCTGGATGAACAATTTAAAAGCAGTTTTGTTGCTTTGCCTAAAACTTATTTTTCCATGGTATGGTTGACATTTCCATGAAATTGCCCAAATCTCTTTGTGAAATAATTTCCTTTTCCCCTCAGCTGCAACAGATGCTTCAGAATTACCTGCAATTACCCATCTCATCCATCAAGAGAAAACAGGAGCGACAAAAAGAGGGTTACAAATGCAGAGAAGAGAACAGTGTAGTTGATGGGAGGGGATGGGGATAAGTGTGGTTGAAAAGTTGATGGAAAAGTAAAGTAAACAGAGGGATCAAAAGGCATCAGAAGAAATAGTATGTTGAGCAAAGTAGGTTGGCAAAGAAAAGAAGAGTTTGTCTGTAATTTTCAGTAAAGATGTGTAGGAAATTTGGTTGTATAAATGTACTGTACACGGTATGGATTAAAGTGCCCACGTAACCCCACCATTATATGTAGGAACAGTATGTTTGAGCTAGGAATTACTTTAAGCTGTCCTTATTCTACATAATTATGTAAGGAAATTTATAATGGAATTAGTCGCATTCGACAACCATTATAAATTATATAAATTACAAATATGTAGATTATAAAATTCTCCACCATTAAAATCGTAATACAACATCTCATTGTATCTGCTCAAAATTTCTATTGTAAGGAATTAGCTTTAATAAGGGAATTATGATTAATTCACTTATTGGAGTAATATTATTCTCATGGCTTATTGAAAACAATATTACACATATTTAGGTACAGCTTTGAAGCTAAATCTTTTAAAAAACAGGGATGAGATTATTTATCAAAATTTACTAGTCAAATTATCTTTGAATACAGACAAACTTTATTGCTATTCTAAACATAAACTAATCTAACACATACGACATGAAACAGGTTGGTGAGTAAAGTGACAGAATGTGAAGTAAATGATCAATACAAAGAAAATTTACTTTATGGAGTCTGTTGACAATGCCTTTAAGAACCCATTTTCCTTCTTTGAGTCTAAATATTTTGACACTTTGAGCAAAATTCTTGGAGATGTACTTGCGTGTCGTTGCATTTCCTTGCATTGCATTCTTTGTGTTGCTTGGTTCTTTGGCTCTTTGTCGAAAGTTCGTTCCGTTGATGTCTTAGACTCGCAGATAGTAATTGTCTGGTTGAAGCAAAGCCTTCTGCAAGGAGGACTCGTGACTCCCATTGGGTGTGTGAACCACAGAGCAGAGAGCGAGAGGCTTCCTCTGGACTTTTGGTGTCCCGAGTTTTCCTTGGACTCTATATGGCATGGAGGATCTGGAAGCAGCAAGAGACACTTCCAAATAGAGTATTGCAAGAGCGAAGTTCAGCAGAAGAGGAAGATCAAGAGAAGAGGGTAAGAGGAGGTTCTTCCTTGGGTAGGAAAGTTTTTAACTGAAATTGGCACCCCAAAGGTGTCTTGAGCCAATCAGCAGTGACTTTCACAAGTCACATGGCCAACTGGCCTATCCTTTTCAAAAGTTGATTAATGATCCTTTGTGGAGGATTCTTACAAACTCCTGCTCAAAAATAGTACATGTTTAAACATGAACTTTTATATCTTGAAAACGATAAAAGAGACATGACATTCGTTGTCATCACCATTCTCTACGTAAACAAGGAAGCATTTAAATACTAAATATGACATTCTTTCATGAATATTATATGTGTAAGTAACAAAACAAGAAAATTCCTGGTTACAAATCATACTGGTTGATTCATTAGTTTTACAACATGGATAATACATTACATGTTATTAGAAACCTGATTTTCGGGGTATAATATCCAGTTGAACCTTAAAGTTACCATACAAGACTAAAGATTATAATCATTGATTTGTTGGTTAGAAGTGATTACAAATCACTACACATATTTTAAAAAGGTACATCAGGCTATAATCATTAATTTGTCAGTTCACAGGTCATAGAGTCATTTTCAGAATTATCTAGCAAGGCTAGGTATGGTGAATATTTTATAGAGTTAAATCACAAGTACTGGAATGAGGATCTCAGAAGGAAACCTTTCAAAGAAAACCTGCTTTAGCCCTGTATGGTAGTTCAGAAGGTCATGCTTAGGGTTTAAATTTGTGGAACAAAGGATGATCTTCTTTATTGGTCAGATCTGTCATTAGGCTCATTAGTCAGCTCTGTCATTAGGCTCGGTGGGGGATCTCTCCGATCTGTGTAACGTGGTGTTGTGGTCATTTGATGGCTTTGTTCATTTATAAGCCTACAGGTGGAAGATTAGATTTAATCCCCAAAATATTTAATCTGAAAACAATTTACTGTGGTTGCATTGATATCTCTCTCATTTAACAAAGTGTGATATCTTACCACACAATCAATATAAATGTTTTTTAATTTAATTTGGTTGCCTCTATATATATATATATATAGTCAATAACTCTATGGTTTTTTAAACTTGAGCATACTGTGATGTTACACTATCAGAAAGGTCTTCTGATGCTCAATCGTTTCTAAGAGTTTTGTTATCTTTCTTTGTGACTATTTTACAAAGCTGTTCCCCAATTCTCAGAAGCATCCAGTCATTTTCTGTGAGACCCTCTCTGTACACTTTTACTGACTGTGGCCTGGCCATGCCTGAACACTCAGAGCATGCAGTTTTTTCATACACATAAAAAACAAAATTTATTTCACCTGGAGCACCTTGGGGTAACTGGAAGTGCCTTGCATGAAGACCTCACAGTGGGGATACAACACGGCTGCAACCTCAGTAACTGAGGCTTAAAGGACCTCACCTCTTTATGTGCCATCCACATTGCACAAAATACATCTTGTTTTAAATGTTTTTCTCATGTTTTTGCCGTAATGTTCTGAACATCAAGTATAAGAACATGCATACAACTTTCGCATGTGACAAATAGCCACGGCTCTGAAACAACTTAACGCCTTGTATCAAAGGCAGTTCGGATACTGCTTTAGTTCTTTGTTCTATTATTATTATTATTATTATTATAACCTTTATTTTTCAGGTTAATCCCTTGAGATTCAAAATCTATTTTCCAAGAGAGACATGGCCAAAATGGCTGCATAAAACAATTAAACAATACACATACAACTTAAAACAAGGAACAGTCGATACAGGCACAGATGTAGTAATTCTAACTATACATTAACACACTAAAACTGACTAAATTTCGGGAGTATAAAATCTTCAACATGTCTCCTAAAATCACTTAAAGTGAATCTTCTGATCAATAGCTATAATGTAAATGACTCTAAATTTTAACATAAATTGTAAGATATAATGGTAACAAACCAACCAGTGCTTTATAAATAAATACTTACCAATGCAATAACCTAGACACATTTAACGAAGGCCAGTCAACCTTTGCATACAGCACATAGTTAAACCTTTGCATCCTGAAATGGATCTCAGAACCCCATGATAATCGAGCATATGTAATGATGAAGCTGAAGCAATTCTGTGTAACATATCACCATAATTTACAGGTAAAAAATTAGCTTTTTCTAACATTCAACAAAAAACAAGACTTATTTCTATAATAGAATCTCAACCTCACTCTCAACTTCCTCACCAAATTATCAATGTGTGGTTTAAATGTCAAACTATTACCTAATACAATACCTATGTAACCCGCTCACACACACACAAGACGAGACAGTCACAATGTAAATCAAAACTGCTTTTATTTTTAAAGAGCAGACGAAGGTACAGTGGGGAAAATCCAGAGGGAGAATGGTCGAGGTAAGCGTAGGGTCGAGAGCCGGGGAAACAGGATATAAGAATGACGAGACTAGTGGAAGCAAAAGACAGGGGAACAAGGGGAGCTGGCAAGCTAAGAGGAAGACAAGAGGAGTTCAAAACTAGACGAGACTAGTGGGGGGCAAAGACACGGGAAACTAAATACAATAACCAACACCCGTGAAACAGATGTGCTGTGGTATTTATAGGGGAAGGTGCAGGTGTAAACAATGAAAGGTGATGAGACGAGTGCAGGTGAAACTAAGGTGCAGGAGGATTGGAAGCACGTGAGAAACTCGAGGAAGGGAGATAACCTACGAGCATGTGAGCGAGTAGGCGCAAAGTGGGCGTGAGGGCTCGAGCGAGCAAAAAGAGCGTGAAAAGCTCAAGGGGGCGGAGCGAGGGAGTGAGGTCGAGGGAGTGAGTGTGTGTGCGATGAAGCGGGGATGGGGCAGAGGAGCGGGGTTCGTGACAGTACTCCCCCCTCTGAATAGGATGGCTCCTGACGGCCGCGGGAGGCGGTGCAGGATGATCCCAACAAACAAAAAAACCCTGAACAGACAACCCACAAAACACACAAAATTGAGGGCAGTCCAAGGGGCACAGAGGGAAATTAGACAGTCCATGGGGTCAATGGGCAGTTTCAAGGCAAGGTCAGGAGGAACATAGCGGACAGGCGGGTGGTCGGGAGATCTAGGGGGCAGCCATAGGGCAGAGACTGGGTCAGGGGGTCTGGAAGGCGACTGGAGGACAGGAACTGGGTCCGGGGGTCTGGAAGGTGACCACCGGACAGGAACAGGGTCAGGAGGCCAGGAAAGAGGCCACAGGACAGGGAGAGTGTCAGGGGGCCACCGGACAGGGTCAGGGGGCCAGGGAAGAGCCGTGAAAGGCGGAGCCGTGGAGGACTTGGGAGACGGAGCCTTGGAAGACGGAGCCGTGAGAGACTCGGCAGGCGGGGTACTGAGAGGCTGAGGAGGCGGCGCCATGGGGAGCCCAAGAGACAGGGCAGAGGGAGGTGGTGCCGCAGGAGGCTTTAGGGGCGAAGGCCTGGAAGGCTCTGGAGGTGGAGCCGAAGGAGGCTTTAGGGGCTAAGGCCTGGAAGGCTCAGGAGACGGAGCCAATGACGGTGGTGCCGTGGGCGGCTCTAGCGAGGTAGGCTTGGAAGGCTCTGGAGGTGGAGCCGAAGGAGGCTTTAGGGGTGAAGGCCTGGAAGGCTGAGGAGGTGGAGCCGATGACGGTGGCGCCGTGTGAGGCTCTAGCGAAGTAGGCCTTGAAGGCTCTGGAGGTGGAGCCAAGGGAGGTGGCGCTGTGGGAGGTCCCCGAGGCGACGACCTGGCAGGCTCTGTAGTCTCGGGGGGTAGAGCCGTAGCAGGCTCGAGGGGTGGAGCTCTAGAAAGCTCTGGAGTCTTTGGGATCAGAGCCGTGAGAGGCTCGGGAGGTGGAGCCGTGGGAGGCTCTGGAGGGGGTGCCGTAGGAGGCCCGAGAGGCGGAGCCGTAGAAAGCTCTGGAGTCTTTGGGAGCAGAGCCGTGAGAGGCTCGGGAGGTGGAGCCGTGGGAGGCTCTGGAGGGGGAGCCGTAGGAGGCCCGGGAGGCGGAGCCGTAGGAGGCTTGAGAGGTGGAGCCGTAGGAGGCTCGAGAGGCGGAGCCGTAGGAGGCTCGAGAGGCGGAGCCGTAGGAAGCTCGGGAGTCTCTGGGAGTAGAGCCGTGAGAGGCTCGGGGAAAAAGGTCGTGGAAGACTCGAGAGGCTCTAGAGGTGGGGCCCTGGAAGGCTCGAGAGGCTCGAGGTGGGGAGACATGAAAGACTCGAGAGACGAAGCCCTGAGAGGCTTGGAAGGGGGTGGAGCCCTGAAAGACTCGAGAGAAGAAGCCCTGAGAGACTCGAGAGGGGAAGCCCTGAGAGGCTTGAGAGGGGGAGGAGCCTTGAGAGACTCGAGAGGCGAAGCCGTGAGAGGCTTGAGGGGTGGAGCCATGAAAGACTCGAGGGATGGAGCCCTGAGAGGCTCGAGGTGAGGAGGAGCCCTGAGAGGCTCGAGGGGAGGAGGAGCCCTGAAAGACTCGAGAGGGGAAGCCCTGAGAGGCTTGAGAGTAGGAGGTGCCCTGAGAGACTCGAGAGGCAAAGCCGTGAGAGGCTTGAGGGGTGGAGCCATGAAAGACTCGTGAGGAGAAGCCCTGGGAGGCTTGAGGGGAGGAAGAGCCCTGAGAGACTCGAGAGGTGAAGCCGTGAGAGGCTTGAGGGTTGGAGCCATGAAAGACTCGAGGGGTGGAGCCCTGAGAGGCTCGAGGGGAGGAGGAGCCCTGAAAGACTCGAGAGGCGAAGCCGTGAGAGGCTTGAGGGATGGAGCCATGAAAGACTCTAGAGGAGAAGCCCTGAGAGGCTTGGAAGGAGGGGGAGGAGCCCTGAGAGACTCAAGAGGCAAAACCGTGTGAGGCTTGAGGGGTGGAGCCATGAAAGACTCGTGAGGTGAAGCTGTGAGAGGCTTGAGGGGTGGAGCCATGAAAGACTCGAGGGGAGAAGCCCTGAGAGGTGGCGCTCTGGGAGGCTTGAGAGGAAGAGCCCTGGGAGGCTTGAGAGGAGCCCTGGGAGGCTTGGGAGGAGGAGCCTTGGGAGACTCGAGAGGCAGAGGCCGCGAGGGCTCTGAGGGGGGAGCAGAGGCTGGCAGAGCCGTGGAAGACTCTGGGGGCGAAGCAGAACCCGGCAGAGCCGTGGAAGACTCTGGGGTCGGAGCAGAACCCGGCAGAGCCGTGGAAGACTCTGGGGGCGGAGCAGAACCCGGCAGAGCCGTGGAAGACTCTGGGGGCGGAGCAGAGGTCGGTAGAGCTGTGGAAGACTCTGAGGGAACCTCTGCGGTCTTGAGCACAAGACGAGACTGGGGAGAAGGGGCCCTCTTCCTTCTCTTACGTCTTCGGCCAACAGGGGACGTGTCCATGGGGACGGTCGAGGCTACAGGCGCTGGCTCTGGGGCGGTCGAGGCTACAGGCGCTGGCTCTGGAGCGGTCGAGGCTACAGGCGCTGGCTCGCTGACCGTGGCGGACATGGGCGCTGGCTCGTTGGCCGTGGCGGGCATGGGTGCTGGCTCGTTGGCCGTGGTGGGCATGGGCGCTGGCTCGTTGGCCGTGCCGGCCATGGGCGCTGGCTCGTGGGCCGTGGGCGCTGGCTCGTTGGCCGTGGCAGGCATGGGCATTGACTCGCTGGCCATGCCAGGCTTCGAGGCTGGGGCCGTGACAGGCCTCGGGACGGGGTCCGTGTCTGGCTTCAAGACGGGGGCCGTGTCTGGCTTCAAGACGGGGGCCGTGTCAGGCTTCAAGACAGGGGCCGTGTCAGGCTTCAAGACGGGGAACGTGGTAGGCTTCAAGACGGGGGCCATTGTAGGGAACGCTGGTTCAGTGTCTGCCTCCCCTACAGTAAACGAGGAACCAGCGTACAGTAGGGCGAGGTCAATAAACTGAGCCAGGTTAAGGGAGCAGCGACCACCAGGCATGAATGATGAGGCTGGCTCATTCAGTCCATGTTGAAAAATGGTTTTCAGAGCCACCTCATTAAAATTCACCTGGTTGGCCAGGGCACAAAAATCCACAACATAAACCTCCAAGGGTTGACTCCCTGACGCCAACCCCACGAGTCGGGCCGCTGGCTCCATAATGTTGAGGGCGGGTTATGAGTTACACAACCGCTGCCTCGCATAAAAAACCCTTGGTCAGCGTCCGAAGAGCCATAAAACCTCTCCAGGGTTGGAGAGTGCACGGCTCAAAAATGCACTGGAGGCATAAACGGGCTCAGGGGCAGACACAGGTGAAATAGGGTGAAACAAATCAGAAATAGCGCATACCTACTGCCCCTGGGCCGTGAGCGCGTGGTCATCTCTCCACACTGTAGCTCCTCGCCCGAATGTGACGTGCTTCTCCGCTCTAGTGAGCTGCGCGAATCCTTAGCGTGGGCATTGTGACTGTCTCACGGTGAGGTTGGTTATTCTGTAACCCGCTCACACACACACAAGACGAGACAGTCACAATGTAAATCAAAACTGCTTTTATTTTTAAAGAGCAGACGAAGGTACAGTGGGGAAAATCCAGAGGGAGAATGGTCGAGGTAAGCGTAGGGTCGAGAGCCAGGGAAACAGGATATAAGAATGACGAGACTAGTGGGAGCAAAAGACAGGGGAAAAAGTGGAGCTGGCAAGCTAAGAGGAAGACAAGAGTAGTTCAAAACTAGACGAGACTAGCGGGGGGCAAAGACACGGGAAACTAAATACAATAACCAGCACCCGTGAAACGGATGTGCTGTGGTATTTATAGGGGAAGGTGCAGGTGTAAACAATGAAAGGTGATGAGACGAGTGCAGGTGAAACTAATGTGCAGGAGGATTGGAAGCACGTGAGAAACTCGAGGAAGGGAGATAACCTACGAGCATGTGAGCGAGTAGGCGCAAAGTGGGCATGAGGGCTCGAGCGAGCAAAAAGAGCGTGAAAAGCTTGAGGGGGCGGAGCGAGGGAGTGAGGTCGAGGGAGTGAGTGTGTGTGCGACGAAGCGGGGATGGGGCAGAGGAGCGGGGTTCGTGACAACCTAAATATTTAAAAGTGGACACAATCTCAATTTCAGCCCCTTGTACAGTTTTTATGAAGATATTTTATGTTTAGTAAAAATTTGTTTAAAATGTAAATATTGAAGTTGGGTTTCTATTGTTTCAAAAGCTATCTGTACATTTTCCAAAGCAGTTTTCAAGTTAAAAGCAGAAAAATAAACAACCATATCATCAGCATAAAAATTAAAATTTGCATCATGAACATTACATCCCAAATTATTATTGTAAATAATATAACAATAATAGACCCAACACTGAGCCTTGTTGGACACCTTTACAAACAGATAAAACATCTGAAAAAAGACCTTCAGATTTAACACACTTTGTTCGTTCTGCAAGATAATTAATAAGCCATCCAACTGATTGTACAGACAGTACAATCTTAGTCAATCTTTGTAGCATTACATTGTGATCGACTGTATCAAAAGCTTTAGACAGATCTATAAAAAGAGGATCACAATGCTGCTTTTTATCAAGACACTGAATAATATAATTTACTACCTTTGTTGTTGCAGTTATGGTACTATGATGCTTTCTAAAAACCCAACTGAAAATTATTTAAAAGAGCACAGCTTTCCAAATACTCTTTTAGTTGGTTACCTATCAAGGTCTCCAGGTTCTTAGCTCGAACTGACAGATGTGATATTGGTCTATAAGTCAGGGCTCACCACCTTTTAACAGTGGACAAACAAATCCCTTTTTTCAAATTCTAGGAATTGTATTACTAATCAAAGTAAGATTAAAAAGATAAATCAATGGTTCTGCAGTATAATCTGCAGAAAGTAAAAAAAAGGATCCAGGTTTGGTTTTCTAGGGTTAATATTCTTGATTGCTTTATGTACCTAGTCTCAGCCCATAGACCATTACTTTTACAAATAAGCTCAGAGAGTTCCTCTGAAACCATGGATTATCCCTATTTTTTACTCTATATTTTCAAAGAGGAGCATGTCTATCCAATACTCCTAAAAAACAAATCCTGAAAGTAGCTACATGCTAACTCAACATCCGGTATTAATGAGATCCTTCTCTAATCAACTAAATATAAATCATGAATAAAGCATCACTCCATAAAGAGCTTTGTATTATGTTTCATGATAAAATGAGGTTTCATCTTTGGGATCCTCGTTCAAAAAATGCCTGTAGAAGTGTTCTTATATGGAGTATTCGTTAAAAATAATTCAAGAAGAGTTGATGTTGTCTGATCTTTAGTGTTTTGACATGTAGGAGAAGAAAATAATTGTGTAAAATTCAATGAATCACATTATCATTTAAAATAGTCTGATTCTGCAGTCAACCAATCCTAATTCATGTCACCAATAACAATTATTTCAGCTTGAATTTCTGAAATAATATCACCCAAGCAGGCAAGGGATTCCTTAACAGCTGATGGTGGTATGTAACTGCCTAAAACTGATAGCCTACACTCCTTTGATATTGTCACTTTTAACAAAAGCAATTCAAACTGCTCAGACAGGCTTCTTTGATAAGACATTGACATAATACTTCTTGTTAACATAAATAGCTATTCCACCACCATCAAGGAATATGGACATTCTCCGTGGACGGGCAGCACACTTTAACTGATACCCTGAAATTGAAACCTCACTGTCACTGATTGCTTTATTAAGCCAAGTCACCATATTATCAGCATTAGTTAATTGAGCCAAAATGCGAACCATATCCATTGTAGGCAAAAGGCTGTGAACATTTAAATGAATTATTCCCAGGCCAGACCTTGTCTTCGAATCCTGATCCTGAAACACAATATTCAAACATATTCTGATTTTGTTTAACATTACCATAAATCAACAAAAGTAAAACAATTAAGAGCTAAAGCTTCATGTTTTTACATGATACTGCACACAGATATTTTGTGCAAACCAGCACAAATGAAATGAAAATGAAATGCAGCACCAGAGCAGCCTTAAACTTTATTGTCATTATGATACATCATTTATTTCATCATTTAGTTTCATATATAAAAGTATAACTTCATATTATCATTCCTTTCATATTTAGTATTCATATTTTTATATTTTAAATGTTCATCTCATAGCATTATTTATGCTTTTGTAACTGTAAATGCATGTATGCCTGCCCTGAGCACCATTAAACAGTCTGTATAAATTCAGCTAAATGCCACTTTTGATGCAGCTTCTGTGCCACCTTTGCAATGTAAAGATAGCTATTGTTACAAAGAATCATATGCACAAACCACAAATCTGTTGATATCAACATGAAACTGCAAGAAAGAACCCAACTTCCGTTAGCCATAATGAACATACACCAATAGGCAAGACACTGAACTGATTGCACAAGAAACTACAAACACAGTAGGGGAAAACAACTAGAGACTGAGAACTGGCTAGGTTACAACTTATATAAAGTATAATACGTATATAGAAGGCATGCTGATGCCTAAGCCTAAAATAACGCTTGCACGGTCGATTAATTATACAGGCTAAATTATTCAATATTCAGTCATCAACCAATACAAAAAACAAATGCCTTGGCAGGATATGAATGATAATAGCCTAAAACTCTGGCCTACCTTGGGCACATCTGTTCTTGGGTTGATGGGGCCTACTGTAGGCTTCAATATCATATGCCCCTCGGTGTCCAAGTCGTCAATCAGCCCAAATTCCAACAGAGAGCTCAGCTCAGCTTTAATTTCCCTTTAAAACAGAGAAGCAGAGCATTTAAGCATTTCATTTTGTATTTCGGGTCTCTGTTTTTTATTTGTTAATGCAGCGGTCATACAGTATCTGGCTATGAGTTGGAATATTTCTATTAAATTTACACTATGTAACTTTTTTTTTTTGTTTAAAAAAGAACAAAATGTTATTAATGAGAGAGTCCAACAAAAATCCATCTTCCAGACCATGTATTTACTTTACCCAAATACACTTTGATAAAACTATAATAATGATATTATATTATAAATATTTTTGAGCTGTCGGGACTCATATTGTGGGAAATTGCATACATACTGTAAGTCATTCGCCCATGCGTGTTGACGTCATATCCACACACAGAGAAAATAAGATCCGGCTAGTGTAGCGTGCATGTAGGAGTAGCTAAAGCTGAATGTTTGTTGTCACAACGAACAAGAACAATTTACCATGGATCATTCAAAATGGCAAACCTCCAGGGAATCACTTTATAAAAACAAAGAAACCCAGAACAGAGCAGAATCTACAAGCAAAAAGGGAAAGCAACAGAGTTCGTAATAAAACCCGAATCAACATCAGCTTGGCTTTTCAGAGATCTGAAAAGATTTAAAAGTGACCCTAAGATGGCTTTTTTCTTACTCAACAGGTAAGATATTTTATGAATATTTTTTATGTTTGTGTGTGTAGTGAAATACAATATTTATACTGTAATCGGTGCAGAACATTTCACTTGCTAGCCCACTTCACTTGCTTTATTTTAGTTTATAATGGCAATCATTTATATAAATAAATCCTTTAGTCCTAGGCTTGCCATAGACATGCAAGTCTTAAAATGATGTTGACCACTGGTTGGTAATTTGGCCGGAATATCCTGCAGTTATAAAAACTTAATTTAATCAAATGTGACCTTATCAGAATAGCAATCATTGTATATGTTAACAAAAGTTGACTAACTTTTGTAACATCATTTATTTCAAAACATCAATGTTTCCAATAAGTCAAAACAACAGCATAAGATACGACACTTATCTGCTCAGGTGACATGTTTTTGGTTATGCATCTTTTCTTTTCTTTAGTTATTTATTTGTCCATTCACTCTAATAAGTTGTCCAGTATTCATGTGTACTCTGGTGCCTCGAACCACATTCATCCACGCAGAGGGGAAGAGCAGAACCGAACCTCTACCAAAACAATGTTCTTCCGCAAGACGCATGCAGTTTTATTTTTTAACAGCTAGAGGGCCAAATGTTACATAGTGTAGCTTTAAGTAAAGTTCCCGTTTGAGCATCATCAACAGTTCCCCTTCTGTCACTCACTCGACGTTGTGTCGAATGAAGTGACACAAGGGGTCTTCCTTGGGAACCTAGTGTACCTCTGAACTTGAGAAAAGGCCGATGAGAAATTGTCAGACAGAATTTGCATGTCCCACCCCCAGACATACGGGTATAAAGTAAAGCAGGTGTGCGTCTGTCAGATTTTTCCTTCAGAGCTGAGCGGTTGTGCAACAGCAAGCTGAGTTCACCACTGTTCCACTCACCTCTACTGGCAAGAAGCACTGCTGTTGGATCATATGGTGCATTTCCAGCTGGCGTTCTCTCTCTCTGCACGCTGTGCAGTCCACACCCTGGGTGCTTCGACAGCACTTTCACTGCCTTAAAGAGTATTTTCCCCTCCTAAAAGAGTTTGTTTCTCTAAAAGAGTTTGAGTTTCACTCATAAAAGAGCAATACACAGACAGGCGTTGAACGTCCTTTTCAGGACGCGTCTTTTTCAAGATGCCCTTCCGCCTCTGTGTAGTTCCTGGATGCGGTCGATATCTCTATAAGAACGATGGCCACAGACGCTGCCTTGTGTGCCTGGGCAGCGATCACACTGAGGTGCCGTTTGTGGATGGTTCAAGCACTCACAGCAAGAACATGACCATGGCAGTATTGCGGTCGCGGCTCTCCTTCCTGAAGGTGAACGCCACTTCAGCCGACCCCGCGACGACCTAGCTTGCGATGAAAGCGATTTGGGGATGGCGATGGGCTCGGTTTCGCCGGGGAAATCCCCACGAATCACCTGCCCCCTGACACGCTAGCTTGCTTCCATCCGAGCTCGGGATGAGTGAGGCTCGCCTCACGGCCAGCAGGCATTCTCCCCTGAGCCCCCGGAATTGGATGATCGCCGCTACATCGGAGAGCGTTTATGCATCTGACGCAGAGGATTCAACTGGGCTGCCACCTTCAGGCCAGCCTGCCCAGTCTGAGGCCGACGTGCACATGGGCGACATGCTTCCCCTGGCTGCCGTGAGCATAGGTTTGGATTGGAACCCAACGTCCTCCCCACAGCCTTCAGATTTCGATATTGGAAAGGGTGAATATAAGTTACAAATCACTACTTTTTGTTTTTATTAGCATTTTTCATACTGTCCCTAATCTTTCAGAATTTGGTTTGAATACTTTGTTTGTCTGCATTGCTGATCGTTCCACGCACATGTAACCAGTTCTGCTCGACCCGGTCTGAGCGGGATTTGAAGCAGCGTCTCTGGGTTGGGAGGTGGGTGCTCTAATGAGGAGGCTAAACTCTCTAGTGTCAGTCACTAGTGCGCCTCTTGAGGACAGGGGAGGGAGGTTTACACACACTGCACAGCTCTCACGTCCCAGCTGGCTCCCATTACACACAGTATACATGACGCAAATTTCATCATCAGCACAGTTTGCGTGTGGCCCCGCATTTCTCAACACGTGGATAGTCCTTGTCTGTGCTCATAGGCTGCATTACATTTCAAATTTGTACCCCCTCCCCTCGCTAACATCCCTCCATCTCATTGACTCCGATGTATATCATTGCTTACGATGTGCGCCGGCCCACTATTGATGGAACCCTTGCTTTGGGTTGAAATGGAACGGTCTAAGCCCTTGCTCACTTGGAGCTCGTTGCCACTCTTGTAATAGGGCTGATGTCATTTTGTGGAATTTTTAGGCAATTTTTACACCTGAGAATACAAGGACTTCAGAGACTGATGCAATTAGAGATTCAGGTGAAGTTTATTTTTTTTTCAGAGGTTTATATATAAATATTGCCATGTGCAAAATAACTTTTTATCCAAATTATTTTATTTGAAAGGATAAATCAAGTTTTATACAAAAAAAAATTGTAACATTGCAATTAACACATAGGCTATGACTGTGTAACAAACAGTCAGTTTCTGCGGTTAAATCTTAATAGAAAACTACTAAACTGCTTATTTGACCTATCTTCACATATAGCTTTAAACAGCTTTCTCTTATATCCTTCATTAGAGTTGTGTGTGGTGGTTTATAAAGCACGATCTGCTGTGACAATACAATCCGGTTGCATTGTGGGATATGGAGTTGCCTTAAGCGTACATCTGAGTAGGTCAGTCAAAATCAAGGGGTCAGCAGAAACTTCCCTCGCCCACTTAATGAAATGGAATAGACTTCCAAAATGGTGGTGGGGATTTCCCTGAGGGAAAGGGCTTTAGGAAGTTAGTGAGTAAATGTTAAAAGTGGAGCACAGCCATAGAAGGTGCTTGTGCCTGCTGTTGACTGTACTTAAAATCATTTATAGCAAGTCAGTCCACTGGCGGCCATATTTGGAATGCTCCTGGGAGGGGAATAATAGCCATTTTCTATACTCTTGAGGCATAAGCAATTAGGAAATAACACTTACTGCTCAGAAATTGCGTTACATAGTGTAATGTATGCCCATTATCACAGGAAAAAAAGTCACTACTTGATGAAGTATCCCAGAAATAACTTTATTTTTTGTAAAGAGATAACTCTGTTACACAATTGAGATGCAGTGAAATATGCTATAAAACAATGCTCTGTGCCAATTGTATTTTTATAATTTGAAAATGCCTAAAAGAGGAAGAAATTACAAGAGAAGGGAGCTGGGGGTGTTTGGGAAGTTGGCAGACACTGGACTTCGATGCCTCTTTATATCAGACGGCAAAGCACACCTGTCTACCCTTTCCCACATTCCTCTTATATACTACATGGAGAACTAGTTGCTTGAAGGTTCTTTTGAGATGTTACAGCAGTGCTCATGAATAGAGTACAGAGATCTGGAACTGATTGTCATACAAAGACATGAAGAGAATTAAAGAGTTTAGCATGCATCTACTGTCTGTATGATGTAGTTTGATTCACCTTGCATTTTAAGAAAGGAGTGACTATTTGCACTAGGTGTAAATAGCACCTGCCACATATCATGGCTATTTGCACTCAGATAGTCTGGTGGAAACACAGAAATTGGAGAGAAACTGCACCCTCTAAAGTTGCTGCTATGGCATAGTGTGTAAAGCTGATGTGATTGTGCTTTTGTCGTGCAAATGACCCGGGATAATTGCAAATAACCACCATTTGTCCCACTTTTTCCCATTCTGTTTCATGCCGCCACTATTATTTTTTCCTTTTATACAACGTGTAATAATAATTGAAAATGAATATTTATGTTGATTCCCTCACTGTGATTTGGGGAGTCAAGAAAAATGTTTAATCCAGGTAAAACTGACCATAATTTTACTATTTTAAGATTGCAGTAAGCATGCTTTTTTGGCAGAAGCCTTAGCGTTAATGTAATTGGTGTTTCTTCAGTAATATGTGGTTGTTGATATGGTAACAATGTTTAATTTTGTGCTTACTATGATTTTACTACAAAATACCATGGTGATATACAGTAACGTAGTAATATAGTGTAGTAAAACCATGGTTCATTTTTGTAAGGTAAGGTTAGGGGTAGGGTAGGGTAGGGGTTGGTGTAATGTGTCTGTGGGACTCAATATACACAATAAACACACTGCAGTGATTCCTTATACTGAAGAATATTTAATTAGAAGTGTAAATAGTATCTGCCAGCATCTACCACTATTTGCTATAGGCAAATCTCTTAGCAAATAGCCTCTGCCTTTAAAGAATCTCTCAGTCAAGGTTCACTCTAAATTTAGTGTGGCAGTTGTTAGTAAAAAAAGAAACGGAAAAAATGACTTGTAACAATAATTCAGCCTAACTGTCTCTCTTAGCCCTGAATGTTGACATCACCTTCAATCATGTGTTAAATATTATAGAGTAAAGTTCCACTGTTTTTTTCTTTTGTTTTTTTTTAACTAACCCAAAAGGAGCAGAGGCATGAAAAAGGGGTTGGAGAGAGAATGCATCAGACAAACAAATGTCAGGCTTTCCTCAATGGATTCACTCTCATTCTATTTCCATTTTGGTCTGAAAATGAAGAGTCTATTTTTCTCTCTTATTCTGTCAGACATTCTCCTCTACCTGTTTCCCCTTGACACACTTAGAATTACAAATTTATTTAGACCTGAAAAACAAAACCATGTGTGTGTGTGTTTCAATATTACAGCCAGCAAAGTGAATGAACATGTTGGTGGGACACTGTCTCCAGAGTTTCTCTGTAAACTCACATCCTCAGTCTGTGCATCTTTAGAACACCTACACAAACACATTTAATTTAGTGTCAAACAAAAACACTCCAACTAACTTCACAATGGCAAAGCACCCCACCACCATCCGGTACATCTGAGTTCTAATGTCACCATTGAGTAAAAACATTTATGTGTGAGTCCATCTTTTATTTTGGAGAAGCCTTAATTGCAATAATAGCAAACATTCCCCCGTTTGTATTCCTGAGCTTACTTTTGTTAAAAAAAAAAAAAAAAAAAATGGATCAGCATATTTAGCAGTTTGTGTATTTGTCAGTTTTACTTGGAATGCTACTTGCATTTTATATTCTATCACAGCAAATTGTAATACATGGCAACCAATAGTCTCTCATTACCAAGAGACAGTGCGTCAGGAGTGTCTGATCTCTTTGCAGATGTTTTGTGTGTGAAGAGCTGTACGCTTTCCAAGAAGATGCTTAACACAAAGTACTTTCCATCTCGCTGCTAGGGCCTCATTTACTAAAATCTCAACGACTATGATTCGACTAAACATTTATTGCAAAACAGACTACAGGGTGGAAACACATCTATGCACACTTACAAAACATCTTGACAGAGCGTACATTCCAAAATAGTTGGAATCATGCACGGCAAATGTATGCATGCTCATGCACTCTTGACAGGATCTCAGACTGTTTGCCCAAGCTGTCTTGATTATAGTTGTTTGTGACACTCGGAGGTCCGCTCTCTCCATTTTGAGAGTGGTTCACTCTCCCTCACTGTCCGGGCCTTACAGGCTAATGGCAACTCACTAAAATGCTCATTAATCTCAATCTCACAGTTAGCTGCTTTCAGTTCACCTCTGAATGATAGTATTTTCTTCCCTCTGAGAAAATAGCTTTTAAAATTGCTATTGTATAGCAACAAATCACATTCTGACGTGCCAAAATACAACGGGTTAGAATCAATCAGCCACGTTGTGAACTCTGACATTCAATAAACGCTAACCAATATTTATATGCACTGCTAAGCATCCGATGAATCCAAGGCTCATAGATTACTAAATAGGATAACAATTACTGCAGAGCTGGCCGTCCCAAGGGGTGTGGACCATCAGTGAAGAGAAGAGCGTGAGAGGAGGAGAGGCAGAGAGGTCATCAAATTAGCCTGCTCGTTTACTCATGTGCTGTGACTCGTGAGAGGGAGAAATGCTTTAGACTATTTGCTTCTAATGAGGAATGTGCTTGTGTTGTGTGATGGAACCCAGGAGGGTGGAATCACAAAATAGAGGGGAAAACAAGTTTATGAAAATACACTTTGCAACCCATACCAAACCTTTCCCCTATCCTCCCAAAAAATGTTAACCTAAAAACTGTTTTTCATGTGGTAACATATAAATTAACTAAAAAAAAAAAAAAAAAGTTCAGCTCAATCGACAGAATTTGTGGCATAATATTGATTACCACAAAAATTTATTTCGACTCATCATTCCGTTTCCTACAGTGGAAGTGAATGGTGCCAATCTGTAAACATTAAAATACTCACTGTTTCAAAAGTATAGCCACAAGATGTAAGCAATATGTGTGTTAACATGATTTTAGTGTGAAAAAAATTGGTTGCTAAACTCTTCTGTGTACAGTAGTTACTGTATATACAATTTTACAACCTTGTTTGCATGACGACATAACACCGTAAACCCTTTAATCCTGGTAAACTATGTATAAGTTCTTTTATAAAATAAGCTTCACATTCCTGCCTTTAAACCCTCCAAAATTGCACCAACACGTTTATGTAAGTGCCTCAATGTAACCTCGACATTTTTGAAGGGAAGGACGCGTTGAAATAATTTTTAATGGTAACCAATATTATGCCAAAAAAGTTGTCGATTGAGCTTAACTTAGCTATTGAACCCAAAATATAATACCTTTAGCATTGGTGAATCAACCAGGATGCATGATTTTACACCAACAAAACTAATCTTAAGGATTAAATTATGGTAGAAATATCTCCTCAACAATTGCAGAACAGTGGTCAGAACATCTTTACTCTATGGACATTTTTTTAAACTATAAAGACTAATTATAAGATAAAGACTACTACATACTGCTTTATATCTTTGAGTGTTTAATTTCCTGTGCTACTATAATGAGTTGTAGTAATGGGAATTTCAATTCTTTTCCGCAAATCGGTTCTTTCAGATGGTTCGTTTCAATGAACTGGTTCAAAACCCGTTTTATCAGTTAATTTACGTCATCATGTAATGACATCACTATATATAACGTTAATACACTGGCATCATAGAATACACATACAAACACATTCAATAAAGCCATATGAAACATCTAGGTTACTGTTGTAACCTCCATTCCCTGATGGAGGGAACGAGACATTGTGTGGAATGAAGCAACACTAGGGGACTTTCTGGAAGGCCTCGGTTACCTCTGAACTTGAGGAAAGGCCAATGAAAATTTGGCAGACAGAATTTGCATGTCACTCGCCCGGACATACGGGTATAAAGGGAGAGAATCTTGCATCTTCCATTTGGAAGGGTTGGATGTCTGGCGGCAGAAATAGGTGATGAACACACCTTATGTGATGCGGCGCCATGACCATCTCGGGACTCGAATCTGAAGCCAGTGCTGAAGCGGTCTCATATGCATCAACCCGAGTGGCGCAGCCACCGCTGAGGATGTCATATGCTCCAGGAGCATCCGGAAACTCTGTACCTTGTCTGAGTGAACATAGGCAGTTCAGCACCAGCTGCGCGCACTCGTTTGTGAGGCTAAGACTGAGTCAAACTCCATGCTGAGAATAGAGATGCTCTGAACCGGGGAGAGCTTGCTCTTTTCCTCATTGACCTGAAGCCCTAGACGGCTGAGGTGCCTGAGCACCTGGTCCCTGTGGGCACACAGAGACTCTCGAGAGTGAGCTAGAATAATGTTTTCAATGTTTATTGTGCACACCTCCCGCCTTTTTACGTTACATACTCATAAAATCACCCCTCTTGCCATGTGGAGGGCAATGCGGCACTTGACGCTGAGTTTTTTTACCTCAGCATCAGTCTCACTTGATGTATTTGATTAAGCATAGGCAAACATGCAGTTTAAGTCTATGTGGACCAGGAGGAAGGTTTGAGTTGTCGATTGAGTTCTGTTCAGTTAGTTTTTCATGTGTTTTGTTCATATTTTAATTGTATTAGTTTTTTGTAATATTGCATTGTTCATATGTTGTGTTTTAGTGGCCTCCACTGTCACTGCGGGGAAAAAAGTGTGGTGTCTCTGCTGTTCATCTGCTGTCTTCATAAATAAATAAATGCATAATCTGTTATATGCTCATCATGTAAATTCATGATTAAAAATTAAAATGTGAATGAAAATAAAATCTATTAAATGTCTTATTATCATTAAAATATGAAAATTAAAATGACGGTAA
Source organism: Xyrauchen texanus (assembly GCF_025860055.1). Lineage (NCBI taxonomy): Eukaryota > Metazoa > Chordata > Actinopteri > Cypriniformes > Catostomidae > Xyrauchen > Xyrauchen texanus. Next base: position 49,413,734 of record NC_068276.1, read on the forward strand.
TAATAGATTATTACAGAATTTTTACGACCCTGGCCATCAAAAAGATGGACGATGAGACAGTCTAACGCAAGCACTGTATGTGATTTTTTTTTTTTTTTGTGAAAATTTCAAACATTACAAATAAACATGCTACTAAGATGGACAGAAAACATGGACAAGTTCTTGAAAAGGAAAAATATTGACGATGGTCAATATGTGGGATAGTGGTGTGCCGTAGAATTTTTTTGTCTTAAAAAGTGAGCCGTGGCAGAAAAAAGGTGTGTGAAACATTAACGTTTTGCACCAAAAGCACCCAATACTGACACTGATATACAAATGTGTATGTTCTACACATGTTTAAAGCATAAAAAGTGATTAAACTAGTCTTAATCAACTTTTTATTTTACAGAAACCATGATCCAACTCATCACAACTTCAGATATAATCTGCATACACAATTCTCAATAGTAAAATTAGTTTACATCTCTAGACTGAAACATTTCGCCCCCTCATTCAAGTCCTTGGTTCACGCATGCTCATCAGCTGCTCACTGATCAGCAGTTCTCAGTATTATGTCCGAAAGAGGCGATTCTCAGTTCAGTGTACTGATGACTCGAGAACTGCTGTGATCGACTCAATGTACTTTTGACTCAAGAGCTGCTGTCCTCGGATCAGTGTATTGTTGACTCAAGAGCTGCTGTGATCGACTCATTGTACTGTTGACTTGAGAACTGCTGTGAACGACCCAATATACAGTTGAATGAACTTTATATTGATAAAACGGTAATACAATCAAGTCATAAACATATTTCCACTATGTTTTATTTGTTACAATCTCTGTTGTTCAGCAAAATACA